>NW_005187518.1:1929359-1942912 GCF_000239375.1 Pundamilia nyererei
CCCAGGCTATGCTTTTTGCCATTGAGGAGATTAATAACAGTACAGACCTACTGCCAGGAGTCTCTCTGGGCTATAAAATGTATGATACTTGTGGTTCCATTGCCCAAAGCATAAAAGTTGCACTAGCCTTGATGAATGGTAATCAAATTATTTTCACAGCACCTGAGGCCCCTTGTACCAAACCAGCACAAGTGCAGGCTATTATTGGAGAGACGTCTTCCTCTCCTTGCATGGCAATAGCTACCGTAATTGGGCCATTTTATATACCAATGGTGGGTAGAATAGCTAAAAATATTTTTTTCTGGAAACACAAATGTGACTCATTTTAGATAGGCCTCTTTGTGGGGATATAATGTGCTTAACAATGTGAAAACTGAAATTAAATGTGGATGTGTGCAAAAAATGTTTTTCATTTTTAATGGTCAATGTGACTATTGTCATTATTATTCCTTGTAACATCTTTAATTTTATCTCGTTCTTTGTCTTTTTCATGGCCTCCCCCCCCCTCTTAGATCAGCCATTTGGCCACATGTGCTTGTCTCAGTGACAAAACCAAGTACCCATCCTTCCTCAGAACAATACCCAGTGACTACTACCAGAGCAGAGCCCTGGTCTATTTAGTAAAGTACTTTGGATGGACTTGGGTTGGAGCTATTCGAACCAATGATGATTATGGAAATAAAGGCATGGCAACATTCACAGAAACTGCACAGCAGCTGGGCATCTGTCTGGAATATTCTGTATCTTTTTTTAGGACAGATCCCTATGAAAAAATTCAAAAGATCATTGACATTATAAAAGCTTCAACCTCCAAGGTGATTGTTGGCTTTCTGTCCCACTTTGATATGGATGTGCTATTACATGAGTTTTCTCTCAACAATCTGACTGGTTATCAGTGGGTAGGTAGTGAGTCTTGGATATTTGATTCTCAAACCGCAAAAATGGATATACATCACATACCGGATGGTGCCATTGGTCTTTACATTCCCAAAGCACACGTCACTGGCCTGAAGGAGTTCATGCTGAATGTGAAACTTCTTAATTCATCTAATAATGATTTGTTTACTGAGTTCTGGGAGGCATTATTTAACTGTAAGTTCAAGGAGTTGAAGTCAACAGCAGAAAATCCAAGAGAGTGTACCGGACATGAAGATCTTACTGGAGTTCAAAATAGCTTCACTGACATGTCTCTCATGCCTATGTTTAACAATGTATATAAAGGAGTGTATGCAGTGGCCCATGCCCTTCACAATATCCTCAATTGTAATAAAACATGTGAGAAAAATGTGCAGCTAGATCCATTCATGGTGAGCCTAAAAATCTAAAATTTTATTGTTCAAATCGAGTTACAAGAAGAATTGTTTAAATTTGAAGACAACATATGTTGATAATGTCATTAAGCCAGCAGATCTATTAAATATCCGTCAGTGTATTAACTGCCTTATTACATATGTTTTTAGATTTTGCAGCGCATTCTAAAAATGTACTTCAAAACAAAAGAAGGAGATGAGGTTTACTTTGATGAGAATGGAGATCCAGCAGCAAAGTATGAAATTATAAACTGGCAGCCAAGAAAAAACGGCATTGTGGAGTTTGTGACAGTTGGCCTTTATGATGCATCACTTCCTCCAGGCAAACAGCTGACTCTGCAAAATAACTCTTTAATCTGGGCAAGAAACTCAAAGCAGGTGAGTGATCAATAAACAATGAGTACAAATAATAAGCTTATTAAGAATAAAGAATTAATTATAACCAGGTGTTATTTTAAAACATTTGAACTTCATGCATATAAATATAAAATATGCATATAAAATTAAGAAATGATTGTAAAGATCATCATACATGCAGTTTATCCATGGTTATTATTGTACATTTATCCATACAGGTGCCTGTGTCAGTTTGCAGTGAGAAATGTCCCCCAGGAACACGTAAGGTTCTCCAGAAAGGAAGGCCTGTTTGCTGCTATGACTGTATAAGATGTGCAGAGGGAGAGATAAGCAACACTACAGGTGTGGTAATATTTCAATAAAAAAACTTTAATGCAATATTACTGTTCATGTTCCAGCATATTTTTTCATTCTTTCGCAACATTGAGGAAACCCCTCAAAAAATTTGAATAATTATGCTCTTTTTTTCTATACATAAAGCAAATGAAGAGTGAAATATGGGGCTGTTTCAGCCTACTGTGAATAATATGAGCACACTCCCTGCTTCAAAACCTGCCCTATCTATCATAACTTTCGCTGTTGTTCCAGCACCAGTTGCTTTATACCACAGCATGTAATTTCTTGATGCTGCAGTTTGTTCAGAAACAGTGTCAGTTTTACTGAAAAATGGTCAACGATGTTTGAAGTGACTTATTTACCATTTTTCATATTGACTGTGCAAAAGCATTGTCAACGCATTTTTTCTCATCTTCTCATTGTGTAGCTTTAGCAGTAGCCTGACCAATGTAGAGTAATACTGTAGTTAGTGTGCTAGTGAGTATAATATGCTGTAAAGTAGATTCAAACGCATAAATCTAGTAAATCTCCAGAATTCTAACATTGTGTTAACATTAATTTGCAGATTCTGTTACCTGTTTGAGATGTCCCCCTGAATTTTGGTCAAATGAAAGAAGAGACACGTGCATAAAGAAGGAAGCAGTGTTTCTATCATATGAAGAAATTATGGGAGCACTCCTGACTGCTGCATCTTTATTTGGAACATGCATGACTACTGGTGTGGCATTAATATTCTTCAAATACAGGAAAACTCCTATTGTGAGGGCAAACAATTCTGAGCTGAGCTTCCTGCTGCTCTTCTCTTTGACACTATGTTTCCTGTGTTCTCTGACATTCATTGGTCAGCCCTCTGAATGGTCCTGCATGCTGCGACATGTAGCTTTTGGGATCACCTTTGTGCTCTGCATCTCTTGTGTTCTGGGGAAAACGATGGTTGTTTTGATGGCTTTCCGGGCAACGCGTCCAGGTAGTAATGTTCAGAAATGGTTTGGACCTACACAGCAGAGACTCTGTGTTACAAGTTTTACTCTTATACAACTTATCATGTGTATAATTTGGTTAACAGTTTCGCCTCCTTTTCCATTTAAAAACTTTAAGGAATTTAAAGATAAGATCACCTTAGAGTGTGCTCTGGGCACATCTGTGGGCTACTGGGCTGTGCTTGGCTACATTGGACTTTTGTCTGTCTTATGTTTTATTTTTGCTTTTCTGGCTCGAAAACTGCCTGATAATTTCAATGAAGCCAAGTTTATCACCTTTAGCATGCTGATATTTTGTGCAGTGTGGATCACATTTATTCCAGCATATGTCAGCTCTCCGGGGAAGTTCAGTGTTGCTGTAGAAATATTTGCTATTCTTGCCTCCAGCTTTGGACTGCTGATTTGCATTTTTTTCCCAAAGTGTTATATCATCTTACTGAAACCAGAAAGGAACACAAAAAAGAACATGATGGGGAAGGGTGCTCCACGACCACCATCATGAAAATAAATAAGTTATTTAATTAAAATATTAAGTTTGTGTGTGTGCTTCTGTGCTGTTTTTTTTTTTTTTTTTTGTACCAGCAGAGAATGCAAACATAGCACACTGCTCAGATCTTGTCTGAGGTGTTTAGCGTGTGGTCAGAATGACTAAGCAAACATTCAGACAATGCCTGACTTTAACATTTATGATTCAATAAAATAAATTTTTTTTGAGTATATTATGATTGACACACACTTAATTCATAGTGCACAGTTCTCACTACTGTTGGGTTCAATCTTATGAGAGAAGACAGCTCAGCAATCTGTACGAATAAAGAGCACCCAGGTAGTAAACACTTTTATTATGAGATATAAAAACAAAATGTTAATTTGATTGGCCAAAATTTTTCGGGGGAGGTTGTGGTCGTGGACTTGTTTCCCATTATCTGCCTTGGGTCCATTCCATGGATCACCATACACCCTGATATGGATATCTCCTTCTGCAATGAGAAGAACAGATAAAAAACCACCGACTGTCTAAACAGAAAACTTATTCCTTGTGGTATTTTTTAAGCAGTCTGGTATTGGATGGGCGTGACATTATCTTTTCAACACTCTATTCTACAACACCGATTTGTGTAATAAAAGATAAGATATAAATGTGTTATTTTAGATAAAATATAAGTGCGTGATAAAAATTGTGAGGTAATTGTAATATGTAAGACAATGGGGCACACATATTAAAAATTTGCTTAAAAAAATTAAAACAAATCTCTACTTTCACACCTTTTAACATGTAAATCCATAATCCATCTTAAAGCCTCATGTCCTTTCTTGGTATCAATGTGATATTGGACCAGAGTGGTCTTCCTCTCTTAAACCTGTTTCAGAAGTCCCCAGAAGGTGAGAAAAATCTGTCACTCTTCTAATAAAAGTTAATGGACCTTACAGGCCATCATCCTTTCCCATCAGGAGAGTGCAAAATGAGGTCCTCTGGACAAGCCTGATGACCTGAATGTTGGAGGGAAAAAGAACAAAAAACCGAAGTTTCCTCTCTCAGTACCTTCCTTCTGGCTTCCTTGACTGTCGTCTTCACTTTTCAGGTCCTCTGCCATACTCTAACAATGGCATCTGAAGCTATGTTTTTAGGAATGAGAGTGCAGCACACAATACCAAACACGCCAAGAGCGGAGAGGGGAAGTCTAAGGACTTCCTGTTCTATACCACCCTCACTGACTTGAAAACAAATTTTTCAAATGGACCTGCAATGTTATCATCAGATTAAGTTAGCCAATTGGATATTATAGTGTGGTCCACATGTTATTAGGGATTCCCCAACAGGATGAATGTAAACACGTTTACAATTTAATTAGGTAACACATGCTCATTAGACACACATCTTAGAACTTCATTAACACCAATTTGTATCACAATCTTTATGAAATCAATATTAAAATTGAGGAATCATCTTAACCACAAAAGTATTGGAGTTAGGTTTGACCAGTACCCTATTACAGTCACTGGAAGCACTAGTCTTACCATTGTACAGGTTCCTAACCACATCCAAGCAGGAAATCCAAGTCTTTTCCTCCACAGAACCACAATAGATCAGACTTGGAAATAGGTATCTGGTATTGGACCAATTCACAATGTTTATTATTTTATTAAACCATGAAAGCTTTGCTGCACTTCACCTACCTCTGTTGCATTATAGTAAACATGTATAATTACCCTCGTTTGGCATTTAGTTGGGTGGTGTGGTCATGTTGGACGCTCTGAAAACAAAGAACTCAGAACATAACATTTAGCAGGGGTGTGACTCATGTGCAAAGCAATCATGCAGTGTAAACCTTTTAATTCTTTACACATCATGATTTCTCTCAGTAATGATACAATAGCATTTGCTGGTGATGTTCAGTAACAACAGCATTAATGAGACAGTCAGGTCAAGGCAATATGACAAGATCAGACCTAATTATTAGGCTGATGATTAACAGAAATGACATTCATTCACTGTAGCAAAAGTAATTTGTAATAACATATAAAATCATTAGTTCATCTTCCTCGCAATGGTATTTGCTGATAATCCATTGTGGGCTGGTTTGGAGGGGGCCCCCAAAGACCTGGTGGATTCAGCTGTTGTTGTGATGCCAGTGCTGCTGCTACTGCATGTTTTTATCTTAGTCTTCAAATCCATAGGTGTTGTGACCATCTGCTTGGCCTTTTCCTTTGTTTTGTTAATTTCCTTTTCATTCTGTCAGGGCTCTGTGTGCGGGTAGGCAGAGGTGAGGATCCAAAAGCAGGACTCGCTGAAAACCATAGCTTTATAGCTGGCGATAAAAACAAAACATGAACTGAACACTGACTGCAGAAAACAGAAATCAAACCAGGGAAAAACACAAACTAGAACACACAGGCAAAATCTGATTGTACGACGCGACACTGAGCAAAGACAAACACAGAGCTAAAATACACAGGCCTCGACGTACCTGGAAATCCCTCACCTAGGGTCTCCTGGGTGAGGGATTAGATCAAACACAGAGTGATTCAGAAGGCCCCTATGAGAAGAACACTTAGGGAACAGTTCACCCTGCCCATGATAGGGTTGCCGGGGCCCCTCCCTAAAGCCAGGCCCAGGGAGGGTGCCCAAGGGCAAGCCAGGCCTTAGTCCATGGGGCTTGGCCAGGCACAGCCCAAAAAAAGGACATGGGCCCATCGTCCTGCAGGAGGCACCGTAGGGGTCATGGGTGCATTGTGAGCTGGGTGGTGGTCAGGAGCAGAGGCCCTGGCGGACTGATACCTGGATACCAAGACTGGCAATTGGGAAATTGAATTTTACCTCTCTGATGGGGACAGAGGCTGAGTTAGTGTGTGAGGTTGAGAGGTACCAGCTGGATATAGTCGGGCTCACCTAAATGCACGGCTTGGGCTCTAGAACCAGTCTCCTGGAGAGAGGTGGTGGACTGGAGCGGGTATCCTAGTATCTCCTCGGCTTCCTGTCCGTACATTGGGCTTTCTTCAAGTGGACAAGAGGGTTCGTTCCCTGCGCCTTCGGGTCGGGTAACGGGTCTTGACCATCGTCTGCACTTATGCACCAAGTGGCGGTTCAGAGTACCCAGCATCTTGGAGTCCCTGGGTGGGGTGGTAGAGGGTGCTCCACCTGGGGACTCTGTGTTCCTACTGGGAGACTTCAATGCTCATGTGGGCAATGACAGTGAGACCTGAAGGGGCGCAAACGGCCTCCCGGATCTGATTGTTGTTGGACTTCTGTGCAAAACACAGTTTGGCCATAACGAACACCGTGTTTGAACATGGTAACGGGCTTGGTTAGCCTGTGGGAATTTGGAGGCAGCTGATAGCTACCAACAGGCCAAGTGGAACACGGCTTGGGCAGTGGCTGAAGCAAAATTTTGGGTGTGGGAGGAGTTCGAAGAGGCCACAGAAAAAGACTTTCGGACTGCCTCGAAGAGATTCTGGCACACTGTCAGGCGACTTAGGAGGGGAAAGCGATTGCTCTACCTACACTGTGTATAGTGTTGGTGGAGCGCTGCGGACTTCAGCTGAGAAAATATTCAAGCGATGGAAAGAATATTTTGAGGACCTCCTTAATCCCACTGTCATGGCTTCCATGGATGAAGTGTGAGATGGCCCCACAACAGCACTTTTGAATGTCTCCCTAATTATGAGGTCTCAAGGTTGGCAAGTATGCTCCCACTCCCCAAATGCTCTCAGCCAGCCACAAGCATGCTCTGCTACTCTGTCATAGTTAGCTGATATGACTGATAGGCTTAACGGCCTCTAGACTGTGGAGCAGCTATGCCATAAGTGAGTGGCAATGTGAACACAATAACACAACAATCAACTAACTTGTAATCGAGTGCGTTACAATATGTAAGGAAACATGTTAGAAGTGGCTACAGGTTGTATTTATTTTAAAGAACAGAACAGACTCAATATATGAAGAATCATACATAAGGGTGAGAGAAGGCCAACAACATCCTAATTGTCCTTCTCACCTCAAGCTTCATGTTTTGAACAAGGCTCAAACACACAAATATGCATAAACACGCATATTTAACCCTGATAAAGTTATTTATGGTTAGCAGATTAGACATGCAACCCTTCTGCCTCCAGACAGCAGACAAGTACAAGCTAAACTACAACACTAGCAGGATATTCCTTTGTTTAGAAAAATATTGCATATAAGATAACAAAGCAGGTTTTTGTTTTGAGCCTACCATAGATCAGAAAGCAGGTTGTTGTTTTGAGCCAGCCCTAAATCAGAAAGCAGGTTGTTGTTTTGAGCCAGCACTAAATCAGATTCTCTTGAGTCTAATTAAAGTTAAAGAAAATGTAGTTTAAACTGTATCTCAGTCAATTAAAAAATTGATAACAAATACGTATTTGGGATTTAAGCACATATAGAATATATTTTGAATAAGACTATAGTATATCACAGAGTTACTCCTCTCACCCCACCTTTTTGTTCCACAGGGATTAATTTTTGCTACTTTAAAATGTATAAATACAAGTCTTACTGTATACAGTGCCATATAATGCCACCCAGTGGTTTAGGTTTTCCAGACAGCATGCCATCTACGCAGAAATGGCCAGAACAGGGGTGGGCGTTTTTACAACTGTTATTGGTAGCGTGTTTCTCTCATAGTGAGGAGATATGCAAGAGAAGAGGGGACCCTGAGAACCCCCAACTGTCTAAGAATGGGGATATTATACTAGGAGGGATGTTCTCTTTTCACAGCAGCTGGAAAGACAGAAAGGATAACTACATGCAGAAACCACTACCACTGCAATGTACCAGGTATAACATTGCAAAAATTTATTCAATTTTGAAATATCTAAAAGTGGTCTCCAAAAAAAAAGGTGTCAGGTCTTTTGTCTCATTCTGGTTTAGATATTCATGTATTTCAGTTGTGTTACTGACGGATTGATTTTAACTGAGTGACATTTAACAATGTTCTGTGTCTTCTTCAATGTGAAACTAAATATTATATCAAGTATTTACTGTTTGGATCAAGTTTGAATTTCAGAGAGTTCCAGTTTGCCCAGGCTATGCGTTTTGCCATTGAGGAGATTAACAACAGTTCAGATCTACTGCCAGGAGTCTCTCTGGGCTATAAAATGTATGATACTTGTGGCTCCATTGCCAGAGGTATAAAAGTTGCACTTGCCTTAGTAAATGGTAATGAAATTTTTTCTGCAGTGTCTGGAGTACCCTGTACCAGACCTGCATCAGTGCAGACCATTTTGGGAGAGACTTCTTCATCTCCTTGCATGGCAATATCAACTGTAATTGGGCCATTTTATATACCAATGGTAGGTAGGATTGGTAGAAATGTAAGAATTTCTGGAAAAAAAAAACCCCCAACAAAAACCATTTGCCTTTATTGTTCCACTTTATCAATATATATCATTCTTTGTGTTTTTCCATGTGAATGAGTTCTTTTTCCTTTCTTTTAGATCAGTCACTTTGCCACATGTGCTTGTCTCAGTGACAAAACCAAGTACCCATCCTTCCTCAGAACAATACCAAGTGACTACTACCAGAGCAGAGCCCTGGCCCATTTGGTCAAGTACTTTGGATGGACTTGGGTTGGAGCTATTCGAACCAATGATGATTATGGAAATAATGGCATGGCCACATTCACAGAAACTGCACAGCAGCTGGGCATCTGTCTAGAGTATTCTGTATCTTTTTTTAGGACAGATCCCTATGAAAAAATTCAAAAGATCATTGAAACTATAAAGGCTTCAACCTCCAAGGTGATCATTGCCTTTCTTTCACACATGGATATGGATGTGCTAATAAATAAACTGTCTGTCCATGGCCTAACTGGGTACCAGTGGGTAGGCAGTGAGTCTTGGATATCTGATTCCCAAATAGCTGCAATGGATATACATCACATACTAGATGGTGCCATTGGTCTTTCAATTCCAAAAGCACATGTCAGTGGCTTGAAAGAGTTTATACTGAATGTAAAATCACTGAATTCA
Source organism: Pundamilia nyererei (assembly GCF_000239375.1). Classification (NCBI taxonomy): domain Eukaryota; kingdom Metazoa; phylum Chordata; class Actinopteri; order Cichliformes; family Cichlidae; genus Pundamilia; species Pundamilia nyererei. Next base: position 1,938,835 of record NW_005187518.1, read on the forward strand.
TCTAATAATGAACTCTTTATTGAGTTCTGGGAGACACTATTTAGTTGTAAGTTCAAGGAGTTGAACTCAACAGCAGAAAATCCGAGGGAGTGCACTGGACATGAAGATATGACTGGAGTTCAAAACAGTTTCACTGATATGTCACTTATGTCTATCTTTAACAATGTCTACAAAGGAGTGTATGCTGTGGCCCATGCACTTCACAAAATCCTCAGCTGTAATGAAACATGTAACAAAAATGTGCAGCTAGATCCATTCATGGTGAGGTTACATTTGAACAAAAAGTAGCAGTTGTGCTGTCTGTGTTACAAAATGAGATTCAATAAATTAACAGACTGCTTGTCTTCTTAGATTTTGCAGCGCATTCTAAAAATTTATTTCAAAACAAAAGAAGGTGATGAGGTTTACTTTGATGAGAATGGAGATCCAGCAGCAAAGTATGAAATTATAAACTGGCAGCCAAGAAAAAACAGTATTGTGGAGTTTGTGACAGTTGGTCTTTACGATGCATCACTTTCTCCAGACAAACAGCTGACTTTGCAAAATAACTCATTAATTTGGGAAAGTAACACAAAGCAGGTAAGGTATTAGAAAATAATTAAAACCGTAATTAAAAGCTACAATTTAGATTTTGAATGTTTGAATTTGGTTTGAATTTGAGGCAATGAAAAATAAAGCTCAAATGATACAGGGACTTTTGTTGTAGTCATTGTGCATTTATCCATACAGGTGCCTGTGTCAGTTTGCAGTGAGAAATGTCCCCCAGGAACACGCAAGGTTCTCCAGAAAGGAAGGCCTGTTTGCTGCTATGACTGTATAAGATGTGCAGATGGCGAGATCAGCAACATTACAGGTTTTGTGCTCTAACAGAAACTTTAGAAGTTAGTGAGGCAGGCTTTGCATTTTTGTTTAATTCACATATCCCCCAAAGCCAGTAAAATACACCTTATACACCTTATAAAAAAGAAACAGACAAAAAGACCTATGCCAGATGTCTTTTCACAGTTCAAGAGTCAACTCCAGGTGACACCAAATCTTCAACGTTAATAGAAATAAAAAAAAATAAAACAAAACAGTCAACTCAGCAGATAACATGGGTTTGTAGGTTGATCTCTTTTCATTTTTGTATGCTCTATATTTGGCTAGGTGCAGAGTAGAAACTGGAGCAATGTAAGAAATGCATCATCTGCTATGTTGATGAGAAAGTGAAGAAATGTCAGGAAACATGTTGCTTCTTCTCTTTATGATTGTGTGACATCAGTAGCTTACTAGAGTAATTGTAGAAATGATATAGGATAAAGTAGATGTAAACACTGAAAATTATGCACTTGGGGAAAAGTGAAAAATCTACTCATGAAGTGTAACATCTGGTTCATTATCAATTTGCAGATTCTGTCAGCTGTGTGAGATGCCTCCCTGAGTTTTGGCCAAATCAGAAAAAAGATGCCTGTATTAAGAAAGAGGCAGTGTTTCTATCATATGAAGAAATTATGGGAGCACTCCTGACTGCTGCATCTTTATTTGGAACATGCATGACTACTGGTGTGGCATTAATATTCTTCAAATACAGGAAAACTCCTATTGTGAGGGCAAACAATTCTGAGCTGAGCTTCCTGCTGCTCTTCTCTTTGACACTATGTTTCCTGTGTTCTCTGACATTCATTGGTCAGCCCTCTGAATGGTCTTGCATGCTGCGACATGTAGCATTTGGCATCACCTTTGTCCTTTGTATCTCTTGTGTTCTGGGGAAAACAATGGTTGTTTTAGTGGCTTTCCGGACTTCACGTCCAGGGAGCAATGTAATGAAATGGTTTGGACCTGCACAGCAGAGACTCTGTGTTACAGGTTTCACTCTTATACAAGTATTCATATGTGTCATCTGGCTAACAATTTCTCCGCCTTTTCCATTTAAGAATTTCAAAGAATTTAAAGATAAGATTACCTTAGAATGTGCTTTGGGCTCTGTTGTAGGTTATTGGGCTGTGCTTGGCTACATTGGACTTTTGTCTCTCTTATGTTTTATTTTTGCTTTTCTGGCTCGGAAACTGCCTGATAATTTTAATGAAGCCAAGTTTATCACCTTTAGCATGCTGATATTTTGTGCAGTGTGGATCACATTTATCCCAGCGTATGTCAGCTCTCCAGGGAAGTTCAGTGTTGCTGTAGAAATATTTGCTATTCTTGCCTCCAGTTTTGGACTGCTGATTTGCATTTTTTTCCCCAAATGTTATATCATCTTACTGAAACCAGAAAGGAACACAAAAAAGAACATGATGGGAAAGGGAACTCCATAATCATCTTTCTGAAAAAAATAAATAAAACAATATGTAAGCAATGGTTTGGATATTCAAACAACAGTTCACTTCATCCTTCGGTTACAAAGATTGTATTTTTAAAATGCATATGAATATACCAGTGACATTAATATGGTCATATTGCGAAAAGTATTCACGCTCACTCATCGAAATTATTGAATTTAGGTGTTTCAATCACAGGTGTATATAACCATGCATGTAGGCATGCAGACTGCTTCTACCATCTACTATCAAAAAGTTGATTCTGTTCATTGGACATAGTGTTTTCAGTAGGAGAAATGTTTTGTCACTCATCCAAGTGACTTCTTCACTCTCAGCTGACTTCAGCTTTCCCAAACCTACTCTACTTGGCTCTACTTTAAGAGTCACCACCATCTCAAAGCAGGATATCAAAGACATAGCACAAGTTTGTCCACGTGGAGGTATTTCTCCTCTTTATTGTGAGTGTTGTTAGTCATTGCTCAAAAAAGTTGTCATGGTGTGCGCTCTGTGAAAGGCAGGAGGAAGGACCCAAATGCAGGCCCAAAAATTAAACTCAAAGCGACAGCTTTATTTGCTAGAAAAACTCAAACATGAAATACAAGATAACTCAAACTAGAAACTCAAAGCACAAAACTCTAATTAGACAGCTGGGAAAACTAGAAAAGAAAACCAGGAACAGAGAACCAGAATGTTACCATGAGCACAGAGGAGAAAACACAGCACAATGAAGGTACAACACAACAACTAACAGAAAGAAACACAGGACTTAAATACACAAGCAGGACAACAAGAGGATGGGGAACAGGTGGTACCCATACGGAAAAGAAATAGTAAAAACGTATATGTGATTAAGCCTTATATGATTTACTCATGAAAGTGGCAACTTTCGCATTACTTTCATATATTGTTTTAGTAAGTATCCAAAACATACAAGTTTCATTATATATATTTTTTCAAGGGATCTTATATCTGTTTTCACACTTATATGCTTTTCATACAAGTTTCACACAAGACAGATACAAACTTTATAAGATTTATATATATCTTTTCCATATGGGTAACACAACTGGGACAAGTAAGACCTAACGAGACAAGGGAAGCAAAACCAGACACAGTGCACACAGGACAGGGAATATCAAAAGAAAACAGGAAACATGACAGGCACAGAGGCATGGACTTGACACTGAACAGAGGGAACATGGAGCACAGGGACAGGATTAACTGGGGAACAAGAAAATAAACATGAAGACAGAACTACGCCTACACTAAACATGAGGGGCACAGGAACAAAACCCAAGAACTAGAAACCCCAAAGAAGAACTAGATAGCTAGAAATACAATACCATAAACCAAAAAGACTATTAATAATAAACTATGATGAAATCAAATATTAATAATAACACAAAACACTGGGTCACCAACCCATGACCGTTACAAAAGTAATGTATTACACAAATAGCTAGGTTTCATTTGACGTAGACGTGACGTCGACGTAAAGCGCGAAATTTGACTGGCGGTCGGAAGTGAAAAAGATAAGCGCAAAATCACAGACAGACAGTACGCAAAATGCCTATGTCCTGTTGTGTTTACGGATGCTCCAGTAGGTCGACCCGAGAAACTGATAAACGGTATTTTAGGGTACCAAAAATATCCCAACGAAGAGGAGAAAAATGGAAAATTCTAACCAAAAAACGTAGGAAAAAATGGATTTTAAATTTACGTTCACCCGGGAGGAGCAGAGTCTGCCAATGCCCGTGTCTGCAGCGACCACTTCGTCAGAG
>NW_005187518.1:1967469-1977570 GCF_000239375.1 Pundamilia nyererei
AGCGCCACAGCGAACGTAGCTGCAACAGGAGGCGGAGGTCCGGCGGCCGCTGATGCATCCATAGCGGAGTGTGTGTTATCTACGGCCCGTTGCATGCTCGAGTCAGGGGTCACCAATGTGGAGGTAAGCATCAACGACACAGAGCTCTCAGTTCTCACTCCTTCTTTATTCGTCTCCAACATCAACTGCGCATATCGCGCCACAAAACACAGGAACACACTTCCTCTACACTGGGTGTGAGTGGAGCCCTCTAGTGGTCCACCACAAGATAAAAGTTTACATGGAAAAAAAGAACAGGTTTATTCAAGACGTTGTATTTAGTCTTGTTGTTGCTAATAATAATAATAGAAATAATAATTCATTTTACACACAGAGACCCGCAATAACATGCACAACTTACAAGTCAAAATAGAAATATAAAGATATAGTCTGTGCCAAATTTCATCAGGTCTTTTTATTTATATTGTAGTGTCTCTCCAACAGAAGACAGAGACAGTTGGTTATTCTGTTTCTGAGTTTATTTGGAACAGTAACACATGTTGTTCTACAGACTCTCTGTCATAGGTAGCTGATATAATTGACAGGCTTAACAGCCTCTAGACCAGGGTTCTCAAACTTGCGGCCCCTCTACTTGCGGACTGCATATTGATGTGAAGAATTTTTTTTAAAATTATTATTCAAAACATAATTTAATATGAAGGCAATGTGAGCAGAGTGTTACAGGTATTGCCCTTTAAGAATGTAGCCAGTGGTAGTCCGTGCTTTAGGGAGATAGTGTGGGACTGCCTCTCCGTTATGTGTGTGAGTGTAAGCGAGGGAGAAAAAGGGGAGTCAAAAAGTATGAGTTCTCACCGACCAGAAACAGGAGATGGAAGCATGTAAATATAATAACAACCACTCCAGCCAAAAAGAATGCTTGACGAGCCCAGTTGTAAGTAAGCTGTTAAGACTAGACTGTACGCTGTGTTCGTGTTTTCCTCCGAAACAATAGAGTTCAGTTGGAGCAGCCTTTCAACACCTCTCTCTGTCGCTCACTAGCAAAGTTGACCCAGACAGTAAAGCTAGTTCCTGGCTATGAGCCCAACACAGAACCCGACATATTAGCCAGAGGTCTCTTTACTACGGTATGGAGCCGTTGACCTGGCTGAGGTAGCAAGAGAGTACACACACGTGGAAGGATTGGCTGTGCCAGTTCAATGAGAGTCAAAAACTAATGTGTACACTTACGTCTGCATTTTTATTTTGTTAAATATGAACAAAATTATAGCAGAAGTGCTGTCACGTGTTTGGCCAGAAAGAGCGTACCAATTTGTTTATTTGGTAGTTCAATGAAAGGCTTCAGTTAAGAGTGAGAAAAAGAATTGCGTTCATGTTTGCAGTTTTGTCTTGTTATACAATATTTAAAATTTAAAACAAACAAACAAAATACAACATATTAGGAAATATTAGTGGGTGTTTTCTGGTTTGTTTGGGTTTTTTGTACTACTTGAACATGAAAGTGGCCCTCCAATGAGATGGTGGTACCAGCAGTGGCCCATGGCTCATTTGAGTTTGAGACTCCTGTTTTAGACTATTACACCTTCAAGGATACTCAGTAAATTACTTATTTGCAAGTGTGGAGCATATCTGCCAAAACTGTGTGGCAATTCTGAAAACAATAACAGTAATAACACAACAATTGGATTAACTTGTAATCCAATCCATTACAATATATTTTAATGCCTTACAAAACCATGATTATACATATTCTGCTTTTTTTCTGTAAAGTAACTCTTATGTTAGCCTCTCAGTTATAGTAAGTGTTTAATATTTACCACAATCCTTTGTTCTAAACTTAGAGTTAATACAATTAATGGTGATTAATACTCAATAAATGTTTTTCTCTATCTGATAACACCACTGAGGCTAAATATTAAACACTAAATAATATTTGGAATAATATCTGGAAAGTATAGAAAATCTATTATAACTCCTTGTAAAATTTAAATAAAAAGTATGCCACAATCACAAACACTGATGGATGCTCAATTTAATTTAATTCAATTTTAGTCATACAGCTCTAAATTGCAACAACTGTTGCCTTGAGGCTGTTGTTGTTGTTGAAAGCTGGTTCAAAAGTAGAAAAAGAAGCCTGAAAACCAAAGGCTCTGGCTCCCATTCTACTTTTAAATACTCCAGAAACCACAAGTAAGCTTGCAGACCAAGAGTGAAGTGCTCTAATAGGGTGATATGGTTATTAAGATAAGATGCGACCTGAGTATTCAAGAGCTTAAAAGTGAGAAGCCCGATTTTAAATTCAATTCTGGAGTTAACAGGGAAGGGAAGCCAATATTGGAGAAATATACAGTACACTCTCTTTCTAGTTCCGGTCCATAATCTTGCTGCAGTATTTTGGATTACGTGGAGGCTTTTCAGGGAGTTTTTAGGACATTCTAATGACAAACCAATTAAAAATACTCCAGCGTAGATGTAATAAATGCATGCACTAGTTTTTTAGTGTCACTCTGAGATAGGATATTTCTAATTTTAGAGATATTGAGCAAATGGTAAAAAGCAGTCCTACATATTTGTTTAATATTTGACTTCAAGTTTCCTCACAGTGTTACTAGAGGCTAAGGTAATGCCATCCAGAACAAGAATCTGGTTAGATACCATATGTCTTTGATTTTCAGGCCAGTGCAATAACCTCAGTTTTATTTGAATTTAGAAGTAGAAAATTAGAGGTCATCCAGGTCTTTGTCTTTTAAGACATTCCTTCCGGTCAAACTAATTGGTATCTGGCTTCATGGATAGATAAAGTTGGGTGTCATCTGCATAGCGGTGAAAATGTATGCTATGCCTTCTGATTATACCTCCTAAGGGAAGCATGTGTAATGTAAACACAATTAGAACCATGTGGAACTCCATAATTGACCTTACTGTGTGAAGAGGACTCTCCGTTTACTTGATAGCTATGATACAAACCACTCCAATGCAGTACCTGTAATGTCTACAACACACTCTAATCGTTGTAATAGAATATTATGGTCTACATTATCAAACATTGCACTGAGGTCTAACCGGACAAGCACAGAGATGAATGCATTGTCTGAGGCCATAAGAAGATAATTTGTAACCTTCACTAAAGCTTTCTGTTTCTGTACTGTGATGAGCACTGAATCCTGACTGAAACTCTTCAAATAAGCCATTCCTCTGTAGATGATCAGTTAGCTGTTTGATAACTACTCATTCAAGAATTTTTGAAAAGAAACAAAGGTAGGAGATTGGCCAGCAGGGTCAAGAGATGTCTTTCTAAGTAATGGTTTAACTATTGGCAGATTGAAGGCCTGTGGTACATAGATTATTAGAGATAGGTTGATCATATTTAAGACTGATGCATTAATGGTAGGGCTTCTATGTGCAAATGGGAAGTAATTACTGAAGTTAACTCAGAAAGATCAATTGGAGAAAAATACTCAAAATAAGTACCAGTGGTACTGAAAGTAGCTGTAGATAATGTTACAATCTTTGAGATGATTATGAGTAATTTTTTTTCTCCAATGGTTACAATTTTATTATGTCGTGGTGGAGGGTTTATGTGTCCCAGGGACCCCAGGGGCTATGTTGTCCCGGTGCTTGTATCCCCTAGTAGGGTCTCCCATGGCAAATTGGTCCTGGGTGAGGGACCAAAGAGTGATTCAGAAAACCCCTATGAGTAGAACATCAAGGGAACAGTTAACCCTGCCCGGGATAGGGTTACCGGGGCCCTGCCCAGGAGCAAGGCCCGGTGAGGGTGCCCAAGGGTGTCTGGTTAATGGGCCTTAGCCCATGGGGCCTGCCAGGCACAGCCCAAAAAGAGGACATGGGTCCACCGTCTTGCAGGCCACCACCTGCAGGAGATGGGGTAGGGGTTGGGTGCTGGGTGGCGGCCAGGAGCGGAGGCTCTGGCGGACCTGGAGAGGGGCTGGAGAGTTTCTCAGTCTGGAGCTGCCCCTGGTGAGAGGCAGCAGGCTGGGGTGGGTATCCATAGTATCACCTTGGCTTGCTGCCTGTACATTGGGGTTTCTCCCGGTGGACAAGAGGGTTTACTCCTGCGCCTTCAGGTCGTGGAATGGGTCCTGACCGTCATCTATGCTTATGTGCCAAGTGGCAGTTCAAAGTACCCAGCCCTTTGGAGTCCCTCTTGGGGTGGGGGTTTCAATGCTCATGTGGGCAATGACAGTGAGACTCGGGGGGCATAACTGGGAGGAAAAGCTTCTCTAGACCTAACCGCGGACTTCTGTGCAAACCCCAGTTTGACCATAACAAACACCATGTTCGAACATAAGTGTTCATAAGTGCACGTGGCACCAGAATGCTCTAGGCTGGAAGTCGATGATTGATTTTATAATCGTATTACCAGACTTGCGGCCATATGTTCTGGACACTCAGGTAAAGAGACGGGCTGAGCTGTCAACTGATCACCACCTGGTAGTGAGTTGGATCAGGTGGAGGATGCTGGACAGACCTAAACATATAGTGAGTGTGCACTGGGAACGTCTGGCAGAGGCCCCAGTCCACGAGATCTTCAATGCACACCTCCGGCAGAGCTTCAACAGCATTCTGAGGGAATCTGTGGACATTGAGTCCAAATAGACCATATTCAGCACCTCCATTACCAAAATCACTGCACTGTGCTGCAAGGTGGTTGGTGAATGTCATGCTGGTAACTCCTGAACCAAATCGTGGACACCAGAGATGAAGGAGCCACCAGGCTGAAGGAGGAGTCCTATCAGGCTTGGTTAGCCTGTGGGACTTCAGAGGCAGCTGATAGGTAGAGACAGGCCAAGCAGAACATGGCTTGGGACTCGTCACTGCACGGATATTGGACTGCCTCAAAGAGATTTTGGCAAACCGTCAGGCGACTCAGAAGGGGAAAGTGGTACTCTACTTGCACTGTGCATAGTGCGGGTGTAGCGCTGCTAACTTCGACTGAGAAAATTGCCCTGAGTTCCTGAATGCTCTGGATTTTGTAAGGCTGTCTTGGCTGACACACCTCTTCAATGTTGTGCGTTACCTCTGGAATGGCAGACCGGATGGTGGTTCCCATCTTTAAGAAGGGGGACCAGAGGGTGTGTTCCAATTACAGGGGGATCACACTCCTCAGCTTCCCTGGGAAAGTCTATGCCAGGGTGCTGGAAAGAAGAGTCCATCCGTTAGCTGGACCTCAGATACAGGAGGAACAGTGCGGTTTTGTCATGGAACACTGGACCAACTCTTTATCCACTCTAGGATACTTGAGGGTGCATGGGAGTTTGCCCAACCAGTCCACGTGTGTTTTGTGTATTTGGAGAAGGCATTCGACCATGTCCCTCGGAGTGTCCTGTGGGAGATGTTAACGGAGTATGGGGTATCTCTCCCATGGCTACATGCCATTCAATCCTTATTCAACTGTTGCAAGAGATTGGTCCACATAGCCGGCAAAAAGTTGGTCTCATTTCAGATGGGTGATGGGCTCCGCCAGGGCTGCTTTTGTCACAGGTTCTGTTTGTAATTTTTATAGACAGAATTTCTAGGCATAGCCAAGTGTCGGAAGGCTTTTATTTGAGTGGTCTCAGAATCTCATCTTTGCTCTTTGTGGATGATGTGGTTCTGTTGGCTTCATCAGGTGATGGCCTTCAGCTCGTGCTGGAATGGTTTGCAGCCAAGTGTGAAGCGGTAGGAATGAAAATCAGTACCTCCAAATCTGAGGCCATAGACCTGGAAAAAGCTGAAAAAGAGTTCCTGCCCCAAGTGGAGGAGTTTAAGTATCTCGGGGTCTTCTTCATGAGTCACGGGAGAAGGAAGCAGAGAGAGCTGAGCGTAAAAGGGAAGCTCTCAATTTACCAGTCAATCTACGTCCCTACCCTCACCCTATGGTCATGAGCTGTGGGTAGCGACTGAAAGAACGAGATTGCTCTCCCTTGCCTCTCCCTTAGAGAGGGTGAGAAGTTCAGCCATCTGGGAGGGGCTCAGAGTAAAGCCGCTGCAGCTCCACATTGAAAGGAGCCAGTTGAGATGGTTCATGCATCTGATAAGGATGCCTCCTGGGCACCTCCTGGATGAAGTGTTACGGTCATGTCGCACTGGGAGGAGACCCCGGGGCAGACCCAGGACTCGCTGGAGAGATTATATCTCTCGGCTGGCCTGGGAACACCTTGGTGTTTTCCCGGACAAGCTGAAGGAGGTGGCTGAGGAGAGGGAGGGTTTCTTTGCTTAGCCTGGTGTTAACCTGGCATTCGAGGCTAATTAGGATAATTTACATCTGGCTCTGCATTTAGATTATGTAATTATTTTATATTTTATATCTGTAATTTATATTTCATATTGTGATTTTACCTGTATCATGGTTTTACTGGAAAGCACTTTGGTGTACTTCGGACTTTAAATGTGCTATATAAATAAATTTGATTGATTGATCAATGGCCATGAGAATTTGCATATTAATGATCAAGGAATGGACCTCCCAGCCCATTGTTCATTCAGTGGTGCTAGTTTCAGACATGTTGTGTTGAGTCTGTCATATTTAGCATTTACATGGATGTTAAAATCACCAGCAATAATTATTTTATTTGATCTGACCAGGAAATCAGATAAAAAGTCTGAGAAATCAGACAGAAACTCTGTATAAGGCCCAGGTGGAAGATAACAACAAATAAGACTGTTTTTTGAGTTTTGAACAAGGCTAAGCATCAGGCTTTCAAATGAATTAAAAGTCTGTCTTGGTCTTTGGTTGATTAATAAGTTGGTGTGGAAAACTGCTGCCACACCGACCCCTCAGCCCTGATAGTTACTATGGCTCAGGGGTGTTGATTCATTTAAACTAACGTAATTATTCTGCTGTAACCAGGTTTCTGTAAGGCAGAGTAAATCAATTTGTTAATCAATTATTAATTAATGTACGAACACACTAAAAGACTTGGAAGAGAGAGACCTAATATTTAATAATCCACATTTTACTGTTTTACTCTTTGTTGTAGAAGCGCATTATTTTATTGTCCCTTTTTTGCGATTTTTTTATGTTTAAGTTGTTTTTTGCCAGTTTTTAGTTTGTTTTTTGTCTGTTTGGGAGCTGACACAGTCTCTGAGGAGATGGGGTTTTGGGGAATAATGGGAGGAGAGAAGCTGCAAAGAGGCGTGTAAGACTGCAACTCTGCTTCTGGGTCCCAACTCTGGATAGTCAGGTTTTGGGGGGAATTAATACATTTGGCAAGACTTCTAGAAATGAGAGCTGCTCCATCCAAAGTGGGATGCATGCCGTCTCCTCTCTAGACATCACATCTGTTAATCCTTACTTTATCACAAACCAGTATACCTGTGTGCTTAACTTAATAAACATATTGTTTATCACCTTGTAATTGTACAGCATCAGTAGGATGTTTCATGGATGTTTTAAATGCAAACACATATGAAATTGTGCTCAATAAATTTAACAACTTGTAACATCTGCATCAATATTAATTTCCAGATTCTGTCACCTGTGTGAGATGTCTACCTGAGTTTTGGTCAAATGAAAGAAGAGATTCCTGTATCAAGAAGGAAGCAGTGTTTCTGTCATATGAAGAAATTATGGGAGCACTGCTCACTGCAGCATCTTTATTTGGGGCATGCATGACAATTGGTGTGATACTCATTTTCTTCAAGTATAGGAAATCTCCTATAGTGAGGGCAAACAACTCTGAATTGAGCTTCCTGCTGCTCTTCTCCTTAATTCTGTGCTTCCTGTGTTCTCTGACCTTCATTGGTCAGCCCTCTGATTGGTCCTGTATGCTCCGACATGTAACATTTGGCATCACCTTTGTCCTCTGTATCTCTTGTCTTCTGGGAAAAACAATAGTTGTTTTAATGGCTTTCAGAGCTACACGTCCAGGTAGTAATGTTAAAAAATGGTTTGGGCAGACACAGCAGAGACTCTGTGTTACAGCATTCACTCTTATACAAGTTGTCATTTGTATCATCTGGTTAACAACTTTTCCTCCTTTTCCATCTAAGAATTTGTTACAATTCAGAGATAAAATCATCTTAGAGTGTGCCCTTGGCTCAGCTGTAGGCTTTTGGGCTGTTCTTGGATATATAGGAATCTTGGCTATTTTATGTTTTATTTTTGCATTTTTAGCACGAAAACTACCCGATAATTTCAACGAAGCCAAGTTTATCACTTTCAGCATGCTGATATTCTGTGCAGTATGGATTACATTTATCCCAGCATATATCAGCTCTCCTGGAAAGTTCAGTGTTGCTGTAGAAATATTTGCTATACTTGCATCTAGTTTTGGACTGCTAATTTGCATCTTCATACCCAAATGTTATATAATCTTACTGAAGCCAGAGAAAAATACAAAAAGGAATATGATGGGGAAGAAGGTACCAAATTCACTTTGAAAATTGAATGCAGTAAAATGCGATTTTACTCTTATTATTTTTACCAAATTAGTTCGTCACCATCCTGTCAGAATATGAATAAGCTCCTTCTCCTTCCTGATGCATTTTCATTACTTAGTTTGCAACTAGGTAAAAAAAAAAAGCATACCAAGTGACTGATAGCTAGAGGTTATTGAGTCAATCATATATTTATCATGGCATGCCTTTATTTTGTCTTTATTTTATGTCAAACCCTGGAAGTTTGAAATTTGAATTACATGCCACTGCAGATAAAATCAGTAAGAGTACCTGTTCTTCTATAACCTGTTCATTTTCATTTTCAAGAGGTTTCCATTGCCATTATCAAATATTTGTGCGCACCACAATGCAACTCCATCAATTGTTTTGCTTTGTGCATGTATGTGTTTAATGCATGGTTCTCAAAGAGCAGCTACACATATATATGGCAAATGAAATAAGGAAAGTAAAAAAAAATCTCTTACTATATGAGTAAAAGCAATAACAGTAAAGCTCTTCCTTTGTATAGGATTAAAACAAAATATAATATGTGGTACTTTAAAAGATGAGTTTTTAGTGTAAACACAAGTTACAGTAAATAAACAAATAAATCTTTTGGTGTCAGATGTTTGAAATATCTCTAAACTGCTGATTATTTGCTGTTGCCTTTGTTCTCTGTTACCTCTTCATCTGCAGCTGGCGCAAAGACGCACTTATCCACACAACTGTCATTTGCAAAGTGGGTCTACAAACCCAAGCATTAGGGCCACAGGTGGATTGCCCTATTTCAGTACACCAAGCAAAAAATGTAACACCAACCAACCAACCCAGTGATATCAAGTTCTGTACTGATACAAGATGGCGCTACACATGCTGTAAAATCTTTAAACACTTTCTTAAACCATACTTCAAAGACATTGTTAAGTCCATGACATGTTTTTAGAGTAGGGTTCAATGGTGTAAATTTTCCTTACCATTTCCTATTAACTTGACTGAATTAGTATCAGACTGATGACAGATCTTAATATCACATCTATGCATCACAGATGTGAAAGTGTAAGTGAATGGATGACTGTAACTTGTATAAAGTTCTAAGAGTATAAAAGTACTGTATAAGAAAAAGATTTTTTTAGTACATTATTTGTAGTGAATTGTTCTTTCCATTGTTAATTTGTATTTAAATGGGCCTTTGTATACACTGTTAGACTTTTCATCGCCACTTTACGGTAACATACTGGCGTCACTGTGCTGTGTTACGGTAGCTTACTGCTCTGCAGGATGATACAGTTTTTTGCTGGTGTGGTATAATATTCTTGGACAAATTATGGTAAAAACACCGTAGCCTTTTTACGGTATCTCACTGGCAACAGTGACGCCAGTGAGATACCGTTATGTCGTTATGTCGTAAATTACATCAACAAAGTAACATCATACTGTGATTAAAAAATTGGTATACTACCGTTTATTCACGGTATGCCACTGTAAGCCCGCTGCAAGGTAATAAACTGCAATTTATTACCCGGTAACTTACCGTTATCACGCATCATCAGTACCAAAAATATTCATCTCTGCTAGAGGATACCGTGTCCCAACAGGCGGTCATTTACCGTTTAACAGGTCGTAATTTTACTGAAATTTCAGTTAACAGTAACATACTGTAAGAGACTGGACGGTTCCAAAAAAAAATTGGATGGATAGATAGATAGATAGATAGATAGATAGATA
>NW_005187518.1:2002114-2013518 GCF_000239375.1 Pundamilia nyererei
AGCTTGAAGGCCTACATAGCAAATTATTAGAGATAGGTTGATCATATTTAAGATTGACACATTAATTAATAGCAGGACTTCTTTGTGCAGTCTTGTATGAATGCAGTCAGGAAGACATGTTGATGGTTTGGAGGAATTAATTACTGAAGTTAACTAAGAAAGATCAATTGAAGAAAAAGATTCTAAAGACTTTCTAATATGTTATTAAACAGAAAGGCAGTTTTGCATTTTGTAGTTCTGTTTCTGCTTATTACACAGAAACTACCACCAGTAATTGAGTGGTAATGACTTACAAATGACCGAGCTGTAATAAAAAGTGCTGCCATAGAAAACTATGTATTATTAGAAAGAGAGAGACATGTTTGATCTTGTAACACAGAGGTTCCCAAAGTGGGGGACATGCCTAAGAAATACCGCAGTGTCATTGCGGTATGAATTTTAAAAAAAAAGAACGCTTGGACACTGCTAGCATAATGGACAGGTTTTTGACAGGGCTCCCACAGAAACGCAAAGCAGAAGATGAAGCATCGCCAAATATGCTTCCAAACCAACTTCCCAACCCAAAGACTAGAAAATATGATGAAGCATATCTTACCTTTGGCTTCACCTGCTATGTTGAATATTATTACACAGGAAGAAAAACAACTACACGTAAAATAATTACATTCTGACACCTCTGCCTTTCTAAATGGAGGGACAGTAACTGTGTGTGTATATGTAAGCATGTAACAACTGCAGATAGTAAGATTAACAGTATTTTGTCTTTATTCGCCATTGTAGAAATTCATCTCATGTAAACAAGAACGTGGCGCACAGCGTGATGTCAAAAAAGGCAAATACCTTTGATGTTGCGTGAAAACTGAGTTTTTGAAAATCTCCAACCTGACAGGAGTTTTTAAAAATCTCAGTTTGCGGTGATCCGAAACGCCGTTTACCTGTGGACAAAAGCTCCATGCATAAATGCATAAAAAACCTGCGTTTTCAAAAATATCCGTGTATGTGTGGACGTAGCGTAAAAGAGTTAATAGTTCATTTTATTGCTACCTATAATTTATTGCAGTTTAATGTATTTGTTTGTTTACTAAATGTTTGAGGTGTGAAATAAACTGCAATTGAGTTTGAAAACAAAAAATATGGGTGTGTGTGGTTAGAGGATCTATTTGTGCTGGGGGATGGGGTTTAGGTGGGGGGGGGGGCAAATTTTTCTTGTAAAACAAAGGGGTGCCTAGCAAAAAAAACTTTGGGAACCACTGTTGTAACAGGATGTATATTTGGCCTATGTAAAATTGTGTATCTTTCTGCCTTTGTGCTTGCTACTAAATATTTAGAATTATTTGCACATTGCTTCTAAAATGCAAAGGACAAGTATACCACATTCATAAACTCTGATGAATGCTCTAGAAGTTATATCTTTAAATCGTCATTTGATCACAAAACAGTGTGGCAGCCATTCAATAATAATGTTGTTTATGCACTTCTAATTCAACACCAGTAGAATATATCATAGCAGAGGCATAAAAAATTGTATTCATTAAGTGTAACATCTGCTTCAATATTAATTTCCAGATTCTGTCACCTGTGTGAGATGTCTACCTGAGTTTTGGTCAAATGAAAGAAGAGATGCTTGTATAAAGAAGGAAGCAGTGTTTCTGTCATATGAAGAAATTATGGGAGCACTGCTCACTGCAGCATCTTTATTCGGAGCATGCATGACAATTAGTGTGATACAAATTTTCTTCAAGTACAGGAAAACTCCTATTGTCAGGGCAAACAACTCTGAACTGAGCTTCCTGCTGCTCTTCTCCTTAATTCTGTGCTTCCTGTGTTCTCTGACCTTCATTGGTCAGCCCTCTGATTGGTCCTGTATGCTCCGACATGTAGCATTTGGCATCACCTTTGTCCTCTGTATCTCTTGTCTTCTGGGAAAAACAATAGTTGTTTTAATGGCCTTCAGAGCTACACGTCCAGGTAGTAATGTTAAAAAATGGTTTGGGCAGACACAGCAGAGACTCTGTGTTACAGCATTCACTCTTATACAAGTTAACATTTGTATCATCTGGTTAACAACTTCTCCTCCTTTTCCATTTAAGAATTTTAAGGAAATCAAAGACAAGATCACTCTGGAGTGTGCCCTCGGCTCAGTTGTGGGCTTTTGGGCTGTGCTTGGTTATATAGGACTTCTGGCTATTTTATGTTTTATTTTTGCATTTTTAGCTCGAAAACTACCCGATAATTTCAATGAAGCCAAGTTTATCACTTTCAGCATGCTGATATTCTGTGCAGTATGGATTACATTTATCCCAGCATATGTTAGCTCTCCTGGAAAGTTCAGTGTTGCTGTAGAAATATTTGCTATACTTGCTTCCAGTTTTGGACTGCTAATTTGCATCTTCATACCCAAATGTTATATCATCTTACTGAAACCAGAAAATAATACAAAAAAACATATTATGGGGAAGAAGGCACCATAGTCACTTTCAAAACTGAATGCAGTAAAATGGAATTTTAATGTTATTATTATTTTTACATAATTGGGTCATCATCCTTTCAGAATATAAATAAGCTGCCAGCAGGATATAGTCCATTGATACTGGCTTTGTAGAAACTGCTTCTTCTTTCTGATGCATTTTCATTACTTACTTTGTAATTTACTCAAACAAAAAAAAAACATACCAAGTGACTGATAGCTAAAGGTTATTGAGTCATTCACACATTCATCATGACGTGCTTTTATTTTGTTCTGTCAAACTCTGGAAATTTGTTATTTGAATGACATGCCACTGCAGATAAAATTAGTAAGAGTATGTATTATTCTGTAACCTGTTCATTCTCCATATCAAGAGGCCTCCAACCACTGTTGAATTTTAGTGTGCAGCACAATCTTGATTACAGTAGTTGCTTTGCTTTGTCCATGTATGCGTTTTAGGCATGATTCTCAAAGAGCAGCTACACATAGATACATGGCTAATGAAATCAGAAAAGTTTAACTTTTTTCTCTTAATTTAATGATAATAGCAATAACAGTTAAGCTCTTCCTTGATATAAGATCAGAACAAAATACAGTCCCAAACGCATAGAAATAGCTGCGTTTTCAAAAATACCCATGTAGGTGTGGACACAGCGTAAAAGAGTTAGTAGTTTATTTTATTACTACCTGTAATTTATTGCAGATTACTTGTACAGTGGAACCCCAACTTACGAATACCCCATTTAACGAAAAATTCAAGTTACGAAGGCACTTAACGGCAATATTTCTGCCCGTGTTACGGCAAAATGCCCGCGTAACGAAATCCGCTGGCTCTGATTGGCTGAGCCCAGAATGCCTGCAGTTATCAATTAGCCTATAGCCTATCGTTCACTCAAAAGGCGCAATGGGTGCTTCGACTTATGAAAATTTTCGACTTACGAAAGACCCTCAGGAACGAATTAATTTCGTAAGTCAGGGTTCCACTGTATAATATATGGTACTCTATACGATGAGATATTAGAGTAAATACAAAAACAGTAAATATACAAAAAAATTCTGCTGGTGTAAAATGTCTAAAATACCTCTAAACTGCTAATCATTTACTGTTGCCTTTCTGCTGGCAACAGAATCTGTCTCCCAAGTAGATTGGGAGACAAATTCTAGCTAATTAAGGTGGACATT
Source organism: Pundamilia nyererei (assembly GCF_000239375.1). Lineage (NCBI taxonomy): Eukaryota > Metazoa > Chordata > Actinopteri > Cichliformes > Cichlidae > Pundamilia > Pundamilia nyererei. The sequence continues at coordinate 2,005,764 of NW_005187518.1, forward strand.
AAACTCTAAAAAGCTGTCATACTGCCCCTAGTAGCAGCAATAGATTTAATTTTAAGAACAAAAACACGAGGATATGCAGTTCATTTTCAACTTCTGTCTAATAAGCAACGAGTGATTTTAATTATTTATTTATTGTTGGCTAACTGAACTGAAATGAAATCCACTTGTTAGCCATAATGCATAGTTTTGAAGAGTCAATTATAAATGAAGACTTTGTGGAGGAGAGCCTGTTTGCGTGGGTGCACCAGTGGTTCACCGGACCAACAGGCTAAAGTCAGATTAGATTTTTCCTCACTAGATCAGTATACAGACCAAGCTGGCAGAGCAGATGTCTGTAAGATGCGACCAACAATATTTTATGCGAATAAAATGCTGCTCATCATATAAAAAGAATAACTGGTCATTTTACAGAGTAAGCAGAAAGTATCAAGTAGTGTAACAAATGGCTTTATCATAGGAGTAAGTAACATACTGTGCTACTCAAAAGTAACACGTAATGTATAATACATTACTGTTTTTGAGTAATGACCCCAGCACTGATTGCAAACTGGTTGTAAATTGATTTGATGTGCTTGAGTACACATCGCACATCTGCACTGCCAGCTGATTGTGCTGCTTGGTCTTTCCACGCGGCCTGACGAGGAAAAGTCAAACACAGAGGGGACAGTGTCAACTTCAGCTTGTGGGTCTGGTGAACCACCGATGCAACTGACTTAAACACACACTTATCCACCTAACTGTCATTTGCAAAGTGATCTACAATCCCAAGCATTATGGCCCACAGGTGGATTACCTTATTTCAGTGGGAATCTATTTAACAATTAAAAAACAACCAACCTAGTGACATCAAGTTCTGTACGGGCACAAGATGGCGCTACACCTGTTGTAAAAACTTAAAACACTTATTTCCTAAACTACACTTCAAATGTCAAATCCTCCCTGCTGTAAATTTCCCTTAGCATTTCATGTCATCTTTAATTTAATATCAGACTGTTGACAGATCTTAATGTCACATCTATGCATCACAGATGTGAAAGTGGAAGTTAATGGATTACTGTAACTTGTTGTATAAAGCTCTAAGAAGAGTGTATAAGAGTAATGTATAAAAAAGTAAAGATTCCAGTGCATCCAGTTCTTTCCTTATTAAGCAGGTGCTTTCTAAGAAAGTAATTTTATGACCTTTGTTACCACTTTGGAAAATGATACTGCATGTTTAACATTTGAATACATTTTAATGCATATTTATTTCTAATAAATTGTTTTTTGCACTGTTACTTCTTATTTAAGCCCTGTGTGATGTGTATGTCCTTGTTTTACATACATAAACTTACATTTAAATGCAAATTTGGGCATGATTCTCCTTTTGCCAGACCTGTACATCTACTGTGAATATACTGCCACTTTTCAATTATGTCTTATGCTGCACCAAAAGGTATAAATACCAGCTTAAGTATTTCATCTTCATTATAGTACTTTTAATGCTACTAAGTGGTTTAGCTCAAGAAATGACACCAACAATGAAATGGCCAGAGCAGGGATGGGCATTTCTACAACTGTTGTTGGTGGCATCTGTCTCTCATGCTGAGGAGCCAGTGTGCAGACAGAGAGGAGATCCTGAGAACCCACTGCTATCTAAGAATGGGCATATTATACTGGGGGGGATGTTCTCTTTTCACACAAGCTGGAAAGACAGAAAGGATTCCTACATGAACCAACCTGTGCCACTACAATGTACCAGGTAAATGACACATTACAAATCAATTTGCATTTAAAGAATCTTTTGGGAATCATTACAGACAAAAAGGTATTTTCATTTGTTTTAGTTATTTAAATTCCTTTCATTAAATGTTTTAATTTGAAATATTTTTGTTTTGTATTTTGAGATTTATCCAGATTATTTGTGTCTGTTTTAAGGAACACAATGCAATGCAAATGAATCATAATTGTCTCTATTAAGTTTAAATTTCAGAGATTTGCAGTTTGCCCAGGCTATGCTTTTTGCCATTGAGGAGATTAATAACAGTACAGACCTACTGCCAGGAATCTCTGTGGGCTATAAAATCTATGATACTTGTGGATCTGTTGCCAGAAGTGTAGGAGTTACACTAGCTTTGGCTAATGGTAATGAAAATGTGTCTGTACCATCCAAGACCTCATGTACAAAACCTGCATATGTGCAGGCCATAATAGGAGAGACCTCTTCTTCTCCAACCATAGCAGTAGCTACTGTTATTGGACCTTTTTTTGTACCCGTGGTTGGTATTTCATATATAGAACCTATTTTATCATCCTTGAATACTTTTTTTAAAAAAAATTTTTTTTAGATCAATCATTTTGCCTGGTACATTTTATGTACTCAGTATAAGTATTGAGTAGAACTGTAATTTTAATATTTTTACTATATTTTTTCCATTAAATTTAAATGTTTTATTTTTAACACTTTCATCTTTTTCATTCTTTGTCTTTTTCATTTATAAGTTTTCATTTTTAATTCTAGATCAGTCACTTTGCTACATGTGCTTGTCTTAGTGACAAAACCAAGTACCCATCCTTCCTCAGAACAATACCCAGTGACTACTACCAGAGCAGAGCCCTGGCCCATTTGGTCAAGTACTTTAGGTGGACTTGGGTTGGAGCTATCAGATCCAATAATGATTATGGAAATAATGGCATGGCCACATTCACAGAAACTGCACAGCAGCTGGGCATCTGTCTGGAGTATTCTGTATCTTTTTTTAGAACAGATCCATATGCCAAAATACAAAGGATACTTGACATAATAAAGGCTTCAACCTCCAGGGTGATTGTTGCATTCCTTTCCCGTGCAGATTTGAATGTCCTGCTACCTGAGTTTTCATACCATAACTTGTCTGGTTATCAGTGGATAGGCAGTGAGTCTTGGATATTTGATTCACAAACAGCAGAAATGGACATACATCACATACTGAATGGTTCCATTGGTCTTTCCATTCCTAAAGCACATATTACTGGCCTGAGAGAGTTCATACTGGATGAGAAGCCATTGAAATCATCAAATAATGAACTGTTCACTGAGGTCTGGGAGACACTATTTAGTTGTAAGTTCAAGGAGTTGAAGTCATCAGCAGACATTCAGAGAGAGTGTACCGGACATGAAGATATGACTGGAGTTCAAAGTAGCTTCATTGACATGTCTCTCATGCCTCTCTTTAACAATGTCTACAAAGGAGTGTATGCAGTGGCCCATGCACTTCACAATATCCTCAGTTGTAATAAAACATGTAACAAAACTGTGCAGCTAGATCCCTTCATGGTGAGCTTTTTAGTAGCTTAAAATACATTTTTCACATTAAGTTGTTAAGAAAAATGTTATCTAAAAAAATGAATTCTTATATATATATTTTAACCAGTCGGTATGTACAATCTTTGTCATGCAATGAATTGAGTTATGACATACTTCTTAGGTTCTGCAACACATACAGAAGATCCATTTCACAACAAAGGAAGGAGATGAGGTTCACTTTAACGAGAATGGAGATCCAGCAGCAAAGTATGACATTATAAACTGGCAGACAAGAGAAAATGGTACTGTGGAGTTTGTCACAGTTGGCCTCTATGATGTATCATTAACTACAGAGAAACAGCTAAAACTGCAAAACAAGTCTTTAATTTGGGCAAGAAACTCAAAGCAGGTAAGCTATCGTACAATTCCTTTTTATGTTCTTGTTTCTTTGTTCAAAATATGTAATTAATTATGTTTCACAATATTTTGATGCTTCAAAATACATTGTTCTACAGAGAACATCATATGGACATTTTTCTTTGTCAAAGTCCATACACGGTTAAATACTGTTGATCATGCAGGTGCCTGTGTCAGTTTGCAGTGAGAAATGTCGCCCAGGAACACGCAAGGTTCTCCAGAAAGGAAGGCCTGTTTGCTGCTATGACTGTATAAGATGTGCAGAGGGAGAGATCAGCAACATTACAGGTGCAATGATATTTCATTTTAACTTTGGTGCGTTGCAAAGCAAAGTTAAGTGCGTAGGAAGGCCACACAGTAACCATATAATAAGTTTGATGTCTGTTTTTGTGGAGACATAATATCATTTAGATTTCCTTGTTGAACTATGTGAAAATAATTAACTGCTTATCACGGAATCGTGAGTAAGGAGATAAAATTAATTTGGACGTTATTTTTGATAATTGATAGCATTGGATTTCTGCAAAAAATAATTAATTAAAATTTATATAAATTTTACATATGTCTGCATATGTAAATATAGATAAATAGAGAGAGAGTTTTTATGTTATAACAGGACTTACATGTGGTCTTCGTAAAATTGTGTATGCACTCTGGAAAATATTTAGAATTGCATGTTCATTCATTTAAAGTGCAAAGGAAACGTATGCAACAATCAAAAACAGCAAGTCAATGCACTAGATAGCTACACTGTGCAAACTCACTTAACCACAAAACCGTGAAGCACAGTTTTTTGGTTTTTGTTTTTGTTTTGTTTTTTTGTTTTTTGGGGGGGGTGGGGTGCTCAATAAACATGTTGTTTTTCATCTTGTAACTGTAAATCATCAGTAGAATATTACATGGATGTTTTTGATGCAAATGCAGGCATATGACAATTGTACTAAATATTAATTTCCAGATTCTGTCACCTGTGTGAGATGTCTACCTGAGTTTTGGTCAAATGAAAGAAGAGATGCCTGTATAAAGAAGGAAGCAGTGTTTCTGTCATATGAAGAAATTATGGGAGCACTGCTCACTGCAGTAGCTTTATTTGGGGCATGCATGGCGATTGGTGTGATACTCATTTTCTTCAAATATAGGAAAACTCCTATTGTCAGGGCAAACAACTCTGAACTGAGCTTCCTGCTGCTCTTCTCCTTAATTCTGTGCTTCCTGTGTTCTCTGACCTTCATTGGTCAGCCCTCTGATTGGTCCTGCATGCTCCAACATGTAGCATTTGGCATCACCTTTGTCCTCTGTATCTCTTGTCTTCTGGGAAAAACAATAGTTGTTTTAATGGCCTTCAGAGCTACACGTCCAGGTAGTAATGTTAAAAAATGGTTTGGGCAGACACAGCAGAGACTCTGTGTTACAGCATTCACTCTTATACAAGTTATCATTTGTATCATCTGGTTAACAACTTCTCCTCCTTTTCCATTTAAGAATTTTAAGGAAATTAAAGACAAGATCACTCTGGAGTGTGCCCTCGGCTCAGTTGTGGGCTTTTGGGCTGTGCTTGGTTATATAGGACTTCTGGCTATTTTATGTTTTATTTTTGCATTTTTAGCTCGAAAACTACCCGATAATTTCAACGAAGCCAAGTTTATCACTTTCAGCATGCTGATATTCTGTGTAGTGTGGATTACATTTATCCCAGCATATATCAGCTCTCCTGGAAAGTTCAGTGTTGCTGTAGAAATATTTGCTATACTTGCTTCCAGTTTTGGACTGCTAATTTGCATCTTCATACCTAAATGTTATATTATATTACTGAAACCAGAGAATAATACAAAAAGGAATATGATGGGGAAGAAGGTACCAAATTCACTTTGAATATTGAATGCAGAAAAATGCGATTTACCAAGTGACTGAAGGCTAAAAGTTACGGATGTATATATATTTATTATAATTTTTCTTCATTTATTTCGTTATGGTAAAGTCTGGATTTTCTAATTTAAATTTGAATGACATGGGACTGCAGATAAATTCAGAAAGCATATGTCATCTGCTCAATTTTCCCTTCTTTTTTAAGAGGCTGCCATGTAGAGCCATAGTTGAATTCTAGTATTAATTGCAATGTAACTTGATTAGTATGTTTTGCTTTCAGAAATGCTGTTTCTGCATGATTCATAGACAGCAGCTACATTCATGAGATACGTGTCAAATGAAATAAGGAAAGTTAACCCTTTCTTCCTTTTATTATATATGGGATAAAACAATAAAAGCCAAGCTTTTTCTTGGTATTGGATCAGAAAACAAATGCTATATGGTACCTTACATGATGATAACTAGCTGTTCTCAGCACATTATTTAACCGTTTTAAACACAAATTACTGTAAACAAAAAATAAATACAATTTATTGATTTACTGTTAACTTCTTTGTTTTTCTATGTTAATGCCTCATTTAGACACATTGCTGAACAAGAAAAAAGGTAATTTTATGCAAGCCAGAATTTTTTTTCTTTCTTCTGTTAGATACACGTATTTTTACTCTTACATAATTTTATGTTCATTTTTATATTTGCACATTTTCATTCTCATATGTATACATTTTAACATTGATGTACAGGGTAAAACAATGGTGTACTTGGTTTCTAGTCATAACAACACCACGCATATGAAAAAAACAAAAACTTAGGCTCATCGTGCTGGAGCTAGACATTCCAAGTAAAGAGCAACTGTTCATAAGCCGAGCGCCCAAGCCGCTTGGCTGATTCAGCGTGTAGGGAACAGTAGAACCAAACCAGGACCCGGATGAGGTCAATGATGCAGTAATAATGGGTGGAAGAAGAAGCAAACGGAAAGGGATTCAATCAGGTAGGGAAGCCAGGAAATCCTGCACCTGCCCAGGGGTGGAGAATCTCCTCCTTGAGCCGTTGTGTGTCACCTGGAGTGTCGCCGGAAAGAACATGGCGTACTGTATCCCCCGCTCCCGCAAAAGCAGCTTCACTGAATCATAGGCCTTTCACTTCTTCAGCACCGCCGTGGAGAAGTCATTGTAGAATGACACCGTTGAGCCATTAAGCTTGAGACCCCCATCTGAGTCGGTGCACCGCTTCCATGACTCTCTGCTTATCTGTGAAAGAGTGAAAACAAATGAGCAGATTCAGTGTCCTCCGGTAGGCCAACAAGCCGAACGTTCAGTCGTGTGCTGTAGTTTTCTGCTGCATCCAATCTTTCCATGAGAGCGCTGACTTGATTTTCAAGCTCGGTGATCCGGGGCTCGTGAGCAATAGCAACGCTGTCCACTGCTGGCACCCTAGCTTCTGCTTTGTCCAACCTTTTATGTGCTGACTGGAGTTCCACCACGAGCTTAGAAACAGCCTCGGTCAGAGGACTAAGTTTCTCGTCAATTACTTTAACAACATTAGCCGTCATCAAGTTAAAGGCATTGGCAAGGGATGGGTCCAATTCGGCAGTAGGGTCAGAGTCGGAGTGGGCACCATCTTGAGGGGCTTCGATCAGTTCAGACGGAGTGTCTTTCCTTTCTCTATTCGGTCGCTGCTTACCCATCTTGTCAAAAGACTGTGGCCAAAAGTCTTTCAGGGACATAGCCCACAATGTACAGGGTGGGCCATTTATATGGATACACCGTAATAATGGGAATGGTTGGTGATATTAAAGTCCTGTTTGTGGCACATTAGTATATGTGAGGGGGCAAACTCCTCAAGATGGGTGGTGACCATGGTGGCCATTTAGAAGTCGGCCATCTTGGATACAACTTGTTTTTTCAATAGGAAGACGGCCATGTGACACATCAAACTTATTGGTAATGTCACAAGAAAAACAATGGTGTGCTTGGTTTCAACATAACTTTATTCTTTCATGAGTTATTTACAAGTTTCTGACCACTCATAAAATGTGTTCAATGTGCTGTCCATTGTGTTGGCTTGTCAATGCAACCCTCTTCTCTCACTCTTCACACACTGATAGCAACACCGTAGGAGAAATGACAGCACAGGCATCCAGTATCTGTAGTTTCAGGTGCTCTCGTATCTTCACGCCATAGACAATTGCCTTCAGATGACCCCAAAGA
>NW_005187518.1:2014175-2019584 GCF_000239375.1 Pundamilia nyererei
TCCACATTTTGGCAAATCCAACACTGAACCAGTTTCACGAAACTTAGCAAGCAGTTTGCTATCTGTAGCATGGGAGATGGGTGGTCTTGTAGGGTGTCTTGCATTGAAATCTGCTGCAATGACCCGGTTACTGCGTTCACCAGATATCAACACAATTTCGATCTGCTCCTCACGTGTTAACCTCTTCGACATGTCAATGGCTGTGACTTGCAAATAACTCATGAAAGGATAACGTTACATTGAAACCAAGCACACCATTGTTCTTCTTGTGACATTACCAATAAGTTTGATGTGTCACATGGCCGTCTTCCTATTGAAAAAACAAGTTGTATCCAAGATGGCCGACTTCTAAATGGCCACCATGGTCACCACCCATCTTGAGGAGTTTGCCCCCTCACATATACTAATGTGCCACAAACAGGACTTTAATATCACCAACCATTCCCATTTTATTACGGTGTATCCATATAAATGGCCCACCCTGTACACTGTATGTACTGTATAAGACAGCAGAGAGAGAACCTGGGGGATGCCCATATTGTTTCTGGGGACTTTAATAAGGTATGTTTAAAATATGTACTCTCCAAAATCATGTGTTAATTGTCCTACCGGGGGGGATATAACACTGGACCATTTGTGTACTAACATGAAGCATGCCTACAGAGTAACACCCCTCTCTCAACCTGAGACAATCTGACCACCTCTCTCTGCTCCTTATCCCTGCCTACATCCCCCAAAGAGAAAATAGTTCTCTAAGCACCCAGGTCATTAAGACATGGCCAGATGATGCTGTCCTCCAGCTACAGGACTGTTTTGATCTGACAGATCTGACTTCCATCTTTGAACAGCAGGACATGGAGACCTTCACTAAGTCTGTCAATGGAAGATGCCATCACCCTTCACAGAGCACTGGCCCTTTGGAGAACAGGAAGAGCTACATGAAGATGCTCTTTGTGGACTACAGCTCAGCATTCCACACCACAATCCCAGACATCCTTACCACCAGACTGTACCACCTTCAGAAGACTTTCTAATCAGCCAGCCTCAATTAGTCTGACTCCTCGCCCACTGTCACTCAGCACCAGATCTCCATATTGCTGTATTCACAGCCCCCCACTTTATGCCCTGTACACATTTGACTGTACACCAACCCACGCAGCCAGGGTCATTGTCAAGTATGCCCACAGTGGTTGGGTTCATCTCTCAGAGAGATGAGACAGTGTACAGGTCGGAGGTAGAAAATCGGTCCTGCTGGTGTTTAGAAAATAATTTGAAGCCAGATGCCCTTAAAACAAAAGAACTCATAACGGAGTTCAGGAGGCACAGACAGTCCACTCCTCTCTTATACTTAATGGAGAACGGGTGAAATCTGTCTTCATCTTCAGGTTTCTGGGCAACCACATCTCTGCTGATCTCACCTAGACCCACAACCTAGACCCACAACGCCCTTGTAATGATGACCCAACAGTGGTTGCACTTCCTCGGAGTCCGTAGGAAGAATAACCTGGACCAGAAGCTGCTGCTTGATTGTATATCTCCTGTTTGTTATTTATTTCTGCTGTCTTGGAATTTATATTTTATTCTTGCATATTTGGCATGGAACACACATAATTTCACTGTAAATGTACAATAACAATAAAGGGCTATTCTCTATTCTATTCTACAATAAAATTTAAAACCCTTCTCATTTACAAGGGCTTGAATAATCATGCCCCATCTTATCTTAGAGAACTCATACTGCTGTATCACCCCAACTGAGAATTTCAGTCTTAAACCGAAGGCTACTTGTGGTTCCTAGGATATTTCACTAGCTGGGCCCACATCCTCATTTTAGGTTTGACAGTGCTTTTAGTAAAATGGTAAATGGCCTGTATTTGTATAGCGCTTTACTTAGTCACTATGGACCCCAAAGCGCTTTACACTACATTCAGTCATCCACCCATTCACACACTGGTGATGACAAGCTACATTGTAGCCACAGCTGCCCTGGGGCGCACTGACAGAGGCGAGGCTGCCGGACACTGGCGCCACCAGGTCCTCTGACCATCACCAATAGGCAACAGGTAAAGTGTCTTACCCAAGGACACAACGACCGAGACTGTCAGAGCCGGGGCTCAAACCGGCAACCTTCCGATTACAAGACGAACTGCCTGTCATTTTTCAATGACAAATGCAGAGAAACTGCCAAATCAGTGGTAGAAAAGCTTGATGCTGTGTTTGTGAATGAGGGCTAGAGAAAGATCCTGGCATCCCAGTGCTAGAATGGTTAACAGCTGCTTTTTGCAAAAAGAAATGCAGAGAAACTGGTAACTCGGTGGCAGGAAGTTTGCTGCATTTTGCGAATGACAGATAGAGAAAGAACCTGGCATCACAATGCCAAAGTTTGCTTCTGCACTTTGCGTAAAGAGGGATGGAAAACATCAAAGCTGACATCCTATGCTTAGCAGAGATAAATAGCATGGAGGAGCAGTAGAGCATGGAACTAGCGACTATTTTCCAGCTGTGCATTAAATGGTTGTGGGGTGCAGGTGCATAGTACTGAGCTTGCCCCTGCTACCTGGTGCTGATGGGTGGGTGGAGCTACAAGGTACGCAGTAGCTTTTGCTTTTGGAGCTGCAATTTTGCTTCTGCACAGAAGAAGACTTTGGACTGATATTTAGTCCGAGGTTAAAAAACTACAAAAGTTAGAATACTGGTGAACAGAAGCAGTTAAAACCGGGCTACAACCCAGTCTGAATCCTTAACGGCAGCATATTCGGAAGACCTTACAGAAGCGTAGGAATGGCATGGTTTCTGGGTCGGGTGCTGATGTCTGTCGGCTTTCGGCTAAGTCACCCGGCCTGTGGGCCAGTTTCAGAGTAACGTGAGTGGAGCTGCGAGCTTTGCTGGTGAGTGATCTTCCTGAATTTCATGGAGGTGGCCAGTGGCCGGACTTACTTCATAACTGAATTTACTGGAGAGAAGATGACTGAATAGATCAAGCTAACAAAAAATTGCTAAAAAGTTTCCCAGGATGGCAGAGGGCATTCGGTCTCTCTGAACCGCTGCCGTGACATTCAGAGTGTTTGGGTTTCTTGGATCGTCTGAAGGATATCAGATAAAATTATGTTACTCTTTTAAGATAAGCTGTGTTAAAGACCTTCTTAAATGGTATTCACACGAAAACGAGAACCGACAAAAACTAACCTTGTTCGCACGAAAAAGAGAACGAACAGCTCGTAGAACTGAGGGTCATATATAGATAAGAAACAGAAGGGGCGTGTTTGGGGGAGTGGTTCTACTCCTGAAATTCAGATAATTTATCTCCAATTAAAAGTAGTATGGGAGGAGCTTTAAGGCACTGTTTTTAATTTTGTTGTTCTGTTGTTTATGAATCTTTTTTGTCTTTCAAGTAGTACATGTTTTATATGTGAAAATGTTTTTTGTTAAAAAGTTTCTCTGACCCCTGGATTGCAGAAGCTAATGGAACCGGATGCTTGTTCATCTCTAGCATCATCTAAAACACTCTCTCCTTGAAAACTCTTCTGTGGAAAAAGCTCTTAGCTTGGATCTGGGGACAGACACCCTCTCTACTTTTCAGATAAGGCTTAAGGCTTTCTTTTTTGACACAGCTTACAGTTAGGACTGGATCAGGGGACTCTGAATACACCCTTATGGTATAATAGACTTGGCATCTTATGATACACTAAGCGTTTCTCCTTATCTCACCCCTTTTCACTCACCATGTGTTTAGACCACTCTACATTTAATCACAAGTAGTGTTGTCAAAATTAACATGTTAACGCAAGTTAATCTGCCATCACGGTCAAGGCAATACATTTTTTAAACGCATTTAACGCATCTATTTTTTTGATCTATTGACAGCACTAATTATAAATTATTATTAATCTCTGGCAGCAAAAACAGATGTGGTAGCATATTTCATCACACACCACACTCAGCTAGACTCTGGGACCTTCATCTCCCTGTGCAAGCTTCAAAACTCTGCCTGTCAAATAAACCATGCATATCCCACTAACCTTCATTTCCTCCTGGATACATTTTGTGTCCCTGCTAATTCCCATCTCCTATGTCCACAATTTACCAGCGCTAGACCACCATGCCACGAGTCTCCCCCAATTGTTTACCTTTGGAGCCTTTACCCCTTCACTTCACCACACCATGCACTTTTTCTTGTTGTTCATGATCTTAAATAAAACTTGTGTGAAACTAACTCAACCTTCTCCATATCTGGTTCTGCAGGCACAGGCCCTCTTGACAGTCATGCCCAATACAATATCCTCTTTGTTAGATAGCAGTGGGTTTTTAGGATCTCCTCTCTGCCTACACACCGGCTCCTCAGCATGAGAGACAGATGCCACCAACAACAGTTCGGAAATCGGAAAGGTAACAGTGGTCACCATGGTAACACTCAGTGCAGTGACCCGCAGGTTAGACGAGTGGCTCCAGCAGATACCAGGAACAATATCTGAGATCTCTGTCCAGAAGAGCACAGTCCTAGGAACAGGAAAGATACTGCGCAGGACCTACAACCTCCCAGTCCTCTTGCGAGAGGATATATAGATATCATTTGTTTTTATTAAAAAAAATGTTTTACTCTGTTAGATCAGCCACTTTGTCACATGCGCTTGTCTCCGTAAAAAAAACACAAGTACCAAAAAGCCAAGACTACTACCAGAACAGAGCGCTGGTCCATTTTATCAAGGAAATAAAGTTAAAAAAAAATTTTCTCTTAATATATTGGTAATAGCAACAACAAGCTCTTCCTTGGAATAGGATCAAAACAAAATATAATATATTGTACTTTACAAGATACGTTTTTAGTGAAAAAAATGACAGTAAAAACAAAGATATCTGTTGGTGTCAAATGTCTAAATAGTTCTAAAATGCTGATCATGTACAGTTGTGTGTTAGCTGTTCGTCTAGCATTTGGTGCATTGCTGCTGATTCTGAATGGAGTCTGTCTTCCAAGTAAATTGGAATGGAGCTTAACCCTTTAAGACCTACCATAGAACCAAGTCCGCCAGAGCTTATATTAAATTTTTACATGCTGTAGAGCCATTTTTGGGAGCATTTCAAGTTCATATACATCAATAAAACCATTATAGCCTAAAGTTTAATAATATGTATGCATTAAGTGCATAGTACTTACATAAATTGCAAAAAAGTGCAATAAACTACAAAAAAATTGAAAATCCTTTTGGTTTTTTTAACATATATTTCTAGTTAGAGAAATTTAAGAGGCTTATCCCTCAAAACTGTAAATACAAAAAAGTTGCACAAACTAGTTTCCCACCACAGGAAATTTATTTTAAGTGGAGCAGGTGAGTAAGTGACGGAAGTGACGGACAAGGTAAGCGACTCATGTTGTAACTGACGTCAGACGCCGGAGATTTTGGCGGAAAATTA
>NW_005187518.1:2046747-2054757 GCF_000239375.1 Pundamilia nyererei
AGGTTTTTCATCTTACAATATCAAGTGGTTTGAAGAAACTGTTGTTGTGATTTGGGGCTATATAAATAAAACTGAATTGAAATGAATTGAAATATGCCCTCATAAACATGTATACAGTAATATATGAATGTGAAAGAAGAATGTACGTATGTGAGAGTGAGCAAATGAATTTAGACTCACAATATTACATCTTCAATGTGAATATGGAGATGAATAAGTGACTGTGACTTGTTGTGTAAAGCTCTAAGAGTAGCCCAAAATATTGTATGAAATACAGTAAATAATATTTCAGTGCATCCACTTATTAATTAAGATATTGACTTGATAAGAGAGTAAATATATGACCTTCATTGCCATATAAGAAGAGCTCAATGCACATTTCACATGCGCAAAAAAAAATTTTGTGCATATTTATTTTTAAGAAGTTTTGCACTGTTACATATTTAAATGGGGATATGTGTGTATACTATTATTTTACATATATTAAACTACATTAAAATACAAATTAGGGCAGGTCCCTCCTTGTGCCCAACCCTGTAGGTCTATAGAGAATACACTGTTACTATTGTATTATTTCTAATGTTGCACTGAAAGGTATAAATACCAGTACACTTTCATTTTCATCAAGATACTTTTAATGCCACTAAGTGGCTTAGCTCAAGAAATGACATCAACACAGAAATGGCCAGAGCAGGGATGGGCATTTCTACAACTGTTGTTGGTGGCATCTGTCTCTCATGCTGAGGAGCCAGTGTGCAGACAGAGAGGAGATCCTGAGAACCCACTGCTATCTAAGAATGGGGATATTATACTGGGGGGTATGTTCTCTTTTCACACAAGCTGGAAAGAGAGAAAGGATTCCTACATGAATAAACCTCTGCCACTACAATGCGCCAGGTAAATGACACCGCAGAAATTAATTTAGTTGAAAAGAATCTGCTTGAAATATGTAGATGCTAATGAGACTTGATAAATATTTTAACGTTCTCAGTTTTATAAATTGTTTGCATCAAATATTGTTGTTTGTAATGCTTATGTTGCTGTTTAATGATTTATACATAATTATTAGTCTCTGTTTTAAAGAACATGATGCAAAGCAAATTATTCATAAGTGTCTATTATCGTCTCAATTAAGTTTAAATTTCAGAGATTTGCAGTTTGCCCAGGCTATGCTTTTTGCCATTGAGGAGATTAATAAAAGTACAGACCTACTGCCAGGAATCTCTCTGGGTTATAAAATCTATGATACTTGTGACAATGTTGCAAGAAGTGTAGGAGTTACACTAGCTTTGGCCAATGGTAATGTGTCTGTACCGTCAAAGACACCATGTACCACATCTGCACATGTACAGGCCATAATAGGAGCAACCTCTTCTTCTACAACAATAGCGTTAGCTACTGTCACCGGACCTTTTTTTCTACCAGTGGTGTGTAGACTTCTTTCTTTATATCTAAAGACAGATAGATAGATTTTTTTGTCATTTCTATATATATATACATTTTTATAATTTTGTACTCTCTTAGATCAGCCATTTGGCTACATGTGCTTGTCTCAGTGACAAAACCAAGTACCCATCCTTCCTCAGAACAATACCCAGTGACTACTACCAGAGCAGAGCCCTGGCCCATTTGGTCAAGTATTTTGGATGGACTTGGGTTGGAGCTATCAGAACCAACAGTGATTATGGAAATAATGGCATGGCCACATTCACAGAAACTGCACAGCAGCTGGGCATCTGTCTGGAGTATTCAGTATCTTTCTTTAGAACAGATCCATCTGCCAAAATACAAAGGATAATTGAAATTATAAAGGCTTCAACCTCCAAGGTGATTGTTACTTTCCTTTCCCGTCCAGATTTGAATGTGCTTCTACATGAGTTCTTGTACCATAACTTGTCTGGGTATCAGTGGGTAGGCACTGAGTCTTGGATATTTGATTCACAAACTGCAGAAATGGACATACATCACATACTGGATGGTGCCATAGGTCTTTCCATTCCCATAGCACATGTCAGTGGCCTAAGAAATTTCATACTGACTGAGAAGCCACTGAATTCGTCTAATACCCAACTGTTTACTGAGTTCTGGGAGACACTATTTAGTTGTAAATTCAAGGACTTGAAGTCATCATCAGACATTCAGAGAGAGTGTACTGGACATGAAGACATGACTGGAGTTCAAAACAGCTTCATTGACATGTCTCTCATGCCTATCTTTAACAATGTCTACAAAGGAGTGTATGCTGTGGCCCATGCACTTCACAATATCCTGATTTGTAACAAAACATGTAACAAAAATGTGCAGCTAGATCCATTCATGGTGAGCTTTTTACTAGCTTAAATTATATTTTTCATATTAAGTCACATTGGCAAGAAAATTGTTTTAATTTAAAGAAATGGTTTCTTTCATATTCTTCAGCCAGTCCGTTTTCAGCATATCTGTCAAAACTAATTTAGCTATGTCATATATCTTAGATTCTACAACACATACGAAAGAGTCACTTCACAACAAAGGAAGGAGATGAGGTTCACTTTAACGAGAATGGAGATCCAGCAGCAAAGTATGATATTATAAACTGGCAGCCAAGAGAAAACGGAATTGTGGAGTTTGTAACAGTTGGTCTGTATGATACATCATTAGCTGTAGAAAAACAGCTACATCTGCAAAGCAAGGCTTTAATTTGGGCAAAAAACTCAAAGCAGGTACGCTGCGATACATTTTCCCTTCTATTTTACTTTTAAGATATCAGTTTGTATTTAAATTATTTTGCATTATTATTGTCATTATTTTAATGCTTAAATTTTAATAAATTACTTAAAATTCATCCAGGTGCCTTTGTCAGTTTGCAGTGAGAAATGTCCCCCAGGAACACGCAAGGTTCTCCAGAAAGGAAGGCCTGTTTGCTGCTATGACTGCATAAGATGTGCAGAGGGAGAAATCAGCAACGTTACAGGTGTGGTGATATTTTTTTTAAGGCTTTTTGCATTTCATTGGCAAGTTATTGTCAGTTATAAATACTTCCAACACATGTTAGAAGCTCATTGGAGAATTTCTGAATCATTTTAAACGATGTTTTTAAAATTAAATAATTGGTATATATTTACTGCAGATAACATCAGCATCCAGATCGCCTTCTTAAACTATGAACAGTAAAGCCACATATAGAAATGTAAATTAAATCCCATCTTTACCATATATTTCATGTTGAATTTTTATTATGTTTATTTTCATTTGTAGAAAGATAAAGACATGATCAAGAACAGTGCTCCAGTTTGTAGCTCTATGAACACAATAAGAAATGTTTGCGTGGTTTTCAGACCATTTCTGGTATTTTAACACACTTCATACCAGTAACCAATATAAAATAACAAGAGATACTTGTCATTTTATAAATGATGCTGCACTGTCAAAATAAGGACTGATGCCTTATAATAATCCAATACAACCAAAATAATAAAAAAAACATATAAAGGAGTAACAACAACAAAGTGAAAATTATAAATATTACACATAATCGACATTCATAATAAAAACACAGTCTTCTGTTTAGAGTAATCTTGAGTTCAGTGTACAGTGTGGATATGGTTATACAGTAAAAACCTCTTTAGCTATCAATATGAATATGGTACATGGTGAAGTGGAAATCATCCATCCATTTTCTGGTGCTCATCCAGGTCTCAGTCATGAATTAGAATTGAAAAATAAAATGAGATAAAAATTTCTCACATCAAATCAAATCAATCAAAATTTATTTATATAGCACATATTAAAAACAACAATGTTGACCATAGTGCTTCACAGTCAGTAAAAGCATGAGAAAATTAAGACAAAACAATAAAACAGGACAACAAACAAT
The DNA here is from genome assembly GCF_000239375.1 of Pundamilia nyererei. Lineage (NCBI taxonomy): Eukaryota > Metazoa > Chordata > Actinopteri > Cichliformes > Cichlidae > Pundamilia > Pundamilia nyererei. Next base: position 2,050,604 of record NW_005187518.1, read on the forward strand.
AGGTAACAACACAAAAAGCTAGAACAGCCAACTAGTTAGAATCAAAAGCCAAAGTAAAAAGATGGGTTTTAAGATGAGATTTAAAAGACTGGATAGACTCGGCGGTATGAATATGAACAGGGAGGTTATTCCAGAGTCTAGGTGCCACGGTTGCAAAGGCCCGATCACTTCTTGACTTAAGTTGAGACCTAGGTTGAGCATGTGATTGGACGATCCAAGTGCTCTGTTGGGATTGTATAGGTGGAGTAGTTCAGAAAGATGAACTACGTGAAGAAATCAAAAAGTACTCTGTGCTATATTGCATAAGTTCACTTTATTTTCTGTATTTATTTTGGCGGCTTACAAAATCATATTTATACATACAGTAGTCCACTTTCTTACTGTGACATGATAATTCTTGTCACAGCTACTATAGGCCTCTCAATAGTAGCTGGTGTTTGTTGTTGATGGAAAATAATTGAGTTCATTGAGTTAATTTTTTTCTCCTCTCAATAACAGAAATGAGGTCCCAAAATAGTATTTGAGGTTGTTTTCATTGCCAATTTTTATATCCAAAAAACAGAGGTGTATGCAGAGCTTTATGAATTTGTATATGAACATTTCTACTTCTGTGCTCCTTGGAAAGAAATTATAACATTATGCACTTTGCTTTAAAATGTAAACAAAAATATGCTATAATCACAAGAGCTATTGAACACTTTAAATGTCTCATTTATCCATCCTCACCTAACCACAAAACAGTGTAGCAGTCACTGAGTATATTTGTTGGTTCTGACTGTACAGTACCAGTAGAATATTACATGGATGTTGTTGTAGATGCAAATGCAGGCATAAACTATTATACTCAGTAAGAGTAACATTTACTTCAATATTCATTTCCAGATTCAGTCACCTGTGTGAGATGTCTACATGAGTTTTGGTCAAATGAAAGAAGAGATGCCTGTATAAAGAAGGAAGCAGTGTTTCTATCATATGAAGACATTATGGGAGCTCTGCTTACTGCAGCATCTTTAATCGGAGCATGCATGACGATTGGTGTGATACTTATTTTCTTCAAGTACAGGAAAACTCCTATTGTCAGGGCAAACAACTCTGAACTGAGCTTCCTGCTGCTCTTCTCCTTAATTCTGTGTTTTCTGTGTTCTCTGACCTTCATTGGTCAGCCCTCTGAATGGTCCTGCATGTTCCGACATGTAGCATTTGGGATCACCTTTGTCCTCTGTATCTCTTGTCTTCTGGGAAAAACTATGGTTGTTTTAATGGCCTTCAGAGCTACACGTCCAGGTAGTAATGTTAAAAAATGGTTTGGGCAGACACAGCAGAGACTCTGTGTTACAGCATTCACTCTTATTCAAATTAACATATGTATCATCTGGCTAACAACTTCTCCTCCTTTTCCATTTAAGAATTTTAAAGAAATTAAAGACAAGATCACATTAGAGTGTGCTCTAGGCTCAGTTGTGGGCTTTTGGGCTGTGCTTGGTTATATAGGAGTTTTGGCTATTTTATGTTTTATTTTTGCATTTTTAGCTCGAAAACTGCCCGATAATTTCAATGAGGCCAAGTTTATCACTTTCAGCATGTTGATATTCTGTGCAGTATGGATTACATTTGTCCCAGCATATGTCAGCTCTCCTGGGAAGTTCAGTGTTGCTGTAGAAATATTTGCTATACTTGCTTCCAGTTTTGGACTGCTAATTTGCATCTTCATACCCAAATGTTATATAATCCTAACGAAACCAGAGAAGAATACAAAGAAACACATGATGGGGAAGAAGGCACCAAATTCACTCTGAAAAATGAATGCGGTAAAATGGGATTTTAATTTGATCATTTGTACATAATTAGTTGGTCACCATCCTGTCAGAATAGAAAGAAGCTGTCAGCAGGATACAACTCCAATTGATACTGTCTTTATAGAAACTACTTCTCCTTTGTGATGTGTTTTTATTACTTACTTTGCAACTTACCTAAACAACAGCAACAACAAAAACAACAAAAAAAAAAACATACCAAGTGACTGATAGCTAAAGGTTATTGAGTCATTTACACATTCATCATGACATGCCTTTTATTTTGTTCTGTCAAACTCGGGAAGGTTTTGATTTGAATAACATGCAATAAAATGCTGATAAGAACAGTAAGAGTATCTATTATTCCTTATCTTGTTCGTTCTCATTATCAACAGGCTTCCACGCATAACCATTGCTGACTGCAGCACAGTCTAACTTGATGACAGTAGTTGCTTTGCATTGTCTATGGATGTGTTTTATTCATGATTCTCAAAGAGCAGCTAGACATAGATACATAGCAAATGAAATCAGGAAAGATTAACTTTTTTTCTCTTAATATATTGGTAACAGCAATAACAGTCAAGCTCTTCATTGGTGTAAGATCAGAACGAAATACAATATATGGTACTTTAGAACACGAGTTGTTAGTGTAAACAAAAATTAGAGTTAACAAAAAAAAAATGTGTTGGTGTTGAATGTCTAAAATACCTCTAAACTGCTGATCATGTACTCTTGCCTTTGCGCTGTGTTAGCTCTTCATCTCACATCTGGTACATTGTTGCTGATGCTGAATGGAATCTGTCTCCCAGGTAGATTGGCCCATTGTCAGTGACACAAAGTCTAGCTACTGAAGGTGGACATTAAACTCTACATGTATTAAGTGTAACTTACCCCATGGAGCACTGCTCTAAAAAGAGTCATAATGCTCCTAGCAGCGGGAATGAGTTTTATGTTTTAAAAAAAACAAGGATGCTGTCCACTTTCACCTTCCATGTTTTAAGCAATAGGTGTTTCTTTTTTCTTGATGGCTTGCTGCACTGAAATGGGAGAATCCACTTGTTAACTGTAATGCTGAGTATAGTTAAGTACTTTATACATGAGGACTTTGTAGAGGAGAGGCTGTTTGCGTGGGTGAACCAGTGGTTCACTGGACCAACAAGCTAAAGCCAGATCTGATTTTTCCATGCTGGGTCAGTATACAAACCAAGCTGGCAGAGCAGATGTCCATTGGATGCAATCAGCAATATTTTATGCGATAAAATGCAGCTCATCCAAACAACATAACTGGTCATTTTACAGACTAATGAGAAAGTATCGAGTAGTGTAACAAATAACTTTAGCCTAGGTTACTCATTGAACGTTAAGGACATCTGCACTGCCAGCTGATGTGACGCTTGGTTTTTCCACATGACTCAATGGCAAACACAGAACAGACAGTGTCAACTTCAACTTATGTGTCTGGTGAACCACCGATGCAACTGACTCAAGCCAGTTATCCACACAACTGTCATTTGCAAAGTGATCTACAAACCCAAACATTACGGCCCACAGGTGGATTACCCCATTTCAGTGCATCTAGCAAAAAAATTTAACACCAAACAACCAACCTAGTGACATCAGGTTCTGTACTGATACAAGATGGTGCTACACATGATGTAAAATCATTATACACTTTATCTTAAACCACACTTCAAAGACATTGTTAAATCCACGACAGTTTCTTAGAGTAGGGTCCAATGTTGTAAATTTTCCTCAGCATGTCATGTAAACTTCAGAATGAAATTAGTATCAGACTGATGACAGATCTTAATATCACATCTATGCATCACAGATGTGAAAGTGGAAGTGAATGGATGACCGTAACTTACTCTAAGAGTACTGTATAACCGTACTCTATAAAAGTATGTATTGGAAAAATATTTTTTCTACATATCCATTTGTAAGGAATTGTGATTTACATTGTTAATTCATATTTAAATGAACCTGTGTATATCCTTATTTTACAGATATGAACCTACATTACATGTGTATGTGAGGGCGCTGTGCATGTGAGGGCGCTGCTCCTGTGGCGACCTGAAGCAGGTGTTTATTAGTGTTTTCTTTCTCTTTCTTTAACTCTGTTCTTAACCGTGGTTTTAACTTTTTGCCGAGATGGAGATCTTCTACACGTTAGTTTTATTGTTGTTGGCGATATTCACCTGGAGTCATTCACTCTCACTGACAATCACTTATACACGCGAGGAACTACTTGGATTACGGTGGTCCTGTTTGTCTATGTACAACTCTTCTAATGCTCGGACAGATGTGATTCTTGGTGGCGGCTTTGGGACCCCTGTCAGATTGGATCGGAACTGTGGAGTA
>NW_005187518.1:2054777-2055700 GCF_000239375.1 Pundamilia nyererei
AAGTACTGTATAAACGTACTCTATAAAAGTATGTATTGGAAAAATGTTTTTCTACATATTCATTTGTAAGGAATTGTGATTTACATTTTTAATACATATTTAAATGAACCTGTGTATATCCTTATTTTATAGATATGAAGCTACATTAAATGGCAAAGTTGGGCATGTCCCCCATTTTGCTGACACTGGGAATGAACTCTCTCTATTCAGTTATTTCTTATGCTGCACCAAAAGGTATAAATACCAGAATAACTATTTCATCTTCATTACAGTACTCTAATGCCACTAAGTGGTTTAGCTCAAGAAATGACATCAACACATAGATGGCCAGAAAAGGGATGGGCACTTCTGCAACTGCTGTTAGTGGCATCTGCCTCTTCTGCTGAGGAGCCAGTGTGCAGGCGTAGAGGAGATCCTGAGAACCCACTGCTATCTAAGAATGGGGATATTATATTGGGTGCTATCTTCTCTTTTCACGCAAGCTGGAAAGAAAGAAAAGATTCCTACATGAACAAACCTCTGCCACTACAATGTATCAGGTAAATGACAAGATACAAATCCATTTACATTTAAGGAATCTGTTGGGAATCAAAGGAAGAGTAAAATGTGTTTTGATTTTCTCAGTTGTTTAAAGTCCTTTTCACGCGAAATGCTTTTGTTTCTATTTAAACATTTATCCATAAATATTTGTGTCTGTTTTAAGGAACACAATGAAATGCTAATTATTCCTAATTGTTTGTCTCAATTAAGTTTAAATTTCAGAGATTTGCAGTTTGCCCAGGCTATGCTTTTTGCCATTGAGGAAATTAATAACAGTACAGACCTACTGCCAGGAATCACTCTGGGCTATAAAATCTATGACATTTGTGGACCTGATACCAGAAGCATTGGAGCTACACTGGCTTTAGCTAATGGTAATGAAA
>NW_005187518.1:2055862-2057152 GCF_000239375.1 Pundamilia nyererei
ACAGGACAAGCTGACTATTTGCCCTAGCAGGTAAGCTAACGAGATCTATTATTAGGATTTTCTACAAGCGCCTAGGCTGCATCCTCCTCAGGACCCAGGAGGGTCGAATCAGTAAAACACTGAAAAAAAGCCAAACAATAACATATTTAAGTTATCTAAGTGACTTATATATCATGCTTAAGCTAGCGAAGGACCGCGTGGGGGGTTTGAAAATGATATACCAGCTAGCTACCATAGCCGGTGGTAACAGACGTCTCCGAAAACATAGAAGCATGTTTGCAAATATGTGTTATCTTAATAAACTGAGCAGATATTTGAAATTTACACAGCTACATTCTCGCCTGAAAATATCTTAACAGTTTACTTTGTGACCCAGAAAGGGTAATAAGAGTAATATTAAAACTAAGTGGCTTCCGCCATTGTTGGAGACTAGAATCAGCTGGGCCGCGCTATGAATTCTGGCATAGGGTGGGCCACGAAGGATACACCTGACCCATCCTTCAAAGCTGTGGAAAGTATGGTATCGTTTTGAGAGCCTTTGTGTTGGTGGAGTATTGATTTTATGTACAATTCCACGGGTAGACACGATCTGTACGGTCCGACTTCGCACATGCGCAGTAAGGATCAGGGAGTCCGATCCGTAACTCGGTTTTTTTTCTGTTATATTGAAATGTTTCATTATTGCAAACATTTTCTCTCAGGCGGAGAGAGGTTGTAGAGTGTCAGCCTATGGTGTCCAGTGTGTGTGTCCAGGAGAGATGACCTGCGCTGTTTTACTCTGAGGAGGTAAGACTGTCCTAATTTATTTATAATTTAATTATAAAGAAGAACCAAGTTGGCAGAACTTGTAAATCTTAGTTAAGTCAACAACAGTTGCAAAAGTTGAGAAAACTCAAAAATCTCTTGCATCATGTTGCCTTGAAATTTTACGTTTTCTCAACTTTTTCTTTTTTACAGTGCAGTTCGCCTATAGAGCAGGGAGAGGTGTGGAGGACGCTGTTGTCACACTCCTGCATCTGTTGTATAAGCATCTTGAGGCCCCCCACACCCATGCAAGATTATTATTTGCTGACTTTTCATCTGCATTTAATACAATTCAACCTCTCTTACTCGCTGACAGGCTTTACAATCATTTCAAGCTTGACACTAGTCTGGTCGGCTGGGTGACAGACTTTCTGATCAATAGGTCACAATGTGTGAGGGTGAATTATGTATTTTCTGATGTGCTTTCCTCCTCTACTGGATCACCCCAGGGTTGTTGCCTCTTTCCCCTTCTGTTCATTCTGTACA
>NW_005187518.1:2057172-2068894 GCF_000239375.1 Pundamilia nyererei
TAAAAAAGTTAAACAAAGACTGTTCTTTTTAAGGAAAATGAGATCTTTTAATGTCTCATCTGAGATGTTGTCCTTGTTTTATAGAAATTTTATCGAATCTGTGATGTCTTTTTGTATTGCTGCCTGGTTTGGTAACCTGACGGTGAAGAATAAGAATCGGTTGGGACTTCTGGTAAAAACTGCTAGCAAACTTTCAGGGCGCTGGCAAGATGGACTTTTGGCCATTTACAATAGAAATGTGCTTAGAAAGGCTCATTCTATTATTAATTGTGTGAACCATCCACAGTGAGTTTGAGTTGTTGCCTTCCGGCCGCCGTTTTAGAGTACCTCCGAGGAGGACTAAAAGACTCCAGGTCTCTTTTATCCCTACGGTGTCTTGTCTCCTTTATGGCAAATAATTGTCCTTGAACTTTCTATCATTATTATTGTTATTATTATTTTATAGTATTGTTCTGTTTATTTTTATCCTCCTGCTGCTAAACTAATTTCCCCTTGTGGGACAATAAAGAAATTGAATTGAATTGAATAAATGGCAAAGTTGGGCATGTCCCTCATTTTGCTGACACTGGGAATGAACTCTCTCTATTCAGTTATTTCTTATGCTGCACCAAAAAGTATAAATACCAGAATAACTATTTCATCTTCATTACAGTACTCTAATGCCACTAAGTGGTTTAGCTCAAGTAATGGCATCAACAGAAAGATGGCCTGAAAAGGGATGGGCACTTCTGCAACTGCTGTTAGTGGCATCTGCCTCTTCTGCTGAGGAGCCAGTGTGCAGGCGTAGAGGAGATCCTGAGAAACCACTGCTATCTAAGAATGGAGATATTATACTGGGTGGGGTGTTCTCTTTTCACGCAAGCTGGAAAGACAGAACAGATACCTACATGATCAAACCTCTGGCACTACAATGTATCAGGTAAATGACAAGATACAAATCCATTTACATTTAAGGACTCTGTTGGGAATCAAAAGAAGAGTAAAATGTATTTTGATTTTCTCAGTTGTTTAAAGTCCTTTTCACGCGAAATGGTTTTGTTTCTATTTAAACATTAATCCATAAATATTTGTGTCTGTTTTAAGGAACACAATGCAATGCTAATCATTCCTAACTGTTTGTCTCAATTAAGTTTAAATTTCAGAGATTTGCAGTTTGCCCAGGCTATGGTTTTTGCCATTGAGGAAATTAATAACAGCACAGACCTACTGCCGGGAGTCACTCTGGGCTATAAAATCTATGATGATTGTGGATCTGATGCCAGAAGTGCAGGAGTTACCCTGGCTTTAGCTAATGGTAATGAAATTGTGTCTGTACCGTCAAAGACACCGTGCACCAGACCTGCACATGTGCAGGCCATTATAGGAGCGACCTCTTCTTCTAAAAGCATAGCAGTAGCTACTGTCATCGGACCTTTTTTTATACCAGTGGTGGGTATTTTATATATTTAATCTTTTTTTAAATCTTTGAATACTTTTAAAAATATTTTATTTTCTTAGATCAAAGCTTTGCCTGGTACATTTTATGTACCTGTACTGAGTAGAATTGCTATTTTTGTATCTATGCATATGCATCACAGCTGTTAAAAAAAAATCAAATATTTTATTTTTAACAGCTTCATTTTTTTCATCTTGTGTCTTTTTCATTTATAAGTTTTTCATTTTTTATTCTAGATCAGCTACTTTGCAACATGTGCTTGTCTCAGTGACAAAACCAAGTACCCATCCTTCCTCAGAACAATACCCAGTGACTACTACCAGAGCAGAGCCCTGGCCCATTTGGTCAAGTATTTTGGATGGACCTGGGTTGGAGCTATCAGAACCAACAATGATTATGGAAATAATGGCATGGCCACATTCACAGAAACTGCACAGCAGCTGGGCATCTGTCTGGAGTATTCAGTACCTTTCTTTAGAACAGATCCATCTGCCAAAATACAAAGGATAATTGACATTATAAAGGCTTCAACCTCCAAGGTGATTGTTACATTCCTTACCCGTGCAGATTTGAATGTGCTGCTACCAGAGTTTTCATACCATAACTTGTCTGGGTATCAGTGGATAGGCAGTGAGACTTGGATATTTGATTCACGAACTGCAGAAATGGACACACATCACATACTGGATGGTGCCATAGGTCTTTCCATTCCTAAAGCACATGTCACTGGCCTGAGAGAGTTTGTACTGAATGAGAAGCTGCTGAATTCATCAAACAATGAACTGTTTACTGAGTTCTGGGAGACATTATTTAGTTGTAAGTTTAAGGAGTTGAAGTCATCATCAGACATTCAGAGAGAGTGTACTGGACATGAAGATATGACTGGAGTTCAAAATAGCTTCATTGACATGTCTCTCATGCCTCTCTTTAACAATGTCTACAAAGGAGTGTATGCAGTGGCCCATGCACTTCACAATATCCTCAGCTGTAATAAAACATGTAACAGAAATGTGCAGCTAGATCCATTCATGGTGAGATTTTTAGTAATTTACATTACAATTTTCACATTAAGATACATTATTAAAAATATATTTTAGTTAAAAATATTTTCAAGAACTTCATTTTGCAGTTCTTCTGTATATTTTTCAGTCAGTAGGTGTGCAAAATCTTTTTCATGCAATGAATTGAGTCATAACATATTTCTTAGGTTCTGCAACACATACGAAAGATCCATTTCACAACTAAGGAAGGAGATGAGGTTCACTTTGATGAGAATGGAGATCCAGCAGCAAAGTATGACATTAAAAATTGGCAGCCAAAAGAAAACGGCGTTGTGGAGTTTGTCACAGTTGGTCTTTATAATCCATCATTAGTTTCGGAAAAACAGCTAAATCTGCAAAACAAGTCTTTAATTTGGGCAAGAAACTCAAAGCAGGTAAGCTATCGTACAATTTCATTGTTTTTATTTTTTTGTTCTTTTTTTCATTTTATACATATTTACATACTTTGTTTATTTTGGTTTTGATGCATCAAGATTAAGAGGGGCTTTTTTGACTGAGAACATCAAAGAGACATTTTTTTCTATGTCTATTCACATTTAAAATTTATTGATTATACAGGTTCCTGTGTCAGTTTGCAGTGAGAAATGTCCCCCAGGAACACGTAAGGTTCTCCAGAAAGGAAGGCCTGTTTGCTGCTATGACTGTATAAGATGTGCAGAGGGAGAAATCAGCAACGTTACAGGTGTGGTTATATTTCATTTTAACTTTGGTGTGTTGCAAAGCAATGCTACATATGTAGGAAGGCCATACAAGAACTATTTAATCATTTTGATTAATGTTTTCATGCAGAGATAACCTCCATCTAGATGCCTGATTAAAATATTTGAAAATATTTAACTCATTGCCACAGATTAGTATATCTCCTTGCACTTTCTATTACAGCTTGGTTATAAATTGATAACCACATAACATCAAAGTATTATCATTGTAGCAACACTGATTACAGTAAAGTAATATTATGCTGGAATTTATGTTATTGAATCATAAGGGCTCAAAAATTAGGTGTAATACTGTAGAAATACAGCTCAGTAATAGAGTGGTAATAGTAGGTTAACAGGGCAGTTTCCAAGTAATAACTGCTGAATTACTACTGAATTACTACCCTACTATTACCACTTTAGCACTGAGCTGTAATAAAACGTGCTACCTTATATACCAGCTAGTCCAACTTCGTGCTACCTCCTTCCCCTGTGGGTGGTCTATGCTTCAAGTTCAGGTCCTCTACAGGACGTGTGGGGCTTGAGAGTCCTGCGCAGTTTGTTGTTCTTAGGACTGTTGTTCTTAGGACTGCGCTCTTCTGGACAGAGATCTCGGATGTTGTTCCTGGCATCTGCTGGAGCCACTCACCTAGCTTGGGAGTCACTGCACCTAACACTCCGATTACCACTGGGACCACTGTTACCTTCACCCTCCACATCTTCTTGAGCTCTTCTCTGATACCTTGGTCCAGTTTCTCATGTTCCTTACAATGCAATACAATACAATTTTATTTATATAGCACATTTAAAACCAAAGGTAGACCAAAGTGCTTCACAATAATGCAATAAGTCATTGATATAAAACATTAACAAAGTACAAAACAAGCACCAGTACTAATACTAACAGACAGGAAGCACTAATTAAACCAGGAGTGTGGGCTAAATAAAATAGATATCGGGCCTCAGTTCAGAGATAGGGTCAATTCAAAATATAAAATATTATCTAGGAGAATCAGGAATAATGCAGTAAAAGGTTAAAATAGATTAGATAAGAGCATTAGCTAGTGGGGAATGCCAAATTAAATAGGTACGTTTTCAACCATGTTTTGAAAGATTGAACAGAGTCCAAGGCACAAATAGTAACAGGAAGACTATTCCAGAGGCAGCTGAGACAAAAGCACGATCGCCCCTGGTCTTTAGGCAGGACCTAGGTTGGACCAGGAGTAGTTGACCAGATGATCTTAATGCTTGAGTATACAAGCTAAGAAGGTCGGCAAGATTGCTAGGAGCAACATTATTTAAAATTTTAAAGGTAAGCAACAAGATTTTAAAATCAATACGATATTTGATGGGTAGCCAATGTAAGTCAGCAAGAACTAGAGCAATGGAAGCAAATTTTTGGGTTCAGGTTGGAGACGAGCCCCAGCATTTTGAACAAGCTGAAGTCTATGAAGGTGTACGGATTGAAGACCAAAGTAAAGGGAATTGCAGTAGTCTAATCTGGAAGTCACAAAAGCGTGGATAAGTTTTTCAAGATTGTTGCACGGTATAAAATGTTTGGCTTTAGCGATTTGGCGCAATTGATAAAAGCCAGATTTGACTACTGGGGACACTTGTTGATCGAGCTTAAAAGAACTGTCCAGGAAAACACCTAGATTGCTTACAGTGTCAGAGAGGAAGATGGCAAGGGGCCCAAATAGAAAGGCTAACTGGTCCTGAGGGATATGACTATCAAACACCACAATCTCAGTTTTCCTTTCATTCAAAATAAGAAAATTGGCTGACACTCAATCTTTGACCTCTTTCATGCAATCTAACAAGCAGTCCAGTGAAAATGACAAATCATCAGTCAATTGAAAATAAATTTGAATGTCGTCAGCATAATAGTGGTAAGCGATTTTATATCAAAAATAGAGCCCAGAGATAGCAGGTACAAAGAAAACAACAAAGAGCCCAGCACAGACCCCTGGGGCACACCACAACAAAGAGGAGCCATGGTGGATGAATAACATCCCATCTTCACAGAAAAAGACCTTAAACCAGTTAAGGGCAGAACCCTTAATGCCTAAAGCATATTCTAGCTTCTTTAAAAGAATATTATGGTCCACCATGTCAAAAGCTAAAGACAAGTCCAATAAAATTAAAATAGCAGGGCAACCTGAGTCAGTAATTAAAAGAAGATTGTAGAAGACCCTCAGCAGAGCTGTTTCAGTACTGTAGCGTAGTTTAAAACCAGACTGAAATTTGTCACCAATATTTGTGTTTAAGTAGGCCTGTAGTTGCAAAAAGACAATTTTCTCTAAAACTTTAAATAAGAACGGGAGTTTGGAGATCGGTCTATAGTTCGCAAGTTCATTGTGGTCAAGGCTGGGGTTTTTTAGAACAGGTTGCACTATTGTGTGTTTAGAAGCAGTTGGGAGACAGCCCACCAGTACTGATAGGTCCATCAAAGATAGAATGTAAGGCCCCATTACATCAAAACCATCCTTAATAATGCAGGAGGGGAGAATGTCATGTACAGAATTTGAACTTCTCAGCTGTTCAATTAATCTCTTGAGGTTGGAGAGTGGGATTGGCTCAAACTGATAAAAAGTCGACAGAAATCTTGAAGTAGGAAGAGGATTCACCACAGAAGGGTGTAAAAGTGAGGCCCATAACAATACAATTTTTCTTGTAAAATTATTTAAAATTGCTCACAGAGAGCTGGGGAGGCCAAATCCAACATTCCAGGACAAGGATCGATCACAGAGTTAAAGATCTTGAACAGGATTCGGGGGTTATGGCTATTAGTTATAATAATATCCGACAGGAAAAATGCTATAGCTGTCTTAACAGAGTCCTGGTATATAGAACGGTTCCTGCGTAGAGTGTCAAGGGATACTTGAAGATTGTCTTTTTTACAATTCCTCTCAGATGGACGAAAGACACGTCACAAGGCTTATATAGAGTCATTTAACCAAGGTTAAGATGAAGATCTGGGACTTTTCAACTTCACTGGGGCCACTGTGTCCAGAATAGAGGAGCAGGTGACAACATAGAATTAACAACATCATCAACCAAGGGGGGTGTATAACATGTAGTGCTATCAGCACGCTATGTCTATGACTACAGCTGTCTTCTTCTGCTTGTCTACCACTACAATGTCAGGTTGGTTAGCCATCTCCATTTTGTCCATCTGTATCTAAAAGCCCCACAGAATCTTAACTCGGTCATTCTCGAGGGGGTTTCTCCCAATTTGACCTTGGGACTTGCAGACCATACTCGGCACAGATGTTTCTGTATATTATGCCAGCCACTTGGTTACTGCGTTCCATGTATGCCCTGCCAGCTAGCAACATGCATCATGCTGTTATGTGCTGGATTGTCTCAGGAGCATCTTTACAACTTGCACCTGGGGTCTTGCCTGGTGTGATAGACCCCAGCCTCTATGGATCTTGTGCTCAGAGCTTGTTCCTCTGCTGCCATGATTAGTGCCTCTGTGCTGTCTTTCAGTCCAGCTTTTTCCAGGCACTGGTAGGATTTCTGGATGTCAGCCACTTCCTCTGTTTGCCATCATACATACCGTGTAGGGGCCTATTCTTCTACGATGGTTCCTCCTCTTCCTCCTCTTTCTTGGATCTCTCTCTCTCTCTCTCTCTCTCTCTATATATATATATATATATATGCATACTCCTTTATAATGCTGGGGAAAAGAGTACCACATTCATATTCTCTGATGATCACAAAACAGTGTAGCAGTCATTCAATAATAATGTTGTTTTTCAACTTCTAATTCTAAAGTACCATTAGAATATATCATGGCAGAGGCATACACAACTGTACTGAGTAAATGTAACATCTGCTTCAATATTAATTTCCAGATTCTATCACCTGTATGAGATGTCTCCCTGAGTTTTGGTCAAATGAAAGAAGAGATGCCTGTATAAAGAAGGAAGTGGTGTTTCTATCATATGAAGACATTATGGGTGCCCTGCTGACTGCAGCATCTTTATTTGGGGCATGCATGACAATTGGTGTGATATTTATTTTCTTCGAGTATAGGAAAACTCCTATTGTCAGGGCAAACAACTCTGAACTGAGCTTCCTGCTGCTCTTCTCCTTAATTCTGTGCTTCCTGTGTTCTCTGACCTTCATTGGTAAGCCATCTGACTGGTCCTGTATGCTCCGACACACAGCATTTGGCATCACCTTTGTCCTCTGTATCTCTTGTCTTCTGGGAAAAACAATAGTTGTTTTAATGGCCTTCAGAGCTACACGTCCAGGTAGTAATGTTAAAAAATGGTTTGGGCAGACACAGCAGAGACTCTGTGTTACAGCATTTACTCTTATACAAGTTAACATATGTATCATTTGGTTAACAACTTCTCCTCCTTTTCCATTTAAGAATTTTAAGGAAATCAAAGACAAGATCACATTGGAGTGTGCTCTCGGCTCAGTTGTGGGCTTTTGGGCTGTGCTTGGTTATATAGGACTTCTGGCTATTTTATGTTTTATTTTTGCATTTTTAGCTCGAAAGCTACCCGATAATTTCAACGAAGCCAAGTTTATCACTTTCAGCATGCTGATATTCTGTGCAGTATGGATTACATTTGTCCCATCATATGTCAGCTCCCCAGGGAAGTTCAGTGTTGCTGTAGAAATTTTTGCCATACTTGCTTCCAGTTTTGGACTGCTAATTTGCATCTTCATACCCAAATGTTATATAATCTTAATGAAACCTGAGAAGAATACAAAGAAATACATGATGGGGAAGAAGACACCAAATTCACTCTGAAAAATGAATGTGGTATAATGGGATTTTAATTTGATCATTTGTACATAATTAGTTTGTCACCATCCTGTCAGAATAGAAAGAAGCTGTCAGCAGGATACACTCCAATTGATACTGTCTTTATAGAAACTACTTCTCCTTTTTTGATGCATTTTAATCACTTTTTCAAACAAGAAACCATACCAAGTTAGTGATAGCTAAAGGTTATTGAGTCATTCACACATTCATCATGGCATGCTTTTATATTGTTCTGTAAAACTCGGGAAGGTTTTGATTTGAATAATATGCAAATGAAGGTAAAATCAGTAAGAGTATCTATAATTCTCTATCTTGTTTGTTTTAATTTTCAAGAAGCCTCTATGTGTATCCATTGTTGAAATTTAGTGTGCAGCACAGTCTAAAAGATGACAATCGCTGGTTTGCGTTTTCCATGTACCGTATTTGTCACGGCTAGACGGTCCTCACCGGTCGCCTTGCCAATTTTTGTTGTGTTTGTGTGTAGTTTGTGGTGCTCTCCTCTCCATCCTGTGCATGTGTGTATGCTGGAACGTGTACTTCCGGAAGCCGTGGCACAGAACTGCAGCTGACCTGGGGGGAGTATCCTGAGCTGGAATCGTCGCACCTGTGCTTAATCACTTCGCCGGCTACTACTAATCCGAAGCAGACCTATTTAACGGTGCAGTCGAGTCACAACCAACGCTGGAACGTTGAGCTAAACCGGGTAGCGTAGTCGCGATTAGCATACCTAGTTTGTGAAGGAGAGAGAAATTTTTCGTTACCGTGCGTGTGTTTTTCTCATCTGCCTCCAGGATCCAGGGATCGAAGGAGGAGCGGGCACAAGGAGTTGTTTTGGGTTGTCACTGCACTGTCACCACGGGGAGAAGCCACCGTATCACTGCACTGCCCTTTTTGGATTACAGACTCGAACTGTTGCCTTATTTTTTCACTGTGAATAAATTCACTGTCACTCTGCAAGGAGTCTCGCACCTGAGTCCTTTAACCCAATTCACCATGACAAAATTTTTCTGACTATAAGGCACACTGTCGATGAACGGGTCTGTTTTCATACGTAACGTGCACCAAATTAAAAGGGGCATTAAGCAAAACAGTCAGATAGGTCAAACTTTACTCAAGTCATTCTTCTTGCTTCCTCCACTTCCGTACCATTGATTCATTAATGTTGAATTCTCTCGCAGCTGCTCTATTCCCATGT
Organism: Pundamilia nyererei; assembly: GCF_000239375.1. NCBI lineage: Eukaryota > Metazoa > Chordata > Actinopteri > Cichliformes > Cichlidae > Pundamilia > Pundamilia nyererei. Next base: position 2,066,351 of record NW_005187518.1, read on the forward strand.
TATTACAGTATATTAATGACTAGCCTCATATTGTGGATGGATTATATGAGGTGTTCTCCTGACAGAAGTTTGGTCTGTTTACAGCATCCTGCCATGCGATTGCATTTGTCCCTCACCTTCGGAAGTCCTCACATTAATTTTTATCAAGTGGAACAAAGTTAGCATTCATCATCCAGCTTAACTGTTCTAATGTTATGCTAACATAACTGTCTCGAAGTTGGACTAGCTGGTATATAATGATGTGCTAAGTGATCGCTAGCACTTAGCACATCATTATATACCAGCTAATCCAACTTCATTAACCCTACAAACGTCACTGCTGTTTATTTTTCTGTCTTCATTTATGTTGGAAGTCATAGCAGCGCTGTATGTTTAAATTTTTTCACAAATTTCAAAACATGGTATATCATGTTTAGATGGAAACTAGCGAGCTAACTTCCTTCTAACTTCTAACTCTGGTAAGTTTAATTGTACTGCCTCTGCTATGGTTGGGCAGTCAGCTAAACTCCTTCCCCACATAAAGACTCTGATGACACGATTCCCAGTTCACAGGTTCATTGACACAGGGAAAGGTGAAACTGTAACAAACACTACAAGGCATAATCACTGTACTTATTCACCATGTACATATATAATGATGAAAATATATTAACCCAGTTTTTCTAATATGTCAACATGCAACGTTCATATGAATTACTTCCCTTTTTAACTCAAATACAAACATCAAATTATGATTTTAACAAGTCTTGCTATAATGAATGCCTCCAATTCGTTTGTCATTCCCCTTTAACTAGCTCCATAAGCGATTGCTAGCGTAAACTGCATAAGATTGGTTTTATCATTAAACTTACAGAAAAATTAACTTACTTAAAAGAAAGTGGTCTATACATGCACATAAAATATAAAACAAGTCCATACATACCTACAATGCTACCAAATGCATAGGATGTATATGGATGCCACTGGATTTATCTGGCTAAGGCCGCCATGCTGCACATGCCTTCTCCTTAATTCACAGACTTACTTCCTGTTTTCCAACGACATCATGTCCTATTACCGACTACATGTTTTAAGGTGGCACCAGAGAGTTACAATTGCATATTTAAACATTTACCAAATCTAAGAAAACAGTCTACCTTAAAAACTTTTGATATCAGAACATTAATAAATTCTGTTTTCATGGATGCCTGGCTGTTAATCTTAATTGTTACACCTGGTAAAGCAGCAACACTGATCATTTGATAGACAGTTTTTAACTCTCAGTGATGCCACATTGTTCTTTTGACTTTGGGACCTGAAGCGCAGTTTGGACGCAGATTACTCCGCAATGTTCCTGACTATAGTAGCCGTAATGCTCAGACAATCCATCAAGCGGTGCACCTTCGTAGCTTATCAAAGTTGTACTAAAACATTTTTTGACAGATCTTTGAGCGCCGTGTACCACATAAAATCTGTGCAAGGTCAGTAAGCACAACCAGAATTCATACATAATGCGCACTGGATTATAAGGCACACTGCTGATTTTTGGGAGAAGGATTTTAAGTGCGCCTCGTAGTCCGAAAAATATTGTATGCATTTCATGCATGATTCTCAAAGAGCAGCTAGACACAGATACAGAGCAAATGAAATCAGGAAAGTTTACCTTTATTCTCTTAATATATTGGCTAACAGCAATAACAGTCAAGCTCTTCTTTCGTATAGAATTACAACAAAATATAATATATGGTAATTTAGAACATGAGTTTTTAGTGTAAACAAAAATTACAGTTAATAAAAACAATCTGTTGGTGTTGAATGTCTAAAATACCTCTAAACTGCTGATCATGTACTCTTGCCTTTGTGCTGTGTTTGTTCTTCATCTCACATCTGGTACGTTGTTGCTGATGCTGAATGGAATCTATCATCTAAGTAGAACCAGTGGTTCAATGGACCAACAGGCTAAAGCCAGATTTGATTTCTCTTCGCTGGGTCAGTATACAGAACAAGCTGGCAGAGCAGATGCCCGTTGGATACAATCAGCAATATTTTATGTGATAAAATGCAGCTCATCCAAACAACATAACTGGTCATTTTACAAAGTTACCAGAAAATATTGAGTAACATAACAAATAACTTTAGGCTAAGAGTATATAACATACTGTTTTACTTAAATGTAACACATAATGTGTAATACATTATTGTTCTGTACTGACCCCCCACACTGGTTGCAAACTGGTGTAAACTGGTTGGAAGTGCTTGGTACTCATTGAAAAAGGATATTGCACTGCCAGCTGATTGCAACGCTTGGTTTTTCCAAAGCATGACTCAACAACACAGAGGGGACAGTGTCAGCTTCAACTTGTGGGTCTGTTGAACCACCTATGCAGCTGACTCAAGCAAGTACTTATCCACACAACTATCATTTGCAAAGTGCTCTACAAACCCAAACATTACGGCCCACAGGTGGATTACCCCATTTCAGTGCATCTAGCAAAAGATGTAACACCAAACAATCAGGTTCTGTACTGATACAAGATGGCGCTACACATGATGTAAAATCACTTT
>NW_005187518.1:2083606-2090987 GCF_000239375.1 Pundamilia nyererei
GTCCAGGTAGTAATGTTAAAAAATGGTTTGGGCAGACACAGCAGAGACTCTGTGTTACAGCATTTACTCTTATACAAATTAACATATGTATCATCTGGCTAACAACTTCTCCTCCTTTTCCATTTAAGAATTTTAAGGAAATCAAAGACAAGATCACATTGGAGTGTGCCCTCGGCTCAGTTGTGGGCTTTTGGGCTGTGCTTGGTTATATAGGACTTCTGGCTATTTTATGTTTTATTTTTGCATTTTTAGCTCGAAAGCTACCCGATAATTTCAACGAAGCCAAGTTTATCACTTTCAGTATGCTGATATTCTGTGCAGTATGGATTACATTTGTCCCAGCATATGTCAGCTCCCCAGGGAAGTTCAGTGTTGCTGTAGAAATTTTTGCTATACTTGCTTCCAGTTTTGGACTGCTAATTTGCATCTTCATACCCAAGTGTTATATAATCTTAATGAAACCTGAGAAGAATACAAAGAAACACATGATGGGGAAGAAGGCACCAAATTCACTCTGAAAAATGAATGCGGTAAAATGGGATTTTAATTTGATCATTTGTACATAATTAGTTGGTCACCATCCTGTCAGAATAGAAAGAAGCTGTCAGCAGGATACACTCCAATTGATACTGTCTTTATAGAAACTACTTCTCCTTTTTTGATGCATTTTAATTACTTATTCAAACAAGAAAGATCTGCGAAAGCGCTCCTTCCTGCAGCGAGGGTGTTTCAGTCTCTGACTAAAAGAGCTGCTCAGCCCACTCACATACTCATGCAGTGGGTGATGTGGGTTGTTCCTGATGGATGTCAGCTAACTAACTAACATCCTCCTCTCGCCAACCACTTCCACAGACTCCGGGGGACATCCCAGCACGGAGCTAGACCTCCACACCAGTTTGTCAATCCTGCTCCTGTCCCTGTCCGTGCATCCACTCCCCCAGCAGGCCACTGCATAGAAAAGGGCAGATGCTACCACAGTGTCATAGAATGTCCTTAACCCTTTACGACCTACCAAGTCCGCCAGAGCTTATATTATATTTTTACATGCTGTAGTGCCATTTTTGGGAGCATTTCAAGTTGCAATACAACCATTATAGCCCAAATTTTAATAATATGTCGGCATTAAGTGCATAGAAATTACAAAAATTGCAAGAAAGTGCAATAAACTACAAAAAAATTGAAAATCGTTTTTGTTTTTTTTTAACATATATTTCTAGTTAGACAAATTTAAGAGGCCTATCCCTCAAAACTGTAAACACAAAAAAGTTGCACAAAATAATTTCCCACCACAGAAAATTTATTTTGAGTGTCTTCATAGTTTTATTTTTGAAAAACAGCAAAACAGGAAAAATGAAAATAAATATTATAGTGCAAATTTGCACTATATTTTTTTTGGTGCATAAAAAAAATATACAAAAAAGCATATGCTGCTTTTTTGTTCAAAAAAGCAGCATATGCATCAAAATAAACTATTTCCAGCAGTGCAATTTTAGTTCTAAGCATCTCAGAAACGACACAGAAAGTCATAAAGTCAAACATATCTTTTAAAAACACCAGTATAGGCTCATGAGGCCCTGATGGTAAAAAAAAAAACTACATTTCCGCGAAAATGACGTCACTTCCGGTTTTGGGCAGGTCATGGCGGACACGCAATAGTTCACGCTGATGTATATTCTAACGTAGGAAGTGTTATAAACAGCTGATCGGATCGGCAAAGCGTGTTTCTGGAATATTATGTTTTGGTTGCTACAAGTGCTTTTTATGCAGGTTTTGCAAATGCATATGTGGAAGGAAACCGTTACCTAGGACAAGCTGATGGCATAAGATGTAAGTACAACTCCTCCGGTTTCATATGCAAAAAAAATTATTGCGCTAGCTTATGTGGTTGCAGTTCTACAAGTATTTAAATGTAGTCGCGCAAAATGGAGCGTGCCCGCTCTGACCGGTTTTAAAGGGTTAACAGAGTCCTGCAGACTCCGAAGGACCTCAGTCTCCTCAGCAGGTGGAGTCGACTCTGGCCCTTCTTATACAGGATGTCTGTATTTGTAGTCCAGTCCAGTTTATTGTTGAGGTGAACACCCAGGTACTTATAAGAGTCCACTATCTCAATGTCTTTTCCTTGGATGTTCACCGGTGTAGTAGTGGGTGACTTCCTCCTGAAGTCTATGATCATCTCCTTTGTCTTGCCGGCGTTGTTTTGGAGTACATTGGTCTCACACCAGCCAACAAAGTCACTGATGACCCCCCTGTATTCCTGATCATTCCCGTCTGATACTCATCCAATGATGGCTGTATCATCTGAGAGCTTCTGTAGATGGCAATCGTCCGAATTATAACAGAAGTCTGAAGTGTAAAGGCTGAACAGGAAAGGTGAGAGAACCGTGCCCTGTGGTGCTCCTGTGCTGCAGATTGCCACCTCGGACACACAGTCATGGAGCCTCACATACTGTGGTCTGGAAAAAATTAAGGAAAAAGAAGGGAGATTTGTCCTTGTGAAAGGAAGACTAGAAGATGAAATGGCTACAGTGATTCATGTACTGTATATGCATAGCCCAACAGTGGAAAACATTTCTTTAAACCTTTTTTGATACCATAAGTCTGGAAATGGAAGGGATATTAATATGTGGTGACAACTTTAATATAGTTTTAGACAGTAAACTGGACACAACAAATAAGAAGAAAAATACTAACCTCATTACAAAAACAATTAAGACAAAGAATTTGGGATAGTTCACATCTGGAGGGCAGTACACCCCTAAAAGAGGGACTATACACTACTCAGGGACCAATAACAGCTACACAAGAATTGACTATTTGTTTTTTTACACATAAGAAGGAACTATGGGTAAAGAAATGTGAAATTCAAGAAGCAGGTGTATAAGATCGCTGTGCAGTTTATCTGGAGGTCAAACTAAATGGGCAGAGGAAAAATACAAAGTAGTAACTCAAGAGTAAAAGAAAGATAAAATTTTTAACCAAGAAGAAAATAGCAATGGACAATTTGGACAAGTTTTCTCCCCAACAAACACAACAATGTCAACAAATCATGCATCGTCAAAGGCACCTGCAGGTGCCATTGGTTTCTTTCTATAATACTGGACTTATTTTTCTACGAAGGTTGGAACTTTGAGAGTGTTTAAATGAGAGAAAAGTGTGAAAATGTTCATGCCTGTCTGAGAAAAGTGTGTAATGAGGGGTTTTAAAGCCTTAAAACATCTATAATAATAAAAAAAATTAAGTTGGCTACTTCGCGGATTTCAACTATCACAGGTTATTTTTATCCCACGATAAATGAGGGACCACTGTATAGATATGAACCAGATCATTAACGAATCCAAGTGATCAGTAATTGTTGATGAGTGGTCATGATAATTTGCATATTAATGATCAAAGAACTGAACTCACAGCCCAGTGTTCATTCCTTATTTCTTTGTCCATTCACTAAAATAGACAAAGATAAGGAGTGACGTGGAAGGGTGGAACCTTCTTTCATTAGATATTGGTTCAAGAATAGAGACTATAAAAATAAGTATTTTTTCCCAGCTTCTCTACTTATTTAAATCACTGCCTATCTCAATAGGGAGTGATTTAAAACAACAATCCCAGAAAAGAATATAGATTATGGGATAAAATCATCTCTAGATATCTATAGAATGGTCATAGATCAAGAATGAATAATATTTTCATGCAAAACAAATTAGACCTATAATTTGTTGGTGTGACAGAGACTTTGTATCCAAATGGAACACTCTAGAACAATATATAGAGGGAAGGGAAATTCAAAATCTCATTAGAGACCGAGAGGGAGCAATGAGTGTAATCGACCAAATGGGTAGTGTCACCAAGTTCACACTAAAGATGTGGTTTAATATAGTACACAAATATAAACTGGAGGAAGACCTTGAGATAACTTAGTGGATAGCTTATGACAGGCGCTTTACCCCCGGTTCTCTAACCAGAGATTTGAACAAAGGAGTAAAAATGACATAAGAAGTAAAACATACGCAGTGTTGGGAAGGTTACTTTTAAAATACATTCCACTACAGATTACAGAATACATGCCTCACAATGTATTTTGTAATGTATTCCGTTACGTTACGTTACGTTACTCAATGAGAGAAACGTTCTGAAAACTTTGGATTACTTAATATATTATCATGCTTTTTACAACTACATGACTGTACCATTACTGTGTGATTTATTGCTATTACTGAAGGTTAGTCGCAATACCAATACCAACTAGATTTCTAAATCTTAATATAAAATGGGTAACAGTAGGGTGGACATTAGATAAGGCTGCACTTTTTGCAGCGATCTTGTATAGAAAACAATTTCACACGTATATAAAACAAGTCCGCGGCTCTGAATCGTAGTAAAGGGACCTCTGGCTAATAAGCTGGGTTCCGTGTCGGGCTCGTAGCTGAAAACTAGCTTTACTTTGTCTGGGTCAACTTTGCTAGTGAGAGACAGAGAGAGGAGTTGAAAGGCTGCTCCAACGGAAATTATTATTTTGGAGGAAAACCCGAACACAGTGTACAGTCGATTCTTAATAGCTTACTTTAGGTTGACCATATTTTGATTTCCAAAAAGTCAGGAAGAACTTTAACACTGGAAGTCCGAGGCAATACTGTTTGCTTAAAGAAATTTTTAACACATTTAAACGACGCCTTCTCTGTGCGGTTAATGAATGGTGAAGCAAAAAATGTCATATAGGCTTTTACAAGTCAACAAGGGCAAAAAATTGAAAAACCTCTGGAATAAAATAATGGTACAGAAATAAGGCCTCATCTGTATCTAAAAAAAAAAATTACCAGTACCGGGACGGTACGAGGGAAATTTCTTTTACAGTTAGTCTGAAAAGCTGCAGTTGCGCTTTGGCATCTTTTAAACATCATCAGGTGTGCTACTGCGCGCTGTCTGTGTCGTCTGTGAGCGCAGAACAACAACTCACAAAGCAGCAGCTCGGGGATGACGTTACACAAATGGGTTCTCTGTAGGAAAACCCGGACATTTTCACCTCGAAAATCACCCCGGACAAAACGTGAAAAGTGGACATGTCCGGGGAAAAGAGGAAGGTTGGTCACCCTAGCTTACTTATAACTGGGCTCGTCAGGCGCTCTTTTTAGCTGCAGTGGTTATTATTATATTTACCTGCTTCCATCTCCCGTTTCTGGTCGGTGAAAACTTGTACTTTTTGACTCTCTTTTTTCTCCCTCCCTCACGCTCACAGACACACAACGGGTATTGCAGTCCATTATCCCTGCAGCAGGGATTACACTGCCCATGAGGCTACATTCTTTAGGTTTTTGCCTGTAACACTCTGTGTTGGAGTCAAATTGCTAAATGTTGTCATTATGTTACTTAAATTTGTAAGTCTTGGTTCAAACTGTAGGATCAAAGACATTGCTTTGTTTCTGACTCCCTCCCCAGCCAGTCTGTTGGTGGGGGAGGCTATAGTGTTTTATTATAGGGACATCCTATGTGAGGATTCTGTTTTCTTGTTTAGTAAGCTTCCTGCCTTTATGACCCTTTTGTGGGCCCCCAAACACAAACACACACATGCGCCTACACACACACACACACACACATACAGATGCTCGCACATACATGCACACACACAGTACCTTATCTTTTAGAACCATGAGGGGGGGGGGGGTTACAATGGGTGGTGCTTGTGTGTACTCTAACTGTTTTCAATAAAAGGCGGCAAGGAAGGCTGTTTATTTGAAGTTGGCTAGGAGACAGGTGAGGAGCGTTCAGCTCCAAGAGCCTGGTTCCGACCAGCCTCCCTTGCTAGCAAGTAAAATCAATCGATCGCTGATTGCCTTGCATCCTTGTCGTTAACGGGAATAAGTTTCTAAACCAGCGGGGCCTGTGGAAGCGCAGACCCAACACTCTGCTTATTGCCTTCATATTAAATTTTTTTTTCAATAATAATTTTAAAAAACATTTCTTCATGTCATTATGCAGGCCGCAAGTAGTGGTGACATGGGCCGTCAGATTGAGACCCAGGCATTAGAGCCTCTTAATGTGTGTTTTGTTTGGGTTTCCACCAGCGTGGAATTAACAAAAATAGAGGCATAGCATAGCATATGAAACAGGAAAAGACTGCCATGTAATCCATTTATTTCAACAAAGTGACTGTATTCTGAAGACCAACTTTTTAACCCTTTAAGACTGCCTTAAGTCTGCCGGAGCTTATCTTTATATTTTTATGTACTGCAGGAATAATGAAATTAAATATCATGGCATGGAGAGGAATCTTAGCAAAGAAGCTCTACAGAAGGTTGGAGCTTGTCTGTTCAACCCCAAGCTGGTAGGGGGAGCTCTTTATTAAACACTTGCCTATGCTACAATGTGCTTCAAGGGTCAATAACAGCATAACAGAACTCACTTATGGTACTGCATTCTTTCTATAAAACAATAATTGTCAGTGACTTTGTACCGTAGTACAAACACAATATTAAAGATAACAGTTAAAAGTAACGTAACCATAAACAATAAAATGAGAACATCTAAACAGCAGCACATGTCCCAAGCCATGATGGGAGAGAACGAGCTGCTCCCCCAACACGCCACAATATTATCATGCAAATTTGCAAAAAAAACAGCATGTGCATCAAAATAAACTATTTCCGGCAGTGCAATGTGAGTTCTTAGCATCCCAGAAACTATTCAGAAAAGCATAAAGTCAAACATGACTTTAAACACCAGTATAGGTTTATGAGGCCCTGAAGGTAAAAAACTACATTTTTCGCGAAAATGCTGTCACTTCTGGTTTCAGGCAGGGAATGGCGGACATGCGATAGTTCATTCTGACGTCTATTGCAACGTAGGAAGTTTTATGAACAGCTGATCAGATCGGCAAAGCGTTTTTCTGGAATATTATGTTTTTGTTGCTGCAAGTGTTTTTTATCCAGTTTTTGCAAAGCTATATGTGGAAGGAAACCGTGACCTAAGACGAGCTGATGGCATAAGAAGTACAACTCCTCCTGTTTCATTTGCAAAGAAAATAAAAAAATACTGCGCTAGCTTATGTGCTTGCAGTTCTACAGGGATTTAAAAATAGTTATGCAAAATGGAGCGTGCCCGCTCTGACCAGTTTTAAAGGGCTAAACGGTATTTGTAGCAGAATGCAGTTACTCATATTTTGTATTTTAAATATGTAACGCTGGTACATGTATTCCGTTACTCGCCATCACTGAACATAAGGTCAACCTGGATATAAACTGACTCATTAGAATTGAAAGATACAGAGTTGAAACATACAATTAAAAAAGTATAGAATCCTATCTACAACTGTCGGACAGAAAAGGCAATACAACCATATATATATCACTGAAATGGGAACGAGAGCTAGGAGTAATTATACCAGAAAATG
>NW_005187518.1:2092278-2102228 GCF_000239375.1 Pundamilia nyererei
CCCTATGACAGCTGGGATAGGCTCCAGCGCCCCCTGCGACCCTGAAAAGGATAAGCGGAAGCGAATGGATGGATGGACATTTCGTTTCAGAGGTGCCACCTTATCTAAAATAGATTTACATTGATTGTTAAAAGACAAAATAAGTGAATCCATATGATTTTGAGCCATGCGAGGGACAAACATGGCAGAAAACCTTCTAGCAGCATCCTCGTTTATAATCCGCCTTTGGATCATCAATTTAGGAGGGGAAGGATCCACGTAAAATGACAAATTAAAGAATATACAACTATGGTCACTCACATGGACATCTTCCACACATACATCATGTATATTTATACTCAGGGAGAAAACAAGATCAAAAGTGTGGCCCTTTGTAAAAAAACATGCTCCTCAAAGTTAAAAGACTCAGTGATAGTGATGAGCACAGCAGCAGTGTTACAGGAAGCGTCATCAATATGAAGGTTTAAGTCTCCCAATATTACAACTTTCTCCAGTTTAATGATCGATGTCAGAAGGTCGATAAATTCAGTTAGAAAGACCCCAGCAGGTCCAGGAGGTCGATAGATTAAAATACAGTAAAAGGTTTTCAAAGAACCGACCTTCATCATCTGTGACTCAAATGAAGAAAAGAAGTCCGAGGTCATCAGTTTGCATATGAGTCTGTCCTGGTAAACAGCAGCAAGTCCTCCACCATGTCCTAAAAGAAAATGTACAAGCTGTGATAACTGTTTCTGATAAAATGAAGAGTAGACTGATATATTGAATATTCCTTTATTGGGTGAGAAAATCAGACCATGTCATAACATGTTTAACAGTGTATCCCGATCATAATCTAAAGCAGCAGAAGCAAAGTCAGAATACAAAAGAGCGAAAAGTATATTGCAAACGACAAGCGACGACAGTGAAAAACTACACTGTCGCCTCCAACGAGCTGTAGCAGCGGCGGCAAAGCCAAACACAGGCGCCATTGCTGCTTCAAAGCTGTAAAGACTATTAACTGTTACCTTCTTCTATGCTGTGTTACTGGTACAGCCACCGGTACATTGCTGCTGATGTTAAATGAGAAAGAATAGCATCAGCCTACCCAAATTAAATCAAATCACTTTTATTGTCACATCACATGTGCAGGCACACTGGTACAGCACATGCGAGTGAAATTCTTGTGTGCGAGCTTCACAAGCAACAGAGTTGTGCAAAATACAATAACATAAAACAAGCAAAATATAAAAATGGCTAAATCTGACAGTAATAAATATATGTACAATATAAGAGTGTATGCATTACTGGATGTGTATACTAAATATGTTTTTCTACGTGTGTGTGTGTTACATATTTTACAAATTAAATAGAGTAAACAATAAAATAAAATATATAAAATATACAGAAGTTGGTAGTTGGACATGTGCAAAACAAGTGGCATAATGTTGAAGTTCCAGTAGTGAAGCTGAGGTGTCTATGAAGTGTTCAGCAGTCTGATGGCCTGGTGGAAAAAACTGTCTCTCAGTCTGCTGGTACGGGACCGGATGCTGCAGAACCTCCTTCCTGATGGAAGTAGTCTGAACAGTTTATGGCTGGGGTGACTGGAGTCCTTGATGATCCTTCCCGCTTTCCTCAGGCACCGCTTCCTGTAGATGTCTTGGAGGAAGGGAAGCTCACCTCCAATTATCCGTTCAGAGCACCGGTAGATTCACCAACTGTCATTCACATCAGTGATGCACAGATGTGAATCTCAACATGAATGGTGACTGTGATATATTGTGTAAAGCTCTAAGAGTAGCCCACAAAACTGTACAAAAAAATATAAATAAAATTTTCAGTGCATCCACGTATTTAATAAGATATTGAATTACTAAGAAAGTACCGTAAATTCCAGACTATAAGCCGTTACTTTTTTCCCAGATTTTGAACACTGCGGCCTATACTAAGGTGCAGCTAATGCATTTTTTTTTTTAATGCTACCAAAAACATTTTGCCTCGTAACAGTAGACCAATAAAGTTGATAAGTAGTTCACAGAGGTCCAATGAAATTGTGTGATACATTAGCATACTTTCACAATTAAATTATTGTAAATCATCCTCATCAACATGGAAAACACTCGAAGAAAAGCATATGATGCAGCCCAAATTTTAACATTATGTATGCATTAAAGTTAAAGGCAATCAATCTGGCGGTTGAAGAAGGAAAACAACCCGCGGCATGTAATCTTGGCATAAATGAATTGATGATGAGACAGTGGAGATGCCACTGTGAAAAACTGAGTCAATGCAAAAAGATGACAAAAGCTTTCAGAGGTAATCATAACAGATGGCCCGAACTTGAAAACTTTCTTGAAAACTGGATTAACACTCAGAGAGAAGGCGGCTGCGGTGTTTCCACCGTGCAGATCAGACTGAAGGCTAAAGCAATCGCCACCAAAATGAAAATTGAAGATTTTAGAAGTGGACCATTGCAGTGATTTAGATTTGTGAGACGAAAAGACCTGCTCATCAGGGCACAATTTTGTGTCAGCAGCTCCCTCCCAACTACGAGGAAAAACTCGCTAACTTCTGCACAGTCACTCAAACAAAGATAGTGGAAAATTCCATCGAGCCAGATGATATTAGAAATGTGGATGAAATACATTTGATGTTTGACCTGCCTCTCACTCAGATTGTTAATAAAAAAGGTGACTTGTCCATCACACAGAAAACAAGTGACCATGAGAGAACGCATTTTACTTGTGTTCTGAGCTACACAGCATCCAGGCTAAAGCTTCCACCGACGGTGATTTTTTAGCGGCTGGGGGATTTTTTCACAGAAAAAAAGCATTGCTGTTATGGACAGCATGACGGCCCATTTAACAGATTCAGCAAAAACTGCTAACAAGAGTACAAACTCAATTCCAGCTGTGATTCCTTGGGGCAGCACTAAGTATTTGAAGTCACTGGACATCAGCGTGAACCAGGCATTTAAAGTGGCACTGCGCCTTGAGTGGGAGGCTTGGATGACAAGCGGTGAGAAATCATTTACCAAAACAGGCCGCATGCAAAGAGCATCTTTAACTAAAGTCTGCCAATGGATCCTAAATGTGTGGAGCTGTGTCAAAACATCCACCATCACCAACAGATTTCAAAAGGCTGGACTGCTGCGTGATGAAGAGGACCACCTGTGCTCAAGTGAGAGCGACAACAAAGAGACTGAAGTGTATGGCGAGAGCCTAAGGCTGTTCAATTTGGACACTGAAGAAGACGACTTTGATGGTTTTAGTGCTCAGGAGGAAGATGAAGAAGGCGATTAATTACTTTTCCTGGTAGGCTGTCGTATGTATACGGTATATATTTTTACCGGTCGTTAGAAAATATTGGAATGTTGTTCATTCACTGTTCAGTAAAAAAACATAAGCAACATAACTTGTGTGTTACCGATAAGTACAAAATAGATTTCCTTTCTAAAATTAGAGCATGTGGCTTTTAATCAGGTGCACTCTGTAGTCTAGAATTTATGGTAAATATATGACCTTTATTGCCATAGAAGAAGAAATCACTGCAAATTTCCCATGGGAAAAATAATTTGCAAAGCATATGTATTTGTAGGGAGTTCTATTTTACACTGTGACTTCATATTTAAATGGGCATGGCTAAAGTGTATGTATGTATTTATTGTATTGTATATGTATGTATTTACTTGAATTCTATTGTACATATTGTATATCTTATTACTGTTCCTCTGTCTCTCTTGCTGCATTGAGCATGTGTATGACAAAATAATTTCCCTCGGGATAAATAAAGTTCTTATCTTATCTTATTTATCTATTTATTTTACACACTTTAACCTACATTAAATTGAAAATTAGGGCATGTCCCTCCTTTTGCCCAACCTTGTAGGTCTACTGAGAATGAACTGCCACTCTTCTATCATTTCTTATGTTTCACCAAAAGGTATAAATACCACTGTAAATTTCATTTTCTGTGCCACTAATTGATTTAGCTGAAAAATGACATCAACACAGGTATGGCCAGAGCAGGGATGGGCACTGCTGCAACTGCTGTTAGTGGCATCTGTCTCTCATGCTGAGGAGCCAGTGTGCAGGCAGAGAGGAGATCCTGGGAACCCACTGCTATGTAAGGATGGGGATATTATATTGGGGGGTATGTTTTCGTTTCACACCAGCTGGAAAGACAGAAAGGATACCTACACGCACAAACCACTGCCACTTCAATGCACCAGGTAAGTCTCATCAACGAAATGCATTTAGATTAAAGGAATCTCCTAGAAGTCATTTGATACAAATAAAACTTGATAAATATTTTGTATTATGTATGTTTGGTATAAATCATTGACATTAAATGGTTTTGTTTGAAATACTTTTTCTCTCTATTTTATGAATTATTAATAATTGTCTCAATTAAGTTTAAATTTCAGAGATTTGCAGTTTGCCCAAGCTATGCTTTTTGCCATTGAGGAGATTAATAACAGTACAGACCTACTGCCGGGAGTCACTCTGGGCTATAAAATCTTTAATACTTGTGGCAATGTTGCCCAAAGTGTAGGACTTACACTGGCTTTGGCTAATGGTAATGAAATTGTGTCTGTACCCTCCAAGGCATCATGTACCAGACCTGCACACGTACAGGCCATAATGGGAGAGACCTCTTCCTCTCCAACCATAGCAATAGCCACTGTTATTGGACCATTTTATGTACCAGTAGTGAGTAGAACTGATATTTTATAAAATGAAATAATGTAACTAAATCATTTTCCCAACTCCTCTAAGCAAATTTAATTAAGTGTTTGTCTTATTTTTAACATCTTAATCTTCTCTCATTCTGTGTCTTTTTCAAATATAAGTTCTTTATGTTTAATTCTAGATCAGCCACTTTGCCACATGTGCTTGTCTCAGTGACAAAACCAAGTACCCATCCTTCCTCAGAACAATACCCAGTGACTACTACCAGAGCAGAGCCCTGGCCCATTTGGTCAAGCATTTTGGATGGACTTGGGTTGGAGCTATCAGAACTAATAATGATTATGGAAATAATGGCATGGCCACATTTACAGAAACTGCACAGCGCCTGGGCATCTGTCTGGAGTATTCTGTATCTTTTTTTAGAACAGATCCATCTGACAAAATAAGAGAAATAATTCGCACTATAAAGGCTTCAACCTCCAAGGTGATCATTGCCTTTCTGTCACACAAGGAGATGGATGTTCTGATACATGAGTTTTCATACCATAACTTGTCTGGGTATCAGTGGGTAGGCAGTGAGTCTTGGATATTTGATTCGCAAACAGCAAAAATGGATATACATCACATACTGAATGGTGCCATAGGCCTTTCCATTCCCAAAGCACATGTCACTGGCCTGAGAGAGTTCATACTGGATGTGAAGTCACTCAATTCATCTAACAATGAACTATTTACTGAGTTCTGGGAGACATTATTTAACTGTAAGTTTAGGCAGTCAACGTCATCAGCAAACATTCAGAGAGAGTGTACTGGACATGAAGATCTGAACGGAGTTCAAAACAGCTTCACTGATATGTCTCTCATGCCTATCTTTAACAATGTCTATAAAGGAGTGTATGCTGTGGCCCATGCCCTTCACAACATTGTCAGCTGTAATAAAGCATGTAGCAACAAAGTCCAGCTAGATCCATTCACGGTGAGCTTAAAACCAACTAATACTATTGTTAACACATTAAGTTCAATTAGAAAGAAAAATGTTTTTAAGAAAAGAGCTAATGTCTTATATTCGTAAGTCAATGGGTGTGCAAGATCTCAGTCATGCAATATACTGAGTTATGACATATTTCTTAGATTTTACAACACATACGAAAGAGTCACTTCACAACTAAGGAAGGGGATGAGGTTTACTTTGATGAGAATGGAGATCCAGCAGCAAAGTATGAAATTATAAACTGGCAGCCAAAAGAAAACGGCGTTGTGGAGTTTGTGACAGTTGGTCTTTATGATATATCATTAGCTCCAGAAAAAAAGCTAAATTTCCAAAACAAGTCTTTAATTTGGGCAAGAAACTCAAAGCTGGTAAGCTATAAAATATTCAAAAATTATATTATAACTGTACATATTTTATACATATTTTTATATAGTTTCACGCTATGTTTTTTGCTTATTGCTACATGTTGGAAAGATGACACCATGCAGTGTTTTTCATATTTTATATACAGTTTTATGTAATTATTCATGCAGGTCCCTGTGTCAGTTTGCAGCGAGAAATGTCCGCCAGGAACACGCAAGGTTCTCCAGAAAGGAAGGCCTGTTTGCTGCTTTGACTGTATACAATGTGCAGAGGGAGAAATCAGCAATGTTACAGGTTAGATCTCTTTTTTTTTTTTTAAGTTTCGCACATAGCAAAAATTTCATATGCCATCCAAAAATATGGACTAATTCCTCTGAAGAATTATTTAATAATTTTGATGAATTGTTTCCTACAAAATTTATAAATCCAAAACATTGTCTAAAGCAGGGGTGGCCAACCAGTCAGAGACCAAGAGCCACTCTTTTCTTTATTGTGTTACCGCAAAGAGCCACATCATACACATGGGCACACATGAACATCACCCATCCCTTCCTCCCTCTCTCTCTCTCTCACACACACTCACACACACACCTCTGCTCAGCCAGATTTATTGTAAATGTCACACACCAACATGATAATGACAGGAATGGACTCCTACAGTACTAAAACCACAGGCCAGTCATTTTCAACAATGAATATTGTGTGCACTGTCTCTCACACACAAACTCTAAGTCCACAAACAAAAATATAATAATCTACAATAGCATTTTTCTTTTACAATGCATGTTGTTTTGTGGGACTTCTGGCATTCCTTGCCTTGAACAATCCTCTTCAAATCTGGCTTGTATTCCGTTGTTACCACTCGAAGCAATGAGTGTCAGTCAGAACAGATCGATGCTTTGATTTCACATGTTTTAGGGTAGAAAACACAGACTTGCAGACGTATGTTGAACCAAACATTGACAGTATCTTAAGCGCAGCCCGTTTGACATTGCGGTATTTTTCCATTGGCACACCTTTCCAGAACTCAAGGGTCCCTTCCCTTAAAGCAGGTTTCAATTGGTCCTCCTTATAAAGATCGATCATCTCCAACTCAGCCGCAGCTTCATCTGTGACCAGCGGGACTTTCAAACAGTCTGTCTCTGCATTAAATGGGTTGACAATGAATGCAATCTGTGGCCTTTTCAATTGTAGATCATGGAACAGGGACACAAAGCTTTTGTGCAAGTTTTCAACCAGCACTGCATATCTGTCTCTTTCCTTACTCAGGGTGGTGCTGGCGACTTAACCGCTGGCTTTTAGCAGAGTGGGAAAATGCGATAAATCTACCTTTTGAATATGTGCCTTTAACAGCTTCAGTTTGTTGACAAACGCAAACACACTTTCCACTAGGTCAGGCAGCATTTTCTAACTTACCCTGCAGGGTCAGGTTCAGTCTATCCAAGTGACACAGCTTGTCGACCAAAAATGCCAGATCCATAATACACTTGATGTCCGAGAGCTCGGGATAGTCCTTGTCCTTCTCTTCCATAAACAGTTTCAGGGATTCCAAAAGCTCAAAGAAGTGAGAGAGTACCTGGCCTTTTGACAGCTACCTCACAGTGCAGTGGAGTGGCAGGTCACCTGGAAGCCCTTGGTCCAGCTCAGCGATGACATTGTTGAATTTCGCTATGGTTAAGCGCATGTGTGCGGATGTAGTTGGCGATTTCCATCAAAGGCTTCATGACGTTATCTAAATTCAATGATTTAGACACGAGTTGCTTCCAAAACTCAGGAAATGTTTGGTCAGCTTGCACAACCCCATGAGCACGTTCACAGATCCCATCATGGCTGGTGCTCCATCTGTGGTTATTGCAGTTAATTTCGTTATAGGCAGATTCGATTTTTCAAATGCAGCCATCATGGTTTCTTTCACATCTATGGGTTCTCTCTTTTAATGGCACAATATCAAGGAGTTCTTCTTTGATCACACAATCGTTTGACACAGACCGTGCAAATATTGCCAACTGAGTCTTGTCTTGTATATCACAACTCTCATCCAATGCGACACTAAAATACGCACAGGCTTGAAGGTAAGAGTGCAACTGTAATTCAATAGCTGTGTTAATGTCTGATATTCTGTGTTAACAGTGTGGCGGGACAGTTGGACGTCCGACGATACCATGCGTTTTACTTTTGTCGTTTTCAGGAGAAAAGATTTCAACAACGTCACTGAGTCTGTGAAGGTTCTCAGTCATCCAGGTCGTTGTAGTCTAAGGAGCTTGGAAAGAAAAGCATCTGGACTTCTTTAAGTTGCTTGAAGATGTTTCACCTCTCATCCGAGAAGCTTCTTGAACCTTCTTGAAGAGCTGAAGAAGCTTCTCGGATGAGAGGTGAAAGGTCTTCAAGCAACTTAAAGAAGTCCAGACACTTTTCTTTCCAAGCTCCTTAGACAACGTCACTGAGGCATTTTTTTTTAACAAACTCCCCTTCATTGTATGGCTTTTTAGCCCGTGCAATGTTCCAATCCAGCATATTTATGTTTAGCTGTGCATTTTTCCCCTGCCATTTTGAGAGTGAACTTGCCCCTACTGGAAAACTTTGCGGTATTTTCATCTCACACACATGCGATGAAAATACCATATTGAACTCAAGCAAAGCGAATGCGCACATTTTAAAAAACCAATAACAACAAACTAGAAAGCAAAAATTTCAGAAGAAATTTAAAGTGTGCCTATGCCGCCGATAATCAGTGTAGTTTGCCATTCATACGGCTACAGAGAGCAAAACTCAGCAGAGCAGCCATTCTCCACCATGAACTATGGTAAAAAAAAACACCACTCGCGCCTCACAGATGACACCTTACAGTTTTGTGTAAAGATGAGGTGACTTCGTACAGCCCCGATTTGCAGACGCTGTGTACAGAGGTTAATGAGCAGAAGTCCCATTGTACCACGGCAGACCCGACAATGTTTGCATGAACACGCTTTGAAGCATTACGTTATGGACCACTTTTCACACATGGCTGGTGTACCCACACAGCCGGCTGTAGCTTTTCAACTCACAGCCCGACACACACAAAAAAAAAAAACAGTCGAGAGAGCACAGACTTTACGCCCGTGGGTCCACCTCCCCTGCAGCGGCACTGTAGACCACGGCCTGCCACACACATCAAACACGTAAAATAAATATTTATGCACTTTTGCATTCACTTTTTGTTTTTTGTTATTTTTACACAGTGTTCTGAATGATTAACAATGGTCTACAGCCAATCTTGTGTATTATTATACAAACGTTGGTTGTAAGATTCAGATAACTATTTAATAAAAGCTAAATATTTTATATGAGAGCAAGAAAGAAAAGTATATCTTTGTGTCCCCCTTTCCCTGTTAATGCCCTACCTGGCCCCCTGCCAAAAGCTTGTGCTAGCTAGCACGCAGTACGAGTTATTGTAACTGTCAGCACAACAAAAATAAACTACACCTAAACTCGGTTTATATCTGACCCAGATAGAGTGCAGTTCATAACTTCTTACCTGAAATTCAGTTCACCTCACGCTCCTGCCTTTGGTTTCCCTTATTCATGATTGAGCTCCGCGTTAGCCACCACCGGTCGATCGGCGGTCGCCTCGCATGTCTCTTTTCCCACATGTCCTTTCTGTCAGGGCTAGCTGCCCTTTGTTGGAGCTCTGCGTTAGCCACCACCAAAAACTCAGTTATTTTTCCCACATCGACCAGCATCTGGACAACCACCTTTCACTGTTTATACTGTTACTAAAATGAATAAATGAATTATCGGCCCATATAAACGAAAAATACTGTAAGTCCAGCTGAGAAACAGTCTCTTGGCGAGTGATCGGGTGGTGAAACGAGTGTCAGCCGCCTCACTGTAAGCCAAGCCCGGGTGCTTTTTAGCGAAGAGACGCTAGCCGTGCTAGCTAGCTAGCCATG
>NW_005187518.1:2103658-2109609 GCF_000239375.1 Pundamilia nyererei
TCGCCTGAAAATATCTTAAAAGTTTATTTTGTGACCTAGAAACAGTAATAAAAGCAATATATTAAACGAAGTGGTGGCCGCCATTGTTTGAGTCGGTAGAGGTGTGCTATGAATTGTGGGATATGGAGTGTTCCACCAAGCATACACCCTTGCGGTTACCGTAACTATTCAATGGTTCGCGCAACCTTAAAAATTCAAATGGTTCCTGAAAGCAGCGACGCTGTGCGCGCCATTGATATTGTCGTCATTACGGTAATCCAAATACGGGTAGACAGGCCATACCACTCCCGACATACCACTAGAGAGAGCCAACACACCACAAGTTAAGTTTGAAATCTGTTTCTAGGGGGCCAAAAGTTGAATCTTTCTCATGGGCCTACAAATGGGCCAAAATTTGCACTAAAATCTAAATATTTAAAAAACTATAAAAGTCATAAGCACCAAAAGTCATAGCATACTAGTCCAGACCCAGCCGCACAAAATGATATAACATATGTAACCCTTGTGTCAAAACTGTAGGAAAATAATAATAAGAATAATAAATCCGACGAATAGTAATAAGTGTGCCTCTTGGCATAGGCACACTTAAAAAACTTCAAAACACAAACACAAACTTTGATATGTATGTAAGAGCTGCATTAAACCAGGCAAAGAGCCGCACCCTGGCCATCCCGGCCTAAAATATACAGAAAAGCAGAATGCATTTATTTGCACATCTCATAAAGCAATATTTTGATTATTATTTCCAGTTTTTTTTTTTTTGTTTGTTTTTGCTGTTGTCGTTGTTTGTTTGCTCATTTTTCTGTGTAAATGTCTGAAAGAAGAATAGTGTCCTATTCTTGTCTGATACAGGATTCTAGCTGCTCATCAGAGTGGGTCTTGTCAAGTTTTTATTTTAATTATGTGCCAAATTCTTTAAAAATATTGAAAGTTATGGCCTGCAGAAAGGCCAGTTCGGGACTGGTTTCTTGATGCCAAAATTTTGCTGTTGTGATCAGTGCAGTATGCCTTTTACCATCAGCTTGAATGTCAAACCTTTTTCACAGTAAATACTGCTTGTAAGAGAGAAAGCACGTGCATGTCTTCAGAAATCTTTGTATACACATTTCTTCCTTGGAGCAGTTACAGAAATAACTTTACTCAACAACTGTAAAATCTGCTTCAATATAAAATTTTCAGATTCTGCCACCTGTGTGAGATGTCTTCCTGAGTTTTGGTCAAATGAAAGACGAGATGCCTGTATAAAGAAGGAAGCAGTGTTTTTGTCATATGAAGAAATTATGGGAGCACTGCTCACTGCAGCATCTTTATTTGGGACATGCATGACTGCTAGTGTGATACTCATTTTCTTCAAATATAGGAAAACTTCCATTGTCAGAGCAAACAATTCTGAGCTGAGTTTCCTGCTGCTCTTCTCGTTAATTCTGTGCTTCCTGTGTTCTCTGACCTTCATTGGTAAGCCATCTGACTGGTCTTGTATGCTACGACACACAGCATTTGGCATCACCTTTGTCCTCTGTATCTCTTGTCTTCTGGGAAAAACAATGGTTGTGTTAATGGCCTTCAGGGCTACAGGTCCAGGTATTAATGTTAAAAAGTGGTTTGGACATGTACAGCAAAGACTCTGTGTTCTGGGTTTCACTCTGATACAAGTTATCATATGCATCATTTGGTTAACAACTTCACCTCCTTTCCCATCTCAGAATTTTAAGGAATTCAAAGATAAAATCATCTTAGAGTGTGCCCTTGGCTCAGCTGTAGGGTATTGGGCTGTGATAGGATACATTGGAATACTGGCCATTTTGTGTTTCATTTTTGCATTTCTAGCTCGGAAACTGCCTGATAATTTTAATGAATCCAAATTGATCACTTTCAGCATGCTAATATTCTGTGCAGTATGGATTACATTTATCCCAGCATATGTCAGCTCCCCTGGGAAATTCAGTGTTGCTGTAGAAATATTTGCAATACTTGCATCTAGTTTTGGACTGCTAATTTGCATCTTTATACCCAAATGTTATATCATCTTACTGAAACCAGAAAAGAATACCAAGAAGAACATGATGGGGAAGAAGTCACCACATTTATTTTGAGAAATATAAAAAATGTTTTTTTGGCTTGCTATATAAAAAGTATATTTGCATTACACTTGCATGGCAGGACTTTGCATAACAATGAAAAATAATAAATAGCTTAAATAACTGTAATTAAATAAAGTCACTGTCAGAAGAAAATTGTACGTTTTTTTTATTGATCACTAAGCAATCCACATGTCTACGTGACTTTTCACATGAACTCTTGTGTGATAAACTTATTTAGCAACTAACAGCTTCCTCTTTTCTAAGAACATACAGACTTACTGTAGAAAAGGGGAACCTCAGCTCTGAGTTCTTGGAATAACTTTGTTATCTTTGTACACACATGTGACCAGCTTGTATAAATAAAGAACGCAGACAGTGACAGAGTGCGAGTGCCCTCCTGCAAGGACGAGCGCTCTGTGACTGCCCTTGCGAGTAAAGACGACTGGAGTGTTTGTGTTTTCTAACTCAGGTGTCTTAGCTGAAGAACTGTGGGGCGATTCTTAGAAATCCCCTGTCAGTCACTCAACTAATCATTTCTTCACATCTGACAGTAAATGCTTTAATTTAGATTTTTTTCTAAAATGTATTTAGCATTGCTTAGTGTTAAAGCATGCCTTGAAGTGGTGTCTCCTGAAGTAAAACAAATGAAATCAATAATATCATAGATCACTGATTCTAAAAGTGAGGTCTACAGTTTTTGATTTGGTTTAATCTAATCAACCTAATTAAGCTAATCATTTGTAGCCGTCAGAGTGCAGAAGTTAAGATTTCATTGAAAAGGAAAATACATGAAAATATCTTGTTTTAGGCTTAAATTATTATCAAGTATTATTTTAGGTTTGGCTAACTGAAGTACTACCCATGGCACGCAGTGTTGTGTGTTGAGTGACATGTTTTTTTAATGCTTTAGTGCACAGTGTACACTGGTGTCTCGAACTCCGGTGCTTGAGGGCCGCTGTCCTGAGAATGAGTCCCTGTTGCAACACACCTGAAAACAATTAGTAGGTCATTAGCAAGACTCTATAGAACTTGACTGCATGCTGAGGTGGCAATTCAGCCATTTGATTCATTTTACAGCAGCTCATGAGTGAATGAACATGGTTCAATAAAAGTACATTTTTACAAACACTTACATTTACTTAAATTTAATTGGGTAGAGTTATGGGTGGCCACTTTCGCAGGGACTAAAGTCCTATACTCTTGCTAACGACCTACTAATTCTATTCAGGTCAATCAATCAATCAATCAATCAAAATTTATTTCTATAGTAGCACATATTAAAAACCAAAGTGCTTCACAGTCAGACAGAGCAATAGAATGAGACAATTAAAACAAAACAGTTAAGAAAGAACAGGGCAAAAAACAATATAGGTGACAACACAACAAGCCAGATAATAGTCTGCTAGTTTGAATCAAAAGCCAAAGTAAAGAGATAAGTTTTCAGATGCAATTTAAAAAAACTGGATAGACTTGGAGGTACGAATATGAGCAGGGAGGTTATTCCAGAGTCTAGGTGCTACAGTAGCAAAGGCCCGGTCACCTCTGGACTTCAGACAAGACCTCAGTTGCGTTAGGAGCATCTGATTGGAAGATCTTAGTGTTCTATTGGGATTGTACAAATACAGGAGTTTGGATAGTTAGCTGGGCGCTAAATTGTTTAGAATTTTAAAAGTAAACAAAATAATTTTAAAATCTATATGATATTTAACAGGGAGCCAATGTAAGTTGGCTAAAACTGGAGAGATGTGATCATAGGTTCTAGTATCTGTTAAGAGACATGCAGCTACATTTTGAACTAATTGGTAAAGAGAAGAGTGTTGGAGGCCCAAGCAGAGGGAGTTACAGTAGTCCAGTCTGGACGTGATAAATTCGTGGATAAGCTTTTCAAGGTCCTTTAAAGGAAGGAACGGTTTTGCTTGAGATATCTGGCGCAACTGGTAAAAGCTGCTTTTTACCACTGTGGAGACCTGGTTCTCTAGATTAAAAGAGCTAATCAGGAACACTCTGAGGTTTCTTACAGTGAGCAAGAGATGGCTGAACAGAGGTTGCAAAGAAGCAGAGACATCAGAATTAATTAAAGGCGAATAAATTTGGATATCAATGGCATAACAGTGGACGGAGATGTTATATATACATATATATATATATATATGTTTTTTTTATCAATCCCAGCGGCAGCATGTACAAGGAGAAAAGAACTGGACCGAGCACAGACCCTTGAGGCACACCACTGTAAATTGGGGCAGAGGCCAAGGTGTGTTCCCCTATAGCAACGGAGAACGGTCTGTCTGAGAGATAAGATTTAAACCACACTCAAAAAAATCAACTAGGGCATGTGTTTGATTAGCAAAGCAGTAATATGTTTACATTACATGAAGAAATCATTTTTATGGGTATTAAATGATTCATTCTTTTTTGTTGAATATGAGTCAAAGAAAATTCTGATGAGTTAAATTCATTCATGGCAATCCAATGAGAATGAGGTCCATCAAACCAACGACTCAGATAGCGTCATGCATTGCGCATGCTCTACGCCCACCGGATGCGGAAGAGTCCGTTGAGAGCGCATGTGGACTTACTCCTTTGGTATACTTGACAGTAAGGTAAGTTATTCACATATCTCTTTATATATGTATTTAGGTTAGGAGTGTGAGAGATAAATACTATTGGTTAAATGTTTTACCTCTAAGTGGTAACTTAGAGGAGCTTTATATATCAGGGAGTGTGTGGAGCCAAACACTTTTCACATGTAAGTCGTGAATTTGAATTTTCTTTCCAACTTAACCGGAGTGGCTAATTGTTGCAACAGAGCAAAAACTGACGAGGCTATTTTGGTAAGTTCGGTTTTTGTGTCTGTTGACTTTGAATGAGGTGTGTTTCATGGTTATCTGCATGGTTAGCACTGTTTCTTCTCTGGAGTTAGCTAACTTTGAAGAGTGTCATGTCGGCGGGAAAGCCGCGTAGAGTAATGTCTTCGCATATAACTCCTTGAATGAAGGGTTACTTTCTCCTTAACCGGAGTTGGTGATTGTTGGTAGCAGTGGTAAGACTGACTGAAGTAGTTTTGGTGATTTTTATGATGCTGTACTTAAAATTGCTGTTTTTGTCAGTGGAGTTTAGTAAGGGAACAACCGCATTAACTGGATAGATGAAGGGTTGAATTCAACTAAACCAGTGTTTTGCGGAATTAATAACAAGGAGAAAGAGAAAATCTGTCACAATAATTGCATGTGTATTTTCTGTTTTTTGTAATATCTTCAATTAGTTTTTGAATTCAGAATTATTTAGGTGGATCATTGTTCGGGTCATAGTTTCTCTGCTCTCTGCATTAAGGCTGACTAACAGTCTTCACATTTCACAGTATGTAGATATTAACACAAATTCATCAAGAGTAATAATTTTATTTTAATTAAATAATTTCTCTCCCCAGAAATACGTTGAAAAATAAAGCCACATTCCCGTGTTCTGAGATTCTTATACCTCCTCAACAATATCAGGTTAGTTTCATATGTTTGACATATTATTAATATTATTATTATTATTAGTAGTAGTAGTAGTATTGTTGTTGTTATTATTAATCTGTTTTTCAGATTGACAAGGAATTCCTGCCCATATCGACAGTACCGCTGCTATCTACATTCTTTTTTGAGCTAGACTTGTACACTCCATGCATGATGGAGATCTTTAGAAGCAAAGGTGGAGGGCTGGAAGAAAAATGAGACGCATCATGGGGACCATCTCCAAGGTGTGTGCTAAAATGGTTAAACCTGTGTTTAAGAACTTTTTATGCCCATAACATGACAATTTTATGAGCAAAAGTATCTATACATATGGTAGGCAAAAGTCCTAAGTTGTTTTCATAACCTAGTC
>NW_005187518.1:2110368-2112610 GCF_000239375.1 Pundamilia nyererei
GGCAGTGATCTTACCAACAAATTTAACTGTAACAACTTTCTCATGAAACTGGCATACCTCAGTGACATGTTCCTGAAACTCAATGAACTAAATTTGCAGATGCAGGGCACAAACACTCACCTCCCACATCTGACAGATAAAGTCACATCATTTGTCAGAAAACTTGAAATGTGGAAGCAGCGAGTGAAAGATGGAAACATGGACTCGTTTGAGAATTTGAAATCATTCATTGAAGATAACAAGCTGCAGAATACAGTGATCCCATGCATAAAAGAACACATGTCTGCCCTTCAGAAACACTTCCAGAGATATTTCCTGGTGCAAGATTGCAAAGAATGACTGGATCCGTGACCCCTTCAGTGCAACACCCCCTGCTGACACACATCTGAGGAGGAACAGTTCATTGACCTTACCTCTGATTCAATTAAGAGGCTGCAGTTTAATTCAAAGACCCTGGCTGCATTTTGGATTGGAGTGGACAAAGAGAGCCCTGGCAATACTTCTTCCTTTTGCCACATCCTACTTATGCAAGGTAGGCTTTTCTGCTGTGGCTTCAATCAAGACGAAGTACAGATCAAAGCTGGACATTGAAAATGAACTCAGAGTGGCTGTCGCAAAACTGCAACCCAGGTTTGAGAAGATCTGCAGCAACAGGCAGGCTCACACCAGTCACTGAAAAGATGTGAGGATCAAATGTGGTTTTTTTTGCAACAAACCTTTAATTTTTTTTTAATTTTTCCTCTCAGGAAGTTGTTCATGTTTGTAAACCCATTTTGCACAGAGAGGCATTTAAAAAAATATGAGGCAGTTTTGAATATTCTTGCACAGGAAAAGATACGAATACTGGATTTCAGGAAAGCAAACTGATTTTGTTAGGAATTGATGGTTTATTTCCTGAGTCAGTCGATTTAGACCTCCATTAGCATTCCTTTGAATTTATTACAAAGAAATACAAAACTGTCCTTTCTTTCATTCCATTTTGTATTTTCAAACTCCTGAAGGCATTCTTACATATGTAATTTAACCTCTTAAGTCCCGAACTCTTCCATGGCATGCATTTTTAATTTCTCTTTGATATTTGGGCTGATTGAGACCCGATGAATGTAAAACCAAGATTCACCAGATTTTTTTTTTTTTACCTGATTTTTGTTTCTAAGAAAAATGAGAGCCACATATGAAGACATTTGTTTTAAATTGTAATAAAACAGAGGCAGTACAATGTCCTCGTAAGTGGATATCAGGCCCTTGTAGAGCTAAACTTAGTATTTTGGTTTAACTAGATAACCCAAAATGTGATGTCCACATATGTGGACGCCAGGTCATAGGAGGTTAAAACACAAATATTAAATTGCACTGGGTTATTTTACATTTCAAATTTCCAATGAAAATGATAAAATATATTTGCAAACGTCGAAATGAAAGTAAACGTGGAGTTATTGGAATTTCATTGCACTCATACTGTCTTGGAGTTTTGTATTTTTTTTTACCTTTTTGGGGATATTTCTCTGTTGGTTTCTTTATGTTTATGTTCTTTGGTCTTTTACTCATAGTTTTTTGGGTTTCATTCATGATTATATCTTGTATGTACTTAGTTGCTTATTTCAACACCTACAATTAAATTGTAGGTGCTCCACACCAACTGTCCAGATTAAAATATAAATATTAGACAGGAGAAATATATACAATCAATAAATACAACCAAGAGGGATATATACAAAATAAGAGAAATATATACAAGAAAAAGGCACACATTGGAGAACAAAATGGTTGCAAATTGCTCAGAGGTAATGCAAACAAGACACTTAGTCTGAATAGGGTTGGTGTGGGAGTGGCCTGAGCAGAGATGGGCAGTAACGCATTACTTGTGACGCGACGCGTTACTGTAATCCGATTACTTTTTTTCAAGTAATGAGTATAGTAAAGGATTGCTATTGCAAAAACGGTAATTAGATTACCGTTACTTTCCCGTAAGCACGCTGCGTTACTGCATTACTACGTTACTAAAACCGTGATTTTTTTGCAAGAATGT
This sequence comes from Pundamilia nyererei, assembly GCF_000239375.1. Classification (NCBI taxonomy): domain Eukaryota; kingdom Metazoa; phylum Chordata; class Actinopteri; order Cichliformes; family Cichlidae; genus Pundamilia; species Pundamilia nyererei. The sequence goes on from NW_005187518.1 coordinate 2,112,398, forward strand.
CTCATGACAGTGACATAAGCGAGTGCGATGTTTGTGACAAAAGCTGTGTGCAGATCAACAATGGATAATATATCAAGTGCGGGAGAGAGTATGAGCGTACAGCGTTTAAAGCGTGGAAGTACCGACCTTATTTTGAATTTGATTCCATAAAAAGTGACAAAAACATTAGTGTCTGTTGTGTGTGGGAAGAAAACTTCTTTTTACAGCGAAAAA
>NW_005187518.1:2113454-2115394 GCF_000239375.1 Pundamilia nyererei
CACTACTCCATTATTTCTCATGTTACTCCAAAAATGCATAAATACCAGTTTAAGATTCAAATGTATCTAAAGGCACATGTGATGCAATCCAGTGTTTTATTTCTCACTGACAGCATGACATCAACGCATAGCTGGCCACAGCAGGGTTGGGCAATTTTACAAGTGTTATTGGTGGTGTCTTTCTCTCAGGCTGATGAACAAGTATGCAGGCAAATGGGGGAGCCTGAAAACCCCCAACTATCTCAGGATGGTAATATTATATTAGGGGGGATCTTCTCATTTCACAGCAGTTGGAAAGACAGAATGGACACCTACTTGCATAAACCACTGCCACTGCAATGTACCAGGTATGTGAAATACTGAGTATTGAGATAATCGTATATGCTTTTGTCATTCCACTGTTTCTGGTTTAAACGTCATTTGGTTTTAATTCCATATTTCAAATTGAATCAAGTTTGAATTTCAGAGGCTTCCAGTTTGCTCAGGCTATGCTTTTTGCCATTGAAGAGATTAATAATAGTACAGACCTACTGCCAGGAGTCTCTTTAGGCTACAAAATCTATGATGAATGTGGCTCCATTGCAAGAAGTGTAAAAGTTGCATTGGCATTGACTACCGATAATACAGTTGTTACTGCACTATCCAAGACGGCATGTACCAGACCTTCACAAGTGCAGGCCATAATTGGAGAGACATCTTCCTCTCCTTGCATGGCAATAGCTACTGTCCTTGGACCATTTTATATACCAATGGTGGGTGAGATAGCTAATAATAAATATTTGTGGCAAAAAATGCAAGTGTGAATGTTCTACTTAGGACTTTTTCTTTTAGATCAGCCACTTTGCCACATGTGCTTGTCTCAGTGACAAAACCAAGTACCCATCCTTCCTCAGAACAATACCCAGTGACTACTACCAGAGCAGAGCCCTGGCCCATTTGGTCAAGTATTTTGGATGGACTTGGGTTGGAGCTATTAGAAATAATGATGATTATGGAAATAATGGCATGGCTACATTCACAGAAACTGCACAGCAGCTGGGCATCTGTCTGGAGTATTCTGAATCTTTTTTCAGGACAGATCCATCAGACAAAATACAAGAGATAATTGACATTGTCAAAACTTCAACTTCCAAGGTGATTGTTGCCTTTATGTCACACATGGATATGGATGTGCTAATACATGTATTATCCCAGCATAATTTGACTGAATACCAGTGGGTAGGTAGCGAGGGCTGGATAGTTGATTCTCAAATAGCTGCAATGGATATACATCACATACTGGATGGTGCCATAGGCCTTTCTATTCCAAAAGCACATATCAGCGGCCTGAGAGAGTTCATGCTGGATGTGAAGCCACTCAATTCATCTAATAATGGACTATTTACCGAGTTCTGGGAGGCATTATTTAACTGTAAATTTAGGCAGTTAGCATCATCAGCAAACATTCAGAGAGAGTGTACTGGACATGAAGACCTGACAGGAGTACAAAACAGCTACACTGATATGTCTCTCATGCCTATCTTTAACAACGTCTATAAAGGAGTGTATACTGTGGCCCATGCACTTCACAATATCCTCAAATGTAATAAAACATGTAACAAAGCTGTTCCGTTAGACCCATTCACGGTGAGCTTTTTAATAACTTAAAGTATAGTTTTAACATTACACAATAACAATCAATTAAAAAAATGTTTTTATATATATTTTTAAAGTACATTAAATTGATATTTTTTGTTCTTTTGCCAGTTACATCTCATCTTTTTGCCAAATTACTCATGGGTAATTAAATAAATTAATGCCTTTTTATAGATTTTACAGCACATAAAAAACATTTACTTCAAAACAAAAGAAGGAGAGGAGGTTTACTTTGATGAGAATGGAGATCCAGCAGCAAAATATGAAATTATAAACTGGCAGCCAAGAGAAAATGGCGTTGTGGA
>NW_005187518.1:2116851-2128962 GCF_000239375.1 Pundamilia nyererei
TGGTCCTGCATGCTCCGACATGTAGCATTTGGCATCACCTTTGTCCTCTGTATCTCTTGTGTTTTGGGAAAAACAATACTTGTTTTAATGGCCTTCAGAGCTACACGTCCAGATAGCAATATGAAATTGTTTGGACACACACAACAAAGGCTGTGTGTTTTGGGATTCACTCTTATACAAGTTGTCATTTGTATCATTTGGTTAACAAGTTCTCCTCCATTTCCATTTAAGAATTTTAAGGAATTCAAAGATAAAATCATCTTAGAGTGTGCTCTGGGATCAGCTGTAGGGTACTGGGCTGTGCTTGGATATATAGGAATCTTGGCCATTTTATGTTTCATTTTTGCTTTTCTGGCTCGGAAACTACCCGATAATTTCAACGAAGCCAAGTTTATTACTTTCAGCATGCTGATATTCTGTGCAGTATGGATTACATTTATCCCAGCATATGTCAGCTCCCCTGGGAAGTTTAGTGTTGCTGTAGAAATATTTGCTATACTTGCTTCCAGTTTTGGACTGCTATTTTGCATTTTCATTCCAAAATGTTATATAATTTTACTGAAACCAGAGAAGAATACCAAGAAGAACATGATGGGAAAGAAGGCACCCCATTAATTTGAAATTTGTTGTGTTTTGTTTTGGTAATACTATATAAACAGCACAGTTGCGCTACAGTTGCCTTGGGGGATATTGCAAAATAATGAGTCATATGATAATTTTTCTGGCCGTTGATATTTACATGTGCATAAGTCATAATGGCAATGTGTACTGATTTCAGCAAACTGGGAAATAATTATTGGGCTTGATTGCTCAGTATGTATCATCAAAGGCCTGCCTAAACCAGTTACTTGAGTATGAACACACAGCACATAAGAAGAGAGCCTATAGGAAACAGCTGATATTCATGGTCAGATGCAGACAGAGTGGGATTAAACCCAAAAGCCTACAAATGAAATCATCTGCTAGGGCCACCAAGCAAGAAAAATCCCACAAAACAATGGCACACTCCAGTGTTTAGTTCCTAAAGTCCAAACTAAGCAATTTTGTGTGAGAGGATGGGTGTGAATTAGACATTAAAGCTAAACAAATAACACAAAACAGAAGAGGTTCTTCATCAAGCCAGGACTGTGCAGTCTACTTTAGCCTGTGTGCCAGTAGTCACTCTTTTAATGATGAAGATGTGTATATCCTAGAGATGAATTTGAGTGAGGAGTTAAGGAGTTAATTTATGTAAAACGGAAATATCCATCTCTGAACCAAGGAGAAGGCCTAATATTAAATCTTTCACTGTTTTACAATGCTGTGATTGCAGCCATTCCCAACCCTATGGTAGCTATGAATAAGGGACATTACTTATCACCAATCATGAAACTGATCATGTGGATCATTGTTATGCGATGGTGTTAATTGTCATGTAAATGTACTGTTCATAAAGTTGGGGAACTAGCAAGCAATGGGGACTGGGGGAGTCAGGATGAGAGTCAGGATGAGTGTTGAAATGTTTCTCCCAATTATAACATTGCGTAAAGATGAACAGAATCACCTTTCTGGGATTTTTCATAAAAATTATCCCAACTCAGGACCTTCAAAGACTCTTGAGGCAAATTTGTGATTTGTTGAGTGGCTTAAAAAAAATATGACCGCATCTTGATTTTTGTTTTTTTACATATTCTTCACACCTCTGGGTTTAAAAATATATATAAAATGTAAACAATGATTTCATTTATTATGGTAAAAAAGATACCCAAACCTACGTGACCTTACATGAAAAACTAATCCCCCCTCCAAAAACACTTTATCTCATGTAAATGTTGTAATTAAAGTCATGATTTGGGGCTTGTGTGAGTTGCAATAAATATCAGATTTCAAAATGAGCCAGAAGTTCAAAATTTTAGAACGAATGCTTTAGATTTTTTTTTGAAAATTGACTGTATGACTATGGTGAAATTTTACTGACTCTAATCTTAATTTCCATTATGGTTAAGTAAATTTAACAGTTAACGTTTTAATATTTGATTTAAAATATATTTTCTGATATTAATTGTATGTCTATAATCTAAAAAATCTATGTAAAAAATAAAATTTCACTGTTCAATTTCTGATTGTTGTCAATTATAAACTAACCTTGTATATAATAGTGAATATACTAAAATTTCCCCAGGAGTTGGTGAAATAAAAAAATAAAAATAAAAAGGAAGGACAAAGCAAAGCAGATTAGATAAGAAAAACATACTATTTTTTTCATTTGGGTATGTCTCTCTTCTTCCTCCACCTATAGGTTGACAGAAATGAGTCATCACTACTCCATTATTTCTCATGTTACTCCAAAAATGCATAAATACCAGTTTAAGATTCAAATGTATCTAAAGGCACATGTGATGCAATCCAGTGTTTTATTTCTCACTGACAGCATGACATCAACGCATAGCTGGCCACAGCAGGGTTGGGCAATTTTACAAGTGTTATTGGTGGTGTCTTTCTCTCAGGCTGATGAACAAGTATGCAGGCAAATGGGGGAGCCTGAAAACCCCCAACTATCTCAGGATGGTAATATTATATTAGGGGGGATCTTCTCATTTCACAGCAGTTGGAAAGACAGAATGGACACCTACTTGCATAAACCACTGCCACTGCAATGTACCAGGTATGTGAAATACTGAGTATTGAGATAATACATACTTGCTTTTGTAATACCACTGTTTCTGGTTTAAAGATAATTTGGTTTTAATTCCATATCTCAAATTGAATCAAGTTTGAGTTTCAGAGGCTTCCAGTTTGCTCAGGCTATGCTTTTTGCCATTGAAGAGATTAATAATAGTACAGACCTACTGCCAGGAGTCTCTCTAGGCTACAAAATCTATGATGCTTGTGGCTCCATGGCAAGAAGTGTAAAAGTTGCACTGACGCTGACTAATGGTAATGAAATTGTTGCTGGGCAATCTGAAAGACCATGTACCAGACCTTCACAAGTGCAGGCCATAATTGGAGAGACATCTTCCTCCCCTTGCATGGCAATAGCTACTGTCCTTGGGCCATTTTATATATCAATGGTAGGTAGAATAGCTAATAAAAATATTTGCAATTATGCACATTCAACTGTCAATGTTTGACTTTTTTTTCTACTTAATTTCTTCACCGTTTGTGGCAAAAAATGCAAGTGTAAATGTTATATTTTGGACTTTTTCTCTATTAGATCAGCCACTTTGCCACATGTGCTTGTCTCAGTGACAAAACCAAGTACCCATCCTTCCTCAGAACAATACCCAGTGACTACTACCAGAGCAGAGCCCTGGCCCATTTGGTCAAGCATTTTGGATGGACTTGGGTTGGAGCTATTCGAACCAATGATGATTATGGAAATAATGGCATGGCCACATTCACAGAAACTGCACAGCAGCTGGGCATCTGTCTGGAGTATTCTGTATCTTTTTTCAGGACAGATCCAGCAGACAAAATACAAAAGATAATTGACATTATAAAGGCTTCAACCTCCAAGGTGATTGTTGCCTTTCTGTCACACATGGATATGGATGTGCTAATGTATGGGATGTCCCAGCACAATTTGACTGAATACCAGTGGGTAGGTAGTGAGGGATGGATAGTTGATTCTGAAATAGCAGCACTGGATATACATCACATACTGAATGGTGCCATAGGCCTTTCCATTCCAAAAGCACATGTCAGTGGCTTGAGAGAGTTCATGCTTAATCTGAAGCCACTCAATTCATCTAATAATGAATTGTTTATTGAGTTCTGGGAGGCATTATTTAACTGTAGGTTTAGGCAGTCAATATCATCATCAGACATTCAGAGAGAGTGTACTGGACATGAAGATGTGACTGGAGTTCAAAACAGCTACACTGACATGTCTCTCATGCCTATCTTTAACAATGTCTACAAAGGAGTGTATGCAGTGGCACATGCACTTCACAACATCCTCAGCTGTAATAAAACATGTAACAAAACTGTGCCGCTAGAACCATTCACGGTGAGCTTTTTAATAATTTCAATTATAAGTTATCACATTACACAATAACAATCACTGATAAAAAAAATGTTTTCACAGTTTGAAAAAATAATTAATTATCCATGTCCTATAGCCAGTTAGTTTGCAAAGTTTTTCTCAGGTAATTAAATAAATTAATGTTGTTTTATAGATTTTACAGCACATAAAAAACATTTACTTCAAAACAAAGGAAGGAGAGGAGGTTTACTTTAATGAGAATGGAGACCCAGCCGCAAAATATGAAATTATAAACTGGCAGCCAAGAGAAAATGGTATTGTGGAGTTTGTCACAGTTGGTCTTTATGATATATCATTAGCTGCAGAAAAACAGCTATATCTGCAAAACAAGTCTTTAATTTGGGCAAGAAACTCAAAGCAGGTAAGGTATCAGTCTAATTAATTACAATAATTACAAATTCAATTTTAACAAAATAGTTTGGCACAGGAGATATAAACATCTATTGGCTCTAGTATTAAATACATTTTATTAACATGGCTGTAAGGGCAATATTATACATGTTTTTCTCATAATGCCTTTGTTCGTGCAGGTTCCTGTGTCAGTTTGTAGTGAGAAATGTCCTCCAGGAACACGCAAGGTTCTCCAGAAAGGAAGGCCTGTTTGCTGCTATGACTGTATAAGATGTGCAGAAGGAGATATCAGCAACATTACAGGTTATGTTACAAGTGTTATATTCAGTGTACACTTTTGTATTTCTTTTGCTCACTGTGCCTCAAAACAAAGATTTTATCATTGCTTGGTTATGTTAAGTTCTTGCTTTACTGTTTGGGTTTTACTTTCAGGACTATCTGTCATGTAAGACTGGAACTGTTTTGAATTTATTTAATAATTAAGCAAAGTTATTGTATGGTGCCTATGTCTAGAGAAGTAGAGGTGTACACTGGAGAGATGAGGAATGAAAGCCAGTGGAAGCGAGTAAATGAAAGAGGGATGGGTGTAAAAATGAAAATTCAAGGAGTAGAGATAGTGAAGGCAGATGAATTGAAATACCTGGGATCAACTTTCCAAAGCAAAAGACAGTGCAGAAGAGAGGTGAAGAAGAGTGAAGAGCCTGTATGCAGTGGTTGGAGATGAGTGTCGGGGTGATTTGTAATATGTTGATATTTTTTTGGCAGATTCTGTCACCTGTGTGAGATGTCTCCCTGAATATTGGTCAAATGAGAGAAGAGATGCGTGTATAAAGAAGGAAGCAGTGTTTCTATCATATGAAGAAATTATGGGAGCACTGCTCACTGCAGCATCTGTATTTGGAACATGCACAACTGCTGGTGTGGTGTTAATTTTCTTCAAACACAGAAAAACTCCTATTGTGAGAGCAAACAACTCTGAATTGAGCTTCTTGCTGCTCTTCTCCTTAACTCTGTGCTTCCTGTGTTCTCTGACCTTCATCGGTCAGCCCTCTGAATGGTCCTGCATGCTACGGCACACAGCGTTTGGCATCACCTTTGTCCTCTGTATCTCTTGTGTTTTGGGAAAAACAATAGTGGTTTTAATGGCCTTCAGAGCTAAACTTCCTGGTAGTAATATGATGAAATGGTTTGGGCAGACACAACAAAGGCTCTGTGTTCTGGTATTCACTCTTGTACAAGTTATCATATGCATTGTCTGGTTAACAATTTGTCCCCCATTTCCATTTAAGAATTTTAAAGAATTTAAGGACAAAATTATTTTAGAATGTGCTCTAGGCTCAGCTGTAGGGTATTGGGCTGTTCTTGGCTACATTGGACTTTTGTCTGTCTTATGTTTCATTTTTGCTTTTCTGGCTCGGAAACTACCCGATAATTTCAATGAAGCCAAGTTCATTACTTTCAGCATGCTGATTTTCTGTGCAGTATGGATTACATTTATCCCGGCATATGTCAGCTCTCCAGGAAAGTTCAGTGTTGCTGTAGAAGTATTTGCTATACTTGCTTCCAGTTTTGGACTACTGATTTGCATTTTCATGCCCAAATGTTATATCATCTTACTGAAACCAGAAAAGAATACTAAGAAGAACATGATGGGGAAGAAGGCAACCCATTTATTTTGAAAAATGAAAACAATGTTTTCTTTGTATTTGTAACATTTATACATAATTGTTAACCAAACTGAATAGATGGTTCTCTGAAGTTACTGAAATACCTGTCCAGTCATAGCATGAATGCAGTATATCTTTGAAAACAACTGTGATTAGATCATATAAATATATTAGCCTTATATTGTATGCCATATGAATTATACAATATACTATAATGCTAATAAAACTGTGATCAAAACATCTTTTGCCTAAGGTGTGCATATGTCTCTAGAGGCTACATTGAGCCATGACAACTTAAAAAGTGTATAAAGCTCCAGTATGAACTGTAAAACTGATTGGGGTAATGTTCAGGCAACAGCAGAGATATGGTATTATTGAGACTGCTACTCTTCATTCTATTACTGGAGAAAGGAAATTCTGCATGTCAGCTGCAAGGCTTGGCACAACCACCTGAACTAACCCAGGATGGGGATCTTATTATTGGAGGCATTTTTTCATTTCGCACAGGCCAGGATTCTGTAACTAACACATTCCAGACAATGCCAGAATTTCGAAAATGCAAAAAGTATGTATTATTTATCCTATATCCTACTTTATACGAGAAATGTGTTAAATTTACATTTCATTTGAAACAGTTTATGCTTGTGTGTATTTTGTTCTGCATTGGAACCTTTAACATAAAGTTTTTGTTACTTTTATTAATAATTACAGCTTTAATTTTAGAGAATTTAAATTTGCTCAAACAATGATCTTTGCCATAAATGAAATCAACAAAAATCCCCACATGCTGTCTAATATTAAACTTGGCTATAAGATTTATGATAACTGTGGAACCATGGACATACTGAGAGCAGCACTGACACTGCTGAGTGGGTTAAATAGACAACTCCGTGAGGACACCTGCACTGAGACGGTGCAAGCAATCTTGGGACATTCTGGATCAAGCCCAACTATTGCATTTGCACAGGTTGTTGGAAGGTTTCAGATACCTGTGGTAAGTCAAAGAAAACAAGTCATTGAAGTATAATTTCGCTTTTCATATTGCACTTTTGCACCTCTACAGTTCTCTTGCAAAATTGGAAGAGTAGAATTATAGCTACAGGTAATGCATAAGCCTAAAATGGCAATATTTAATGTTTGCTCTGCCAATGCTATTCAGATATTTGTATATTTCAATGCAGATCAGCCATTTTGCCACCTGTGCCTGTCTGAGCAACAGGAAAGAGTACCCTACCTTTTTCAGAACTATCCCCAGTGACTACTACCAGAGCAGAGCTCTTGCCAAGCTTGTCAAGCACTTTGGATGGTCCTGGGTTGGGGCGTTAGCTGTGGATAATGAATATGGCTTCAATGGCATAGCAGCATTTATCCAAGCTGCAAAAGAATATGGAGTGTGTATTGAGTATTCTGAAGCATTTTCATCATCAGATCCACCAAAAAGACTACAGAGAATAATAGAAATCATTAAGCAGTCCACTTCCAAAGTTATTATGGCTTTTATGTCTCACAGAGAAATTAAATTGCTGGCTACTGAGCTGTACACGCATAGCATTACAGGACTCCAGTGGATTGGCAGTGATGCATGGATCACAGATCACTCTCTGACTGACAGTGAGGGACACAAAATCCTGGTGGGCTCATTAGGCTTCACCAGCCCTAAAGCTAAGATCTCAGGGCTAGAGGAGTATCTAAAGCAGCTCTACCCCTCACAGTTCCCCGATAGTCAGTTTGTTAGGGAATTCTGGGAAGAAGTGTTTAACTGCTCTCTCAATAGAACTGTAAACACTCAAAAACAGCCATGTAGTGGCCATGAGAGCTTGCAAAACATTGAATCACAGTTCACTGATGTGTCTGAGCTCAGATTTACTGATAATGTCTACAAGTCAGTTTACGCAGTGGCTCATGCTCTCGACATGCTGATCAAATGTGATAATGATCAACTGTCCTTTTCTAATGGGAGCTGCATTGACCCCAAACACATTAAACCATGGCAAGTGAGTGACTGTCAGTTCATTCTGACAATATGATAAGAGTTGAAATGCTTAATTTAATTTCTATGGAATTTCATTTTTAGGTCTTACAGTATCTTAACACTGTAAATTTTACAACAAAAGAAGGGGAAAGGGTGTATTTTAACAAAAATGGTGACACCCCAGCAAGATATGAACTTGTTAATTTACAGTTTACAATTCGAGGAACAATGGAGGGAAGAACCATTGGCATTTTTGATGCGTCTCTTCCAGAGAGAAATCAATTTGTCATGAACAACATCCCAGTTGTCTGGGGCAATGGGTTGACTGAGGTAACATAGAAACTGAAGTTTGAAATCTTCATATAAATATTAACTTTTATGTTTTTTAAATTCTTATTTAACTATAGAGATAGTACAAAATGAATATGATTGTTTTTATGCCTGTAGGAGGTGCCTGTGTCAGTGTGCAGTGAGATGTGTCTCCCTGGAACACATAAGGTCCTTCAGAAAGGAAAGCCAGTCTGCTGTTATGACTGCATACCCTGCCCAGAAGGAGAGATCAGTAATGTGACAGGTGAATAAATAGCAAAAGAAACAAAGAAAATTAAGCAGCTGGATACTGTATTGGTAAGACTACACACCTTTGGAGTGGGAATTGCAAGTTCAATTCCCACCCACTATCCAGTAAGGGTCCTGGCTAGACCATCCATGCTGGAACGGCGCGGATATGTCTGTAGTCTGACCGTAGCTCGGACACAAGCATTTCACTACATGTTGTACTCTGTATGATTGTGTATGTGACAAATAAAAGTTGTTTGTTTGATAATTCCCTACTTTATTTTTAATTTTGCAGATTCAATACACTGTGCGAAATGCCCACCAGAGTACTGGTCAAACAAACAACGAGACGCCTGCATCCCCAAAGAAGTAGAATTCCTGGCATATGATGAAATTCTAGGGTTGGTGTTAGTGTTATTTTCATTGCTGGGAGTTTTTCTAACTATGGTTACGACATTAGTCTTCTACTGTCACAGAGAAACCCCAGTAGTAAGGGCAAACAACTCTGAGCTGAGCTTCTTGCTGCTCTTCTCCTTAACTCTGTGTTTCCTGTGCTCTCTGACCTTCATCGGACGGCCAACCAAATTGTCCTGCATGCTGCGACACACGGCATTTGGCATCACCTTTGTCCTCTGCATCTCTTGTGTTCTTGGTAAAACAATAGTAGTTTTAATGGCCTTCAGAGCTACACTTCCAGGGACAAATGTGATGAAATGGTTTGGCCCTCTACAGCAGAGACTCACTGTTCTGGTCTTTACTTCTATACAGGTTTTGATATGCATACTTTGGTTAACAATAAACCCACCTTTTCCTTTTAGGAATTTACTACTGTATAAGGACAGAATCATTTTAGAGTGTGATACAGGCACAGCTGTAGGGTTCTGCGCTGTTCTAGGATATATAGGATTTCTGGCTATATCATGTTTTGCAATTGCATTTTTGGCTCGAAAGCTGCCTGATAATTTTAATGAAGCAAAATTTATAACCTTTAGCATGCTGATATTCTGTGCAGTTTGGATCACATTTATCCCCGCCTATATCAGCTCACCGGGAAAGTTTATTGTGGCTGTAGAAATATTTGCTATTTTGGCTTCCAGCTTTGGACTACTTTTCTGCATTTTTATACCAAAATGTTATATAATCCTGTTTAGGCCAGAACAAAATACTAAGAAACACATAATGGGAAAGACATCAAATTATGATATACAATATTAAGAGTTTAAATTCCAGGGCTGGGTTGACACTACATAATCTTCCTATAATGATTGTTAATGTGAATAAATGGCATATGTTGTGACCAGTCTGACAAGTGAAAGACAGTAGAGTTACATTTGTGATGATTAGTCCAACCATGATGTTGCGAAATACACATTTTGTATTAAACTTACACTTAATTCTATTTGTTTGTTTTTAATTTATTTCGATCATCTAAACAATGTACAAAGTTCATTTAGCAAAGTAAAGAAGAGAAAAAAATGCTATACAAAATAAAGGTAATAGATTTCAATATTGCTTCACTGTTCTGATTCAGTTACATATCAAAAAGGAGCGAGAAAAAGTGCAAACTTATTTAATCCCACCTCCACATTTTATGTGACATAACAAAATATATTGAATAAAGTACCCCTAATTCCATCAAATATAAATCATGTGCTTCACCTTCACACAACATTGAGTGGTGTACCTCTATCTGAACTTTTGCTGGCATCTGCCTTCTCTTTCCCCATTCCTTGTTTAGGCCCATGTTATACTGCTCATTTAGATTGAACTGTACCTAATTTAAACATTAAGTTTTTTGATGGGCTGGATATCGATTGTTATATGCCTTACTTCACAAATATGTGCATTCATTCATACTTGTTAAACCTTGAAAATAATTTAACTTAAAAATCTAACATAATGCTAATCTAATACTCTGTCTACTAGTAAAACTGATAATGGCTACCCATACTTAGTTCATAAAAAATGTTAATAGGAATTGTTTAAGATTTATGTTGCTATCAACTTTCGAGAACGTTTTTATTAGGAATTGTTTTCGTTAATGGGGTTCAGTAATGACCAAACCTCTATGCTGAAGTTCAAATGAACAATGATGCAATACAAAATAAAAGATTGCACATACAAAAAAAACCCAAAAAAAACAAGGAAAACTGAGGAAGGCAAATAAGTGCACATCTGTTTCAGGCATGACTTTATTACCCAATAGATTTATTCCAATGGGACAGCTGCACCAGAGTCCAATAAAGGAGCCGCATGGGATTAAAAACAGAAACAGATTGCTTCATCCTTTAACACAACAACAAGAGCAACAGGTGGCATATTCCATCAAGCAGAAAATAATAAGGTCTAATTTAGTTAACATCTGTGTCACAACATGTAACTGTTACATGTTTATTAAATTAAGTCTTTGTTTTGATCTCTTGCTCTCTTGCCTCCTTTCTTTCCTCTGTTTGTTTATTTAAGGTATTATCTCAGTGCTACTGAACTGTGCTGTTCCTTGATCCATAAGTAATTTAATTAAATTTTATTTCAAACTCTTTTTCAAGTTTGAAAGTTTTTATTGCATTGTACAATATTAACATAGGTATAATGAAAAAGCTTTTGATTAATAAGAGAGTTCTGTCTTTGTGCTGGGAATAAGTTTGTGTCTTTAAGAGCTTAAATCAAAAGATTTTATAATATTATACCATACATTTTGAATTCACTGACAAATGTACTATAGTCAGTTTGTAGTACAGTACACACACACATACATACAATAGTAACAGTTGAATTTGACATCTTGCAGTGCCTTTACACCAAAAGAATACAAACTAAACAATCTATTTACTAAAAGAGTAAAATAAATGACAGCTTATGCTAATTCCAAAGTTACGAAACGTTATCCAACTGGTAAATATAATAATTGCTGCAAAATATGGGGCAGTGGAATTGTATTTGGCAATTTTCATGGGTATTTTTTTAAGGATAATCTAATACCAACAGGGCCTGTGTGAACAGAGGTTTCTTAGTTACTAAGTTAAAATAAATAAATAAAAATAACTTTTAAACTACAATGATAACCTGTTGCAATCCCATTCAATCAAATTATAAAAATACAAAAGTATTTTCTTGAGTTTCTTGAGTTGATTACATGGGATTGCACAGTAACAAATTTCAGTCCCTCTAAATTCTTTTACCACTTTTCGGTCACAACCCTAGAATGGGCAGTAGTTTCTATATTCCTTTGAAACAAACTCAGTCCCATGATAATTTTACCAAAGGGCCCTCGGAATCTCTTTATTTCTTTATATTTTTGCAGACATTTTTGATCTCCAAAGATGGAGATTTAGTTGCAAGGCATGAACACATACATTTAACTCACATACGTTCAAGGATTGTGCAGATCATGCATTTTTAAGCAGCAGGTGTCTCTTTAAATTAAAATGTCACTTTAAATTTTGGGGTCTTCAGTACGGTGTACATTTTAGGACATCGTCAGGTCTCAAGAAAAAAGTTGTCAGGTATCAGACAAAAAATTGTCAGGTCTCAGTTCTCAA
>NW_005187519.1:0-19509 GCF_000239375.1 Pundamilia nyererei
AGCACCCCAGATGGGACTCGAACCCACAATCCCTGGCTTAGGAGGCCAGTGCCTTATCCATTAGGCCACCGGGGCAGATGAGTGCTTGACTTCCTTTCTTTGGAGGTTGTTTCGGGGTTCGAGTGAGAGCCATGGTTTCAAGCTGGTTTTTAGTTCAAAGATGAAACTTATTTAATAACATTTGAGAAACGCTGAGAAAATAAATTACACTCTGGGCAACTCAGTGTCCAGAACTCTGGCCAGCCAACACGCTGTGCTTATTGCTCCACTTTATTTGGGGGCGTTTATGTTGTCTGTTGAGACTTGTGAAACCACATGAAGACCAGAGAGTACCAACGATTTGAATCACTGAATCTAGTTCCACTAAAAGAGGGGTGAGTACCTGAGTGACTCACTCAGCGCCTGTACTGCACGGTTACTTGTCTGCCTGAGGCGTAGAAGCTTCCTTTTGGGAAAGAAAATTGTTGACACACACTAGATAGCAGTCGATTGGTAACTAACGGTAACTAACCTGTAATAAATTAAAATAGTTTTACACTAATGATTTGGAATAAAATACAAACTCAGAGTCAGCTTCTGGAACCTTTCCACACTGTACCACCCACATTAAGCTAGTATTATGTGAGAAGTCTGTCAAATCGAGGCCAAAGACATGTTTTAATCGAACTGCATTGCTGTTGAGCTATGTTGAGATTTTCACCTTTTCATATTCTCTTCTCACATATACTCATTCTAGGCAACAGGTAGTACTTATGAGTGAAGTGTGAACAAGAGTTTCACTTGTTAACAGTGAAGAACAAACTGCTGATTTAGGCTATTATTATAATTATAAACACATGAGGCCACACACCTAAACCCTTCCAACAGGCACAAACACATAGAATTTGGGGAAGGTTTTGTTTCTTTAAGGTGGGCTTTGTTGTTCAGCCTGTGAAGCTGTCCCTGCTGCCAGTGCAAACTATTCTTCTCTTTTATAATGAAAACACACATAACATTTATGTTGTCTCTGCAAAAAAATGTTCTTGGAGATTTCTTGTCTACTTTAACAAACCGAATTTCTTTACATTGTATTTCAACCACAAATTGAGGTTTAATTATCAGATTATTTTATCCCAGTAAAATATTTATTACGTTTCAAAAGAAAATATATATACTCCCGCTCTTCAATATAACAGAGGGACTACATCCTAACAAATGTATAATTAAGACGTAACTACTTTCCAGCTTTTTTAAGATGAGGTCTTAGCGATCAAATTTTCTCTAAGCCATCAGCTGCAGATGTTCCACAGCTGTTTGAAGGCCTACCTTTAACTGTGCCGTACAGCCCCTCCTGTTGCAGCCCTCTGAGTTGACGTTACAGATGCATCTGGGCTTACCGCCACATTCAACCATGCAGATCTGCTCCCCGGAGCCGTACCTGGACGAGCTTTTTGGTGATTTTGGCGAAAACATGCTGGAGTCTTTGCGGCTGAGTCTGGTTT
Organism: Pundamilia nyererei; assembly: GCF_000239375.1. Classification (NCBI taxonomy): domain Eukaryota; kingdom Metazoa; phylum Chordata; class Actinopteri; order Cichliformes; family Cichlidae; genus Pundamilia; species Pundamilia nyererei. The sequence goes on from NW_005187519.1 coordinate 1,482, forward strand.
ATCTCGTCCAGTCAATCGGAGGGCAAAAGTCCGCAGCGGACAGACGACGTCATTTTTCACGCGCTCGCGTGTGGACTAAAGTGGCGTTTGATCGGAGGTAGTTCATCAAGACGAGACCAGGGGCAAAGTCTTAGATCACATGACTCCTGCGTGAGTGGGGCAGAAAGTGTAGAGCGTCTAAACTTCATTTAGTGCGCACTTTTATCTGTTAGTCAGAGAAAAAAAAAGTCTGATATTGATATATTTATAGAAATTAAGTTTTATTCAAGTTCAAATGACTCCAGATAAATAAAGACAAAACACCTGCCTTTTGCTCCCTGTAACAGGACTAAAGTTTTCAAAATAAAAGCTTATTTTTATGCTAATACCGTCCTAAACAAACATCACGCTGGGAAACAGCTACAAAAGACTTTATTCAGTTTTTACATGTGTGTGTGTGTGTGCGAATACTCCAGTGTCAAAGAGCACACTGTAAATTATGCAACAGCAGTCCATGTGTGTGAATGGGGGCATCAAAGCAAACCAATTATTACTGTAATAATTAAAAACACGGCACATTACAACAGAAAATTCTGTTTTCATGCATTAAAAATATCTTATTTTTCCACACATTTCCTTTTTTATTGTTATAATTTCAATGGATGGGACAGCATAGCAAACCAGAAGGCACCCAGAGAGGACACCAAGACAGGCTTCAGGGCTGTTCCTTTTTTCATCCTTCGGCTTAACATTGTTCATCTAACAGAGTAAATCCAAGTTTTATTGGATCAAAAACACTGCAAATCTGTTTTTTTCTTCCCTTCACAATTAAGCTGGCAGACAAACAGGAAATGAAGACAAAAGGCGGCTTTCTTTTTATGGAATTAAAAAACAAAAAAAACAAACAAAACTATTTTTAATCTGCATACAAGAATAAATGTACAGACATTTTCTTGTTGCAGTGCAGATCTGTACACCAACACAGAGGCAGGGGAGTTGGAAGCAACAGGAACAACCGGAGACCTCAGCGCTGTCGATCCCAGCGCCAGATGGAGGCGTCATCGCACACCGCTATCAAAATGCTGCTGTCGCGGCTGAAGCTGGTTTGCCGGATGGCTGATGTGCATTTGGGGAGGGTCAGCGTGGTGCACCTGAAGAGGAACAGAGATAGTTGGGGGAAAATTGTAAAAAACCAAAACAAACAAAAAAATACAGAGAAACCTTTGTTAGTGTCAATTACAAAAATGATGAAACAATTGAAATAAAAATGTTTCTTTTGTATCCTGTGAATATTTGTTGTTTAAAAATCAGTGTTCTGACCATAAATCAGACAAAAAGAGTCCCAATTTCATTAAATGTGCCAGGTAAAAAAAAGACACAGGAAGACATCACAGCAGCTTTCTATGGGGCATTGGTGCTCAGAGAAGTGTGACAATGCTGCAATAATTGATCGTGAAGACGGCACCATTTAGCAGTTTTAAGTTTTAACCTCTGAGCTGCACTAAACTGGCATTTTTCCACTATTTTGTCACTTCAGACAGTGTTGCTTTTAACCGGCATCATTCCTGCACATTCCTGGTTCAGCCAATTCCTTGTCAAAATGCACAAGGAAGGAAATTGAATGCCTTTTCAAAAGAACTTGGAAAAAAAGTGGTAACGAAGCCTGTAAATATTTAGGTGCAGCAGTGTTCCCAACCTGGGGGAAAAGCACAGGTGTTATAACCTTCAACTACAACTGCAACTACTGTTGTTGCAGTCACTTGTAAGGAAATCTGTGTAACTGATGGAGGAGAAGCCTTTCTGTATGCTCCAGGAAGAAATGGTATTACTAAAAACCGTGGAAATAACTGACACTACTGTAAACCACATACTTCCAAGCTTAAATACGAAGTGTTACAGTTAACCAAAGCACCGCACTGCAGCTCTTCAGTGTTTGATGCTTTCAATTTTTCCAAGGATTCAAGTCATCATATTGGCTTTCTCATGGGTTTACCAATACGTGGAACATGAAACAGCCAGATGGCGGCAGTAATACCGTTGAAACTGCACTTACTGCAAGTTTCCAGACACGGTGAGATTAGATGATACAACTGGGGTCTAATGGTAGGTGGTCTTTGCTTAAATATACTCCACAGTCACTTCTCAGAGACTTTAGAATACTTTTTAGATTAAAATGGCTCTACATGGTTGAGATTTCTGTCCTACCACCAAACCTCCTGACAACGGTACTGATTCCAAACCTTAAAAGGATATGATGAGCCATATGAACAACAAACATGGAACAGTGCTGACGGTAGTTCCTCAGGGCTCCCGATGAGCTATACGCCAAACTTCTAGTAGCACAATATGAAGATTCCCAAACCACACGGCCCTGTGTTATTTTCTTCTAACAGCTAATGTGAGCTAAACTAAGGGTGTAGCTGATCAAATACAACAACCTGTTTAAGTTTATGAGCGTTTATTGTGATATTTTGATGCTAAAAGCAGGGCAAAGAGCAGTGGAGATACAGGACAACTATAGCACGCCTGTTGTCTGTTTTTTGTTTTTTTACTTACTTGGCTTTGTGCGGATCTTCTACTTCAAGGTCCCACACGTAAAGCTTCCCCACCTGATTCCCCAGAGCCAGCATCTGTGTATCAGCATCACAGCAGAGGTCAGTAAGAGCACCAAGACACAACAAGAAAACAAACAAACAACTCTCAGCATCCAGTGTTTCCTACAGATTTAGCTTCCACTTCTCTGCAAGAGTTTTTATTTCTTAAGAACTAAATATCAGTGATAATAAACTACTTAAAACCTGCCAGTGACCTCCAACTCCAGGTTAGACTGCAGCTGACAGCTAGAAACTTGCTGGACAAGTGGCTAATTGATATTAAAGAGCACAATGACAGCAACCTGGCCAACCAGAAAGACAGGACAACTGGAAACACTGGGTTAGCATTGACTGACCTTTCAAGTAAATCAATTAAATGATGCAATTCTTTCCAACAGATGAAAAATAAAACTGTATTTGAGACGAAACATTAGATTATTCTGGTTTTGTCCTTTAATCAGTACAAATGAGAATGAAAATATAAAACCTGATCATACACAAAATAAATAAAGGTAAGATAGCTGACCTTCTGCCAGAAGTCCATGGAGAAGCGCATGTACCAAATGTCACACTGGCTGTAGTCAAAGCGTCCCAGAATCGTCACATTTGACTCATTTGGTTTAATGTGATCAATGTCATCCTCCATCTTCCCGGGTTTCCAGCACACAATGGCGTTTTCACAAGACTGGAATGACAACACAAACTCAGTTGTACATTTTGTTGTTTCATTAAAACTTTAAGGCGCTGAATAAGGCGCAGCGGATTATAAGGCGCATTAAGCAAAACAAAACAGTCAAATAAGTCAGACTTAACTCATTCTTCTTGCTTCCTCCACTTCTGTACCAGTGATTCATTAATGCTGAATTCTCTTGCAGCTGCTCTGTTCCCATGTTGCTGCAGTATATTAATGACTAACCTCATATTGTGGATGGATTATCTCAGTTGTTCTCCTGACTGAAGTTTGGTCCGTTTACAGCATCCTGCCATGCGATTGCATTTGTCCCTAACCACCAGAGTCCCTCACGTTAACGTTTATCGAGTGGAAAATTGTTAGCGTTCATCCTCCAGCTTCACTGTGTTTGTTATGCTAACATAGCTGTGTTGCTAGTAGCATATCATTATACCCCAGCTAGTCCAACTTTAGTAGCCCTACAAACGTCACTGCTGTTTAGTTTTCTGTTGGAAGTGATGGCAGAGCTGTAAGTTTTAATTTCTTCAGAAATCTCTCAGTCAGAACATGCTATATCATGTTTAGGTGGAAACTAGCGAGCTAACTTCCTGCTAACTTCTAACGCCATTAAAATGAATAAATTCTGTTTTCATGGATGTCTGGATGTTAAACTTAATTGTTACAACTGGTAAAGCAGCAACGCTGATCATTTTATTAAAGATGAACTCTCAGTGATGCCGCAGTGCTCGTTCGACTTTGGGACATGAATCAGACTGAGTTTTGGACCCAGATTACTCTGAGTCCCCTAGATACAATAGCCATAATGCTCCAACAATCCATCAAGCAGTGCGGCTTTGTTGCTTAACAAACTCGTACTAAAACATTTTTTTGAGCATTTTTGAGCGCCGTGTACCACATAAGTTTGAGGTCAGTAAGCACAACCATAATTCATCCATAAGGCACACCGGATTATAAGGCGCACTGTCAATTTTTGAGAAAATGAAAGGATTTTAAGTGCACCTTATAGTGCAGAATATACGGTAACTTAAAAAGAAAAAAAACAAAAAAACCCTTTTGGGTAGCATTAAAGGATTTCCTTTCACTTGCCTTAGAAAGAATAAGATCACCAAGCCACCGCACACAGTCCACATAGTTTCTATGAATGTCACGTGTTGAGAAGTCGGGGAAGTGGATTTTCTGTGAGACAAATGCCCTAAAAAAAACAAAACAAAAAAACAAACAAACAAACAAAAAAAACCACAACAACATAAGAAAATATAATGCCATGTATGTAAATCCACAGATATGAAAACAGACCACAGAAAAAGCTTCTGGACGTCTCACCTGTTTGTCTTTGAGGGGTTGTACTCATAAGACGCGCGAATGGCTTTCTGCAATCTCTCCGAATTGATCCTCCACAGTTTTAGCGAGTGGTCCATCCCACATGACATAATCTTTTCACCTAGGAGATCAAAATCCTACAAAACAGGAAATGGATAATAGGAGAATGTGAACTGTCAGTACAGACAGAATTTAATCACATTCACCTAAAACATCTGTTTTGTCACCATTTCAGAAAATTAGCAGACAACTATGATTTAATATTGTGTAAGTTAAGTAACAGAATAAGGTGGGATGGTCTTAATAGACAGATAAACCTGACAACGACACAGCCCAGAGGAACACCACCGACAACTGGGCAAGCTTGTGATCTGAAATTTTTTAAACTGCAATTTTAACCATTAAAAGAAACTCATTCCCACCCCCCAAAAATCACAAATCAAAACAAAAACTGAAATGACCACACTTTGTATTCAGCTTTTTCTGTAGAATCAGCCTCACACGTGCATATACTGCTGTGAGGCTGAAAATCTAATGCCAGTAAAAAATAGTCAATACCAGATGGATAATTTCTGTTTACTTTCAATCAGATTGAAAATAAACACACATACTTTCACTAGTCACTTCGGAGAAGTAGAACATGAACAAGTCTGTGGTGTCAGCTGTCGAGGAAAAGCTTTTCCCCCCCAAATAACCCAATGCAGAAGTACTGTCTGGTGTAATGGTGCCAACATGTGCAGTCATCCCCTAAAGACCGATTCAGAATCTTTTTTTCCCTGTTGCACAATAGTCACTGTTATGTCCCAGATAAATTTCCCCACATATACTGTAAAACTCACAGCACTCAGAACTTCATCCCGATGACCCTCGACGCCTCCGAAAATGGCCACTAAAGTGTCCGTCTGTATGTTCCACAGCCGAAGAGCGTGATCTGAAAATAAGAGATGACTTTAAGAAAAAGTCTGATTGTTGTTTTACAGCCGGTCAGTGAAAGAGATGCTCACAGCTTTTTTTTTCCTTTTCCCCCCTCTATATTTACATTTTTTACATAGTTTGATCTATGCATTTATATTATATTTATATTATATTGCATTCAATACTTTAAGGGTAGAATTATATTTTATTTTGTTAATGAATTTCTTCTTTGAGGACTTTACAACTTTATTTGAACACGGTCTTAGTTTTTCTACGTGATAAGCGTTGGCTTCTCTGATTAATCATGTTAAATATATCAAAAATATCACATAAAGCATAAAAACTCACACCACCTTTGCACTTCCCAGCAGCTATAATCACACTGAAGGGTGTTTAAAAAACAAAAAAAACAAAAAAAAAAAACACCCTTCAGTGATTAAAGGAAAGATTAAACTTTGCTGCCGTTCACATGACCTTCAGTGACAGATCCAAACCCCGCTGTCTGATTTATCTCAGATTAAGGAACCACCTGACAGTCCCGTGGAAATAAAACTCTATCCCCACTACACTCGAGTCTGAGGTGACCTGTTTTTTCTCTTTAGATTGAAGCAACAAATCACAGTTGAGAGGGGTTTTACTGCCGGGATGATTTTTATTGTTGAGTGAGGGTCAATAAAGCCATCAAAGAAAATGGGCCTTTTTTTTTCTTTTTTTAAATAAATGCATTGCTGCTGTTGTATTAACCTCACAGTGAAATATATGACAAACTGCTGGTCTTTCTGCCCTCTCTGCGACACAGCTTAACTCTTTTTTTCCTCCAAGGAGCGGGAAAAAATAATAATCAGCAAATCTCTGCTAAATAAGGAAACACAAGGTTATTGGCGTAACTCTAGGTGATGCCGTCCGGCTTATGTGTGCATAACGAGCCGGGAAGAACCCTTGAACTGCACGCAGAAGGGCTCAAAGGTGCTTTATAATCACTGTTTACCTTTGCTGACAGAGAGGAGCAGATTGGGATCCCTCGGATGAAACTTCAGCTCGTTGATGGCGTTCCCGTGACCTACATAATGCTGGAAAAGAAGGGGAAAAATGACTTCTTAATTCACATTGTGCAATTAAAACAACTTGGGGCAGATGAAGTGAAATTCGGTATAGTTATTATCATTCCTCTGGGCCATTAAATGCAAGTCTTTCCAAAAATAAAAAAAATGTAAATAAAGCTCTACTGTTATAAGTTGCTTCCTGAAAATGCTTCATAATCAAATAAAACTATTTTCTGTGCACTGAAAGTGATACAGATTATTTTAAGCTTGCAGTAACACTACAGCAGTGCTGTTTGAAAACACATCGCTTTCTCTCCGTTTTGCAACCCGTCCACACTGAGACAGCGTTTTCCTCAAGGGAAGAGTTTTGAAAACGCTCTCAAAAATGCAGCATTTTCAAAAACGGAGCTGTCCCGTCGCAGTGTGGACACTTGAAAGTGCAGACTTTCTAAAACGATGACGCATTTTAGTCATGTGATGCAGTCATGTGACCAATTAAACAAAGATAGCGGAGTGCATTATACAGCAGTTGTTTTGATTGCTCTCAATTTTGACAGCTCTAATAAAAAAGGTTAATATCAGTTTGTACCTGCTCCAGATAGCCTTTCTTCAAATTATTTAATTCTCACTCGCTTTTGCGCATGTGCAGGACTGGAACGTAAGTGTTTTGGGCCGTTTCAATGTGGACGCTCAACTCTGTGAAAACGGCCGAAAACGCTAGTGTGGACGCGGAGCGTTTTCAGATGAAAACGGCGTTTTCAAATCTATCCGGGCTAGTGTGGATGTAGCCTAAGGAACTGCCCTCCCAGCCCATTGTTCCTTCAGTGGGCTGGTTTCAGTCATTATGCAAATGTACTGTTTATAAGATTGGGGAAACCTGCAGTCAGCTGAGACTGAAGAAGTCATTTGGATGAGTGACGAAACATTTCTCCCACAAAATGCTACGTCCAGATGAACAGAATCAAGTTTTGGAGATTTACTTACCTGGATGATTGAGCATGCATCAAGACATCCATTCATATACAATAAATTAAAAAGCCACCCTGCAGTACTAACTACAAGATCCATAAAGGTTTTTTTTTACTGATTTTCACATTTGGTTTGATCATGACCTGATTTTCACCATAATTAAATCAGCTTGAGCTGTTATTAGTATCTACCATCACACAAAATTTCAAAACGATATCTTGAAAACTGTGGACTCTGCTAAAAGACAGAAGTGATGGAGCAGTTGGGTGAAGACTGACGAGTTACCTTGATGCACTGCATCGTGATGTGGTTGATCACCCGGATGATGCCACGGGATCCGGCCACAGCCAGCAGGGGGTGACTTGTGTTGGTGTCATAGGTCCAGGCGCACGTGTAGAAGTTCTCGTCTGCCTTTGCAAAGTCAAGGAAACCTGAACAGAATCTACACTTACCTTTCTTTAACAGACTCAGATGTCCTGCTGTCAGCTGCACAGAGTCACTCAAACTTCAGCACAAACAAGCGTCTCTTCTTCTCTGTACCCCCTGAACTCTTTTCCATTTACACTGTATATTTTCTGCTCTCAGCTGCAGAGCTTTATGGAGTTCAAATACCTTTCAGATGGCTAGATAATGTAAAAATATCAGATATCTTAATCCTCGCTGTTAGCCTTCAGCTCAGGTGTCGAGGCATTAAACCCGTCTAGACTGCCCTTCTGTCATCTAAGCAATAAAGAAGTATTTAAAAACCAAACTGCAGGACTTTTTGTGTGTTAGGAAAACTGACAAATGAGAGCAAAGAAGGATTGAGGAAGTAGGTGAAAGGATACGTCTGCATCAACGTAGGACTGCAGGAGTCTGATTTCTCCTTGAGAGTGGCATTCATACAGAGTTACCTGGATAAGCACAGATGTGAGAGGCGGACAAGGTCACTAATAATCAGTGTTTAAAAGACATTTTTTAATGTTCCTTTCATTGCCAAACTATCAATGGATAAAGAAGTCATTGGAGCTTGTTGTTATACACTGGTAAATCTCATGCTTTTATTGTCTTTGCGAGCATTTCACAGTGAGCTGCATGCTTTGAAAACTCCTAACAATATATTGGACAAACACCAGTAAACAGATCAGGACTTTCCCACCTCTGGTAATATGCTGACCCACTACAGAAATAAGCAATTTAAACCAACTTTTTAAATAACTGATCATTTATTTACCCTGTTACTCCCAACTGTAGCAAACACCAGCGGGTCTCCCTCCTTGCTGTGCCAGTTAAACTGCACTCCAAACAATGGCTGGCCATGGTCCTCCTGAGACAAATACAGATGTTGTTAATAGCCACTTGCGCTCCTACAAAAAAAAAATCCTGTATGTATGAGCGCGCATTAAACCAGATGGGTGTACTAAGAAGCAAGTTAAACAAAACAAGGCTTTGTTCTGGTTAGATGACACTTCAATCAATTCAGTTCAGTTTGATTTGTGTAGCACCAAATCACAACAGAAATCTCTTCTTTATATTATAAGGTAAAGACACCACAATAACATGGAGAAAACCCCAACAATCAGGCAACTCCCTATGAAGAAGCATTTGGGGACAGTGGGAAGGAAAAACTCAATTTTAAGAGGAAGAAAAAGGCTCAGGTAGGGGCGGGAATCTGTTGCCACTGGTTCGAAGTGAGGGGAAAAATAAAGGACAAAGAGACACTGCCAGAGATTAACAATAACTAATGATTAATTGCAGACTGGTTTATAAAACATTAAGAGACCAAAGATATGCTCAATGCATCATGGGAATCCCCCAGCAGCCTAGACCTTTTGCAGTGTAGCAAAGGGAGGAATCAGGGTCACCTGATCCAGCCCTAACTACAAGCTTTGGCTGAATATTACTGACGATATTCTGTAAATAATTCAAATTTCCCATCTGTGTTCTTCCACTTTGAGCTGCTGCCTTTAGTGATCGCCACACCACAGCGGATCATCTGCCTTCCTGGCATCCTCGTCTGACACAACAACCCACTGCATGTCCTCCTTCAGTTCCTCCCCCAGTTCCATCTTCATCGTCCTTAGTCCAATATATCCAGTCTTTCCTCTGCACATGTCCAAACCATCTCAGCATCGTCTCTCAAACCTTGTCTGTAAATCGGTGTCCCTCTGATGCATTACCTTCTAATCGTATCCCTTCTGGTAACTGCCAATGAAACTCTTAACATCTTTAACTCTGCCTCTTGTCTTTATGTCAGCACCACTGTCTCCAAACCAGAGATCATAGCAGGCCTCCAATATGATCTTGTAAACTTCCCCTTTCACTTTTGCTGCCATCTTTCTGTCACAAATCAACCCTGACACTTGTCTCTACCAACTACACGCTGGTTGCACGCTCTTTTTGACCTCTTTTGCACACCATCTGCTGCTTTCAGTGGGTTGATCCACGATATTTAAACTCCTTTGCTTTCACGATATCTACTCCTTGGATACTCACCTGTCACTCATTCACACGTGTATTCTGTCTTGCCTGCCTAGCAGTTTAAATCAGACCAGGCAGCAGATTAGGACAGACCTATTAATGCCTTTTCTGAATCGACAGCTAAGAACATCCAAATACCTGACTGACTATGTATTGTTTTTTTGTACTGCAGGCAGTTAGCAGGACATTTGCTGGCTCATTTCACAGTAAACCCCTCTAGGTTCTGCACACTGTCTGGTGTGCTGGACGTACTCACCCTCAGGCTGTTGACACATTTAAAAGAATATCTGCACTTCTTGGACTTCCACTTGCCCTTGCCCCAGCTCTTTCTGCCAGGGGCATTGGCGGTGTTGGTGGGTGTGTCTGGGCGTTCTGCGTTGGTGCCACTCTCAACGCTGACGGCATCGTCCTGCAACCAGCAGCAACACAAACAAACGTGTTATTTAATGCAAAATCATCTTCTAAACATGCGCATTGAGACCAGAACATGAGCACTCATAAACAAAGTGTGCCTGATGTGCTGAAGACATTGTAAACAAGTTTCTTGCCTTGCTATTTGTTTAACACTGCACTTTTTAATAGCACAAAAAAAACAAACAATCAAAAGCGTATCACTTCCAAACTATCGGGTCAGTTTAAACACAATGAAGGAGGAGACGAGTAAAGATGGCTGTGGTTGGCCCAGGCTGCTACAAAAACATTCCTCATTAATCAGTCCATAAAGCGCTATAAGATTTCTCTCACAATCAAAGCTTAACTCAAGACCATTCTTGAGCAACCCATCCGAAAAACATTACATTTTGGTCAGTATTTGGTTTATTATTTATCTGCTTGATGCTTTTTGCCAAGGCTAGCCCAGGTTTACACGTGAATAACTCCAGTCTGAGCACAAAGAAAACACGTGTGCGCTAACATGGATGGTGGAACACGTGCGGGAAAATTTATTTGAAGACACTAAAATAGTCCACAGTGAATAACTATATCTGATAGCTCCAGCTGTTTGAATCCAGCCGGTATGAATAAACAAAGATGCTAGCTAAAGCCTTTAGCACATCGGCTACTTTAGCACAATGCTAACTGATCAGAAGCGCTACACGGCTCATCTGCGGCCCAACATCAAACACGGTTTAAATGCTTACGTTCTCATCTCCTGACAAGTCGGGGTTGCTGTTCTCATCGCTGCTCAGCTTTTGCTTTTTAGCCGGTATTTCTTTTCCCGCTTGAGAAGGGGACTCGGACATGTTCTTATTTTCCCTCATTTTGGAATTAACCCCGCCCCTTCCGCTCCTACGCCCACGAGCATGCCGGAAACTGAATATTCAGCCAATCGCGAATCGCAGCTCGACTGCACAAATACCGGTTATTTTCCAGTTAAAGCCGTGCAGGCGTATTATTTATATTTTTGCTTCGTGCCACTATATATTTTTTTTATAATAATTTCTTTATCTTTTACTTCCGGACTTCTGTCATTTTAAACGCTCTTGAGCAACAGTTCTCCAGCTTTCTGATAATCTTTCAAAGTGTTTCTTTGGCCATTGCTGCTTTTTCATTCACATTCAGTTTACACATTCAGATTCAACTGCACAAGCTAGGACAAACGTTACAACAGTGAGTGCCTGCAGACATCTGTAAAACACGGTGGAACCTCTATCAAGGTTTGGGCTGCATTTCAGTAAGTGGTGTTCAAGATCTCTTCAAATGATGAATTAAGAACTCAGAAAAGTACCATCAGATTTTGATCCACCATGCAATTACATCTGGAAAGCATCTGATTGGTAACAGCTTAATTTTTCGGCATGGCAATGATCCCGAACACACTGCCAATGCAGTAAAATATTCCTGAATAGAAACACACAGTGGAACACTACGAGTCATGGATCGGCCTCCCCAGAGCCCGGACCTCAACATTATTTAAGCAGTGTGGGATCATGTTGACACAGAACAGAACAAAAGGCAGAAACATCCAAAGAAGAGCTTTGAATGTCCGTCAAGAAGTCTGGAGAACTATTCCTCAAGATATACACATCACAGCATCTATTTCATTTATTTTCCTAGAAAAAATATGGAGGCGTCCAAGACCTTTGCATAATAATGTAAATAACATTTGCTTATAAATGTTCTATATATACACACGCTAACAAAAAAGAAATCAATAATAATAATAATTATAATCATGCAGGGTGACATTTCATTAAACCAAATAAAACCATCCACAGTTATATATGAATTTAATTATAAAAGAACTCTAAAACATCACATCCAAGTACACAAAAATCTGTTTTTCTTTTACAGTTCAACATGTGTCATGCTGTGGCACTGAGGTGGCCCTACAGCATCATTTCTGCATCCTCTAAAGAAGCCTCGCTCATCTCCTCAGACAGCTCTTCATCCTCCTCCTCCTGGTCCTCTGTCTCCTCCTCAGCCGCCCTCTTTAAGCCTCTTTGCTTTGAGAGGGCCACGGCATAGCGGATGTTGTACATGTTGAAGTCGCAGCTACACAAACAAAGCACACATTCAGATCTGTTAAGCTGTATCTGGGCAAAGGCACAACATTTCAGAGGATCTGTAACTTACAGCTTGGAGAGGTCGTCGAAGTGCCTCTGGATGCTCTTCTGTAGCGCCTGCAGCGTGGGCAGGATGGCTCCAGACCTGCATGCCAAAGCAGATGCATTGAAAAATTTGTTGCTGTCATCTTCTGTTCACTTACAGTTATGCTGAACTGAATCTGTGATGTGAATGAGAGCCTGAGGACACACCTGTTCTTCAGTTTCTGTCCGTGCAGCATGAGCAGGTTCTGGGCCCAGGTCATATAGAACTGCAAGTGGCCCGACTTCTCCAAACACGTGGCGATGAAACCCAGCAGCTTCTCGACATAAATGTCAGGAAGAGAGCCGCAAACCACCGAGACTAGGCCAGAAGGACACACAACTCACATCACTCGGGCGTTTCCAAGTGAAAAAGGGAACTCAAAATGTTAAATAAGGTGAAATTCACTCACTCTGCTCATGTGGGACCTTCTCCAACACTTCCTGCTTGAGGGCTTTTTCGTTCAGTCTGAACGCCAGGACTATGGCCGACGCCCACTCCTGAAGGCGCAGCTGTTTGCGTATGCTGGCCGGTGTCACGTCTAGGTCCAGGTCGTACGGGTCGAAGACCAGTGACCCGTCAAGGGAGTAGACCAGCAGGCCCTCAGTGGTGGTGGCCGCCCAACTGCGACCTGAGGAGGAGGAGAACAACTTGACTAACCGGCCGACAAAGCTCGTCTGTAACGGGACGCATGCTTTTCATACATGCTTCATAAACGTGTCTGCTGCTGTGCAGCGAAGTTTGCTGCACGAGATTCAAACACCGTAATGGGAACAGCAAACAACATGAAAAACTGCTGTGATGAAGGACAACATCAACATCATGAAGGACAACATCAGTGTTGTCTTCCATCATCCAGTGTTCACAGGATAACATTTTGAAAATATGCTCCAAGCTGTAATTCTGTCACCTACCAGTAGGGGAGAACCGCAGCGAGCTCACTCTGATCTCAGGTTTGAAGTGACGAGAACTCATGTCACCTTTAAGGATGAGCAGACACAAGAATCAGTGAGGGTCGATTCAAAAACATCAGTGAATAAGGCACAAGACACTTTTTTGTAAAAGGCCTCATGATCCTAACAAAATACAATTACTTAATTACATGGAGGGCTGCCAAAATTATATCATAAAGTCAAGATCAACTCAAGGTCAAAATCAGAGAAAATGTCAAATTTTTAATCACCTAAATGAATCAAAATACATTAAAATCCTCACTTCTAAAGTTTATCGATTTTTAATTCTGGCGGTTTCAGTCCGATCACAGCAATAACCACTTCTGACCACTGCACCTTGTAGCAAACACACCACTTCCACACTTATAATAACTGGTCTGAGCCTTCGTGTGAGGGTTGTACCTCTCCTGACTCCAGGGAGGCTGATGCTGACTCCGTCTCCGTCCCCGGCTCCTTCATCCACCAGAGCCAGACTGCCGAACTCTGTCATCTTCCTCCTGTCCAGGAACTCCTGAAGGTGAAGCAGGACAACAGGATAAGTGAAACCTGTCATAATTAAAACCTCTTCAAGGACTAAAGATGCACATTTTCACGATGAAGCGTCCGATCCATCCATGTTTACTCATCTAACATTTAAAAAATGCCTTAAATTCCTATTTTGGATTCGCCTCGTCTCCTTAAAAAAACCAAAAAAAAAAAAAAACCCTCAACCATCAACCATAGATCTGTTTTTCCAGGACAGCCGATGCTATTAAATATGTATGCTGCAGTCATGTGACATGGAAATAAACTCGCTGAGCAGACTGTGAGGTCGCACCTCCATAGCGTCGAAGGACAGGTTGCAGGAGATTTCAAACTTCTTTATGAGCATCTGCTCCTTGATGTTGTAGATGCAGACAAACTTGGCCTGACCCCCAGCCAAAACAGACTCCCCGTCCGCAGAGTAACACAGTGATGTAAACGACCTTAACGAGAGACAGAAGAAAAAAATAAAGTCACATTAAACGAGATGATTTGAACCAGTGGAATCAAACCTGAGGCTCAAATCCCATCCACTCACTTGCCCTTGGCGGACTGCTTGGCTGTGATTTTATCCGTCTCCTTGCGGCCTGTCTGCAGGTCGTGTCGTCCAGCAACGGAGCCGTTTTGTGTGGCCGTGTGCGGGTTCCAGAAAGAGATCTCACCGTTCAGAGTGGCCACAGCCAACTCCTGACCGTCGGGGCGGTACGTCACTGCCAAGCCTGAGGAACAAAAGACATTTAAATTTAAAAAATAAATAAATAAAATAACACAGTGAGGGAGGCAGAATTTTACATAGACATATACAACAAACAAAAGCACAGAGAGAACTCGCCCTGAAGGGCTATGCTGAAACTTGATGTTTTATGCTGATGTCAGCACTAACAATAAAAATCCAGTACAGTGTATAAATGTTTTTCTGTTACTGTGAAGTCACATGATGTTGTAGAGCTCAGCCAAAGAAAGTGCTGATGTCCCAAAATGACTGTTATTTTATAATCCAAAGGAAACTATAAAGCCTTTAAATAAATTCGTGTGACCATAAACTTTGACCTTGAAACATTGCATAGTAAAATGGTTTATTTTATCATCTTTACCTATATAATCAGAGCAAAACTGGCTAAAATCTTTGGCTTCTATAAGCTGCAAAAAGTTTAAGATAAATTTAAGGATATATTCATGCACACGTGTAATTTTACAAAACTTCATGGGGTCATAGTGACATTATAGGGCATCGTATTGAAAAAACAAAAAGTGTTGTACAGCTCTCTCTATGCCCTTTCATATGATATATCACTTGATAACTTTTAAATTTTTTTCAACATTGACTTTGCTAACAATGAAGGTCAAAGCCAAATGCATAGCAAACCTAGGTAGTCAAGGCCTAGTATATTTTTGGGAAGTTTGAAGACGATCCATAAAAAGTCGTTACTGATTTTCAGTTTGGTGTGACCTTGACTTGGACGCAGTTTTCACCCAAATGAAATAAGCTTGAGCTGTTTGTAGTATCTACCGTCACACAAAAGGTTGAACATGATATCTTAAAAACTGTGGACGCTAGACTGCTAACAAACAGACAAACATTACAAAAGAAACAAAACCAACTTAAAAGCAACTTGAATCTTTCAATCTGTCCCCCCTCCCCTAGTGGCGGCATAAAAAACAAAAAAAACAAAACAAAAAAAACACCCAAATCACAAGACGATCACTGATGGCTTCACGAAGGATCTGAATTTACCATCAGATGTGAGGGGAAGCGTTTCCTTGGTCTGCCAGCTGTCCAGCATGTCCCACAGCCGAACGGTTCGGTCCCACGAGCAGCTGGCCAGGACGGACTGAACCGGACTGAAACAGAGGCAGCTCACCGGACCCTCGTGACCCGCCAGGACCTGTCCGGTCGCAGGAAGGAAGTGTTAATCTGAGGGATCCTGGCAGCTTCAATCAAGTTAGTCTGTCTCATAAGGAAGGATGAAAAAGCGTAATTAAAAAGAAGCATGATGCCTACCTCTAGCAGCCTGCCTGTCTGCATGGACCAGAGGAAGATCTCAAAGGAATCCTGAGCTCCTGCGCTCACCAGCTCCCCACTGGCATCTACTGCGAGGGAGGAGAACTGCGCAGGCCGAGGCGACGTGAAAGTCCTGAAGTTTCGGTATCTGCCAAAAACAAAACAAAAACCAAAACAACATTACAGGAATACATTCTCAACCATCTTTTAAAAGAATACACCCCCGCCCTTGCCGCCAGCGCCCACCTGTGCAGGTCGAAGGCTCGGACCGTCCCGTCCAGAGAAGCGCTGACGATGACGAAGCCGCTGGAGGTGAAGGTGACGTTAGTGACGCTGCTGGTGTGTTCGGTAAATGTGACAAAGCAGAGGCCGGTGTTGGTGTTCCACACTTTCACCTGCAGGAATTTATTAACACAGTGTGGAGTCAGAGACAAGACCTTGAGTCTTCATTTATCTGGTATTGAACTAATGATTGGATTCAGGTGTGTTGATTCAGGGTGATATCTAAAACCTGCAGGACACCGACCCTTGAGGCCTGGAGTTTCCCACCCCTGTTCTCCTGTCTCAGCATGGACACATGAAGTTAAAGGCTTCACTCTGAGACTCACTTTGCTGTCGTCCCCTCCCGTCACGATGTACTGTCCGTCTGGAGAGTAAGCCAGCGACGCCATGTTGTTGAAGTGTCCCTGCTGCTTGAACACGTACGACTCACTCTGCCACTCCCACACCAGCAGCTGGCCCATCCCTGAAACAGTCGATGTGTTTACCTTTTGAGTTTTACTCTGCAACACCAGTAAGCTAACACGCGCGCACACACACACACACACACACACACGTAAAAAGAAACAAATTCTTACGCGAGCACCCAAAGCCGATCCAGTCTCCGGAGCTGTTTATAGCCACCGAGGCAATCCTCTGGTCTGAAATACTGCAGGGAGACACATCCACACGGTTAGATGAGAAAACACATCTGTCCTGTTACTTTTTAAACCAAACCACAGCTTTTCCCTCACCTCAGGGAGTGAATGAGGTTAAACTCTGGAAGTTCGTGCAGGTGGAATATCCCAGAGGCGAAGCCTGTGACCAGGATGTGGTTCGGTTTGTGGTACGCAGCAGCAGTCAAGTTGTTAAAATCCCCTTCTTTGTTGAAAAAGTGTCTGAACGTGGAAACAAAAGGCTGTTTTTAGATCTCACTAAAATCCTAATGCCAGCATTGTCTTCTATTAATGTTACAGAGCTGGATATTCATAATAAATAAAGCCAGAGCTTAAAATAGTGAGGTAAGCATGAAAGAATAACCCCTCTGAGCAAAAAGCTCAAGAATCAGCAAGTTCTTACAAACCAAACAAAGCTAGAATGTGTTTCCCAGCCCTGAAAATTTAACATGGATTCTTCCTGTAATTATGTAGTTATGAAAGCTCATAAATGTTTCAAACAAATCAGACAAAAACAGAAAACTCTGATCCATCCCTGTGAAACTGAAGGGCCGGTAACTGAAAATATTCACAATATGAAGGTAAAAGCTTATATGACATCATTAAATATACTGAAGTTGTTAGCACCCAAAAAAAACCTCATTTGATTTAACTGATTAAACTAATAAATAAAAATAAATATGTAAACTTTAGCAGTTATAAAATCAGAATTGCAATCAGAGACAAATCAGGAAAAGAATCGGGAAATTGAAGGTGTCTTACTTGCTCATCATCTTGTATCGAACATTCTTCTTCTTCTCTCTCTCTTTGGCGGTTTCAACTTTCCCTCTGATCACCTCTCCCTCCTCTCCCTCCACCTTGTCCCTCTCCTCGCTCTCCTCTTCTTCCTCTTCCTCCCCTTGTCTCGGGAGCTTGGGTTTGTCCTGGCTCTTCTTCAGAATGAGGCCGTCCAGCTCGGTGTCGCTCTCCCACACACACAGCGTCCCGTCCTGGCTCACTGTGTACAGCTGAGTAAACATGCACAAGAGGGATGAACACACAGAACCACACCTACAAACA
>NW_005187519.1:33082-42119 GCF_000239375.1 Pundamilia nyererei
AGCAAATTAACTCTATTAAGGGAAAAATTCTACCCAAACCTACCTGGCACAGCATTTTACAGTTTCAAGTACCTTTAATGATGTGTTCAACCAGGTGTTCACTTAAATAATCAGTTAAAATAAGAACAGAAAGATAGAAATATGTTACCCCTAAAACATCTTATTTTCCTAGTAAAAAGACATACAGCCTTGATAATAGTAGATTAGGACATAACTATTGCTGACTTTATGGCTCTTGTGTAGTTGTGTTTCTTAGCATGTTAGAAGTGCATGTCTTTAAATAAAACAATCCCAAAGGAACAAAAAAAAATTTTTAAACTGAAATTCAAGCGAGACAAATTTAAAACAGAAACTCAACATCAGTGACACACTTGGAACTTGTTCCTCACTGGCCTTCACACGATCCCTCCTCCTATCTATTTTTAATACCCTCAGTTAATAATAAATCAGCTGGCAGCTACAGTACACACACAGCACACGTGTAGAAGTGCGCCGGTGCCAGTGGGAAACTGAAAATGATACACCACAAAGGTACGGATAGCACCAGGTTTATGTTTACATCTTTTACTGGATCACTTGGCTGCAGCTGAAGACATGGTGTGTTGAGGCTGTCGGCAGGAGTGATAAACAGTCGCACTTGTATCACTTGTGAGAAAAAAAAGGCCTTTTTCACCTCAAGGTTTTATGCCAGAGATCAAAACAGGGTACCACATGCAGCCGGACGTATTTCTGGCCCCCAGTCGAGCACTCCAGGCAGCCGTACACGGTTTCCCGCCGTTGGTTGCCCATCCCGCAGAGTGCGCAGGGGCCCTTGGGGATGTTGTGTTTGAGGAGGTTGACCCTTGTATGTGAGCTTTCCCTCAAGTAAGCGGTGGAAATGTCCGTCATGCTGGCAGCCTTCTCGTAGTAGTCGGTCACCATGTCGTCCATGTAGGTGTCAGAGTGGGTGAGCTCTTCGAATGTTCGGTCATCTACACAGGGGTTGGATTAAAGTGGACTCAGTGTATCAGAAGGATGGGTCAGTTTATTTAATGAAAAATACTGTAATCATACCTGCTCTAAAGGGGTTTCCGTAGATGATCCCAGAGAGGAAGCGGCGTAGTCGCCCCATGGAGAAGCGACCAATGAAACCACCAAGCTGCTCCCTGATCTGCTCACGCTCAAAGCCTCCCTGTGACTCCGGAGCCACACAAATATCTGACACACAGGAAGAAGAAAACCAGGCGATGTGCGTTGTTTATTATTATTTTTGTAACAAATCAAAATTTCATTATTGACTTTGTATATCTCTAATAACAACTTAGTCTATGGAATTCTGGAGTAAGATTTGTTATGGTTTTGCTATGTTAAAAGTTTATTCTTGCTGCAGTATCAAACACTTCAAGAACTTTAGTAGTTGTAGTAAGGGGTGGCCAGTGTGGAGACTGAACCTGGTCTAAAAGTTCCTTCAATGCCTGGACATTAGCTTGGATGCTGTGTTCAATCACTCAAAAACGTTAAATTCTTGTTTAAAACACTTTATGACTTCATTCCAAGACTTCAAATGTGTGTTCACTAGCTGGTACTGAAGTGTCAGAGTCCCTCTGTGATTTTCACTACAGGAACACAAGGAGTCACGCAGCCTAACAGGTAAAGTATCTGCCATCCGACACTTTATCCATTAGATAAAGTCCCAGAAATCCAGATGAGATTACAGGAATTGCCCAGCTGAAATTCAGAATAATTTGTTTCTAGATGATTTCATGAAACGTGTTATCAAACCAATTCAGTAATTAACGGATGTTTTTACAACCACCATCGTCCCAAATTGATGACAAGCTTCAAACACCCAAATAAATGTCACGCAGGCTCACGATTATGGTTTCAAATCATTTTGAGTATTTCATTTTTGACTGTTTCTGACCATTTAGACTTATTTCATCACTTACACTTCACGTAGTTCTTCATACAGATTTTGTCACCTTACCTGTTGACTATAAGTTCACCTGCTTTCATAGTGACAGTTAGCCTGCAAGGCTTTAAAGACTAAAGCTAAAACTTCAAAGGGTCAGACACTTCAAAGCCATTTGAAGTGCTTCATCTCATAAACATGAATTAATTGGCTAATTAACGGTTGGCATGGTTTGCCCACCTACCAAGTCGTCCATCCAGTCGAACAAAGAGCTCACAGATGCTGAAGGCGATGGTGGTGTGAGCTGGGATGACAATGGCCTTGTCTCGACCTTTGGGGTTTCTGCCGTCGTCAATCTGAAACTGGAGCAAAGCAGGAAGCTGATAATTACACATGGAAAAGGCGGTTAAACGGAGAATTTGGGATTAGGTGAGGGAAAAATGATTGAGTTAGGGCTCGTTATTTTGAGTAAATGATTGGGAGATGGATTGTTCACTGCCCTTGACGCATTTGTTTTAAATATAAGTGTTATGAATTTAAGCATGGCCCCATTACATACATAGAGACATAAAGTTTATTTCTATAGCAGATTTTCAGAACAACTTCAGCTGATCAAAGTGCTGTACACATTATGCCAAATACACATTAACGATTTACAATCACTAATTAAACTATAAATACACATACATAAACAATAAAAGTCAATAAAACTTATTTAAATAAACAATAATTCAAGTAAATAAGACTATTTGTGCAGTAAAAGCCAGGATACTGAGCTCAACTAGAACTGGCAGTGAGTGAAAGTAAGGAGTTTTATTTAAGAATATTTAAAAATATCTGTGAAGGTTCTCAGTCATCCAGGTCATCGTAGTCTAAGGAGCTTGGAAAGAAAAGCATCTGGACTTCTCTAAGTTTCCTTAAAGATGTTTCAACTCTCATCTGAGAAGCTTTTTCAGTTCTAAGCAACTGGTGGAGAGTCCCAGATTTTCAGCCATATGGGAACGTCCCCAAGAGGGTCATGGACCCCCTAATGATCCTTTATCTAATTACATGAGCCGAGGTGGGTCACAATCAGCCAAGGTTTCGGGTGAACCCATTGTGAAGCCTAGCCCCACCCTATTATGTGACTTACTGAGGTCAAATGGCCCAGGATGTGAGTGGGCGTTAAGACACATTAAAAATGGTTGAGTAATTGGGCAGCTCTTGTGTGAAAGAGTAAATTGTTCCACAGAATGGAGACAGCCACTGAAAAATCTAGTTCTTGAGGCTGGATCTAGGAACATTCAAGAGCAGTTGGTTTCCAAACATCAAGAGTGTAGGGCTTTAAAGGTTAAGTCAAGTAGGCTGGCACCAAATCACTGAGACTCTTAAAGACAAGTTTAGGTATCCCAGTAAAGGTGTAAAAGCATGAACTACTCTTTCTTCATCTTACCAAGGAAGCTTAATTTAAAAAACTCATCAAACAGCTAAAAAAAAACTTATGAAAAGCCAGTAAACATTAATCTAATTCTAACCCTGGATGGGTCTTGGTCCTGGAGGGTGTTAAGATGAAACAACTACAGGTATTTTTACCCTCATGGTGGTCCCTCTCATGCCAGCATGCACGGTCAGAGAGCATTGACGCGTGGTGCGAATACTCTCCACGACAACACAGAGGACACTGCGTCCGCTCTCCTTTGACTGACGAATCAGGCAGTGATCCAGGTCCACCTTCCTGGAAGATCAAAAAATGAGAGCTTGAATTAAACATGAACTCATTAGCACCTGTTAAAGTCAAGCAAGGCAACATCTCTGGCTTGTATTGTCCACTTGCATGTAGCCCCTGTATGTATGTATGAAGGTGTAGAATAACATGATTGTTTATACAGGGAAACCCTCTTCTCACATTCTCCGTGTAACAAAGAGGTCGAAGGTCAGACAACTTATTGTGGACATAAGGAGAATACTTCAATGCAGATACCTGAAATATCCGATTTACAAAGTGCCATAATTTAAGAACTTTTCCTAGGGTATTTTATGCTTACTTTTCAAATTGATAAATAATTGAGTAAAGAAATATATACTTCTACTTGATTATTAATAAAGCACTACCTCAAAGTAACTTCATCTAATCTGTATTGAGAAACTATCATGATATTGATGCTTTAACATCCAGCACATGTAGATAAAAGCCCCTGCTGAGCTGCTGTTATACCCTGTCTGTCAATGCATATACCTGGAGTTGAGTTCACGCAATAACGTTGGCACCTCCAGCTCGTGTTTGGTCACAATGCCAAAGGAGGCTTTTACAGCCACTGAGTCTGACCCGCTGATGTTGAACCCCACATCATTGATGATGTGGTTCCCTAACCGACCATTGAGAGCTACATCAGATTTATCTTCGTAGTTGAGGAGTTGGTAAGAGGAAACCCCTGCAAAGGAAAACAATAGTTAACATTATGGTTAACTTATGCTTTTGTAAGCATTAACTGTAAGTAGGTCCGACTCCAGTCCCAACAGTAAAATGGTATCTGTTCATGCATAGATTAAATAATACTTATATAACATATAGCATATACTTTAACAATTAAAGTACATTTTAGAATATTTGTGGCAGCAGTGAAACTTTTTTATAGTGTTAAAATGTTTATTTAAGAAATTAACTGTTTTTTTTTCTTAGAATGAAGAAAATTAATCATGTCTCAAAAACTTGAAAACTATAAAAATGTTTTATGTCTCTACAAACTACACGAAGCCAGAGAACTCAAAGAACTATTTGTTATGACAAAAATTTTCAGAAGAGCGTCTCTGAATGTACAACATTCAACCTTGAAGCAGATGGGCAGCACCACATCGGTAGAGGAATTGCTTTATCAGTCAGATTAAGCTGGTGAATATATGCAGTTTTGATGTCCTGTTCACCACGGAAATAATCAAAGTTATGATTCTCTGCACATTACTTTTAAATTATTGTCTAACTACAGGGAAAGTATTAACAACATGGCTGCTACGTGCTGAAAAATGCTTTCAGAATGACTGGCAATAGGCTTAGATTAGCTTGTTAGCCTTTTTTGTCTGTTTTATTATTGCGTTAGATTGATAATACTCTGAAGAACTGTATAGTGATAAATAATAACAAGAAAACAGTTGGTTATCTATGTATGGATTAAAAGCTAGGAGCAAGGGGAGACAACTAGCCTAGCTAATAGTAAAGCTCCCAAATGAGCCATATTAGATGTTTTTTCTGCTTGCTAACTAGCTAGCTTGTTAAGCTCCTGGGCTCCTACTCCACAAACATAAACAGTGGTCACCTCAGAAACATAACAAGCTACCAGATTTGCTCATGTGGGTTGTAAATGATTAGAGAAAACAAAGTTCGCTTAACTTAAGATTTGTTGTGAAACCTAAAGATGACCATATTGCAAACATTACTTATTATAATTAAATAATATTAAGGCTAAAGATTATTAGAACCTACAGAAGTTCATTTGAAACTTTAGTGGAGGTAACAATGTTTTCAGATAGTAAATCAGATATGTTGGGTTTTATATTTATTTTTGTCCATGTATCCATATAACATTTTAATTGAGGTTTTACTGACATATAACCACTACAGACTACAGACATACTATGATCATTTTGCGTCGCACTTTTTCACTTGCAGCCAATTGCAGACAAGCATGAGAAAACTACCGGTGACCATGGCAATCTGCTAGCAACAAAGCAATGACTGCAAAGTTTTTGGTGGGTTGCGTGACTATAAAGGCTTTATGCTTGTTTTATGGTTGCGTGGTCTGTTTGCGGTGTTTGCCTACACAAAGCTTATAGATAAGCGTTTTCAGATTAGATTAGATAAAACGTTATTAATCCCTCGGGTGGGTTCCTCTGGGAAATTCAGCCTATGCAAATGTGTTCCCGTTCAGTCCTTAAGGCGTGTAGCTCATTGGTGCATAGGTTGCTTGGAATCAGCGAAAAAACATCAAAGATTTAAAAAATACTGTATGTAAATTAGAGACAGTGGCTGCAGTGGACAGCAGTCTTTATATATTCAACAAAATGCAGGAGCATGATACAATACTTAGAGTGGAATAAACTTATTTTTCCCCAATCTTAAACCTTTTAAAGGGAAAAGGCTCATGTTTCAACATAAAATTTAGCTATATTTACTCAGATATGAATTTTCTGACATTAATGTACCTGCTGTGATCTCTTTCTCGCCCACCAGGATGTCTTTCAGTGAGAAAGGTGTTGAGGCATACTTGTCCTTCTTCCAAAAATGCTTCCTCCTCTTTCTGGTAACCAGGCTGAGGGGCTGGTAGCGGTCAGCCTCACTCAGGCTCGGGACAGGGATCAACCTCCCTGTGTCTCCCACCTGCTTCACAAAGTTTTTGGTCGCTGCAGCAAACATTTCTAAAGATGCATAAATATCGAACCAGGTAAAAAAACCAGCTTGTACTCGACTGCTGGGCACCCTTTGCTTGTATTGATTATGGTGAGGAGTGCTCTCTCTCAATGGGGAAGCTGATTCGGGAGTGTTCTTACAAACTCGTGAAATGTTAAATAATGCAGGGAATTTGTAAGGGAATATGGGACAGTGAGGTGTGTGTTAACCTGATAGGTTGCTGTAGGCCTGCACCTTCCTGTCCCCTGACAAATAAGGTGGAAGAAGTAATTATAAGTGCCTGTTTTGTACTTTTTGCCATCTGTATTTGGAAAATTTGATTTTCAAGGCATACTTAAAGTATGGAAGTCTATTGCTATTAAGTATTAAAGGAATTATACAGATGGTATTGTTGCTAGCTACATGTTCCTCTTTGAGTCTAATACATGAAACATCTGCTATGGCCATTAGTCTATCTTCATTCAGCCTGAAAACGGTCTGGACTTTTTCTCTTTGTCAGGGATGCCTCTGTGGTTTTTGTAGGATTAAATGTTTTTGCATCTGAGCTTTTTTTAGTTTGGATAATGTCAACCTTTCTGACTGGTGGCTTCCACACACAGTGTGTCCTGCATGCATGATGGTGGGTTGATCTCTCCTGTGGTTGCACTGCTTTCTAGTCTATACAACCAGAAATAGTATGTTTGAAGGTTTAAAGCTTTCTTGCCACAGAAGCTAAAGACAGTGTTAGCTTTCTATGCATTACACTCCCTTTAATTTTTTAACTTTTAGGTCAAAAAAAGTCATGGATTTGCTTGTAAGTATTATTTTTGGGTTTAAAAAAAATCTTGCTGTAATTCACAGTTATATTGTTCTAAGTTGTAACCTCACCTTCTGTCACCAGTTTAGGCCATTTCATCAAGAAAACAAGACTCATTTTTGTACATAAAAATGTAGGTCTATGAGGTTAGGGTCGTATACCAGCTTTAACCATTGTGACAAATCACATTAATGAGAGTAAAACATGTACTGTTGACATGCTCAGTCTTCCCAGAGAAAATCAACAGGCAACAAGGTTGTTTGACAGTCTAACCCCCATGACCTGAAGTGAAAAGGATATCTTCTCTAACCATTAGTCCATCACAGCAGGGAAAAAAGTGCATGGATATACAGAACCTGAGCTCTCATTTGACAGAGGAACTGACTTCCCATCTGCCTGAGTTTTTGTCCCTGGTGGCTTCATGATGAGAAATCAGCGTGTTCTTCAAGCACCTGAAACACTTCCTGTCTTGTTCAGCAAAGGAAACAAGTGAAATCCACCTCACCCACTGAGAGAAATGTTACTTTAGGAAGACCCTGAACACTCAGCTGAAGCTAATATTACTCATGAAAACAAACATATTCTAGTGGAGACAATGACAGAGGAGTCATGGTGTTTGTTTTGCCATCCACCTCTGGGACATCACCTTGGGGACTGAGGATCAGCTTGACACAGTGACTTGGCAGACAGCTTTTATCTGGAAAACAGATTGAATGGATGTAACATGCGCACCGTATACCGCTCCAGCTGGAGTGCACAGATGTTGGACAGATATATCAGGTTGATAGCAAAGTTTCCAACAAATTCCATCTGGTACTAAACAAAGAGATAAGGATTTGTATAAACCGCTGTAAATGTAGTTTCATGTGGACACTAAATGTTCCCAAATTACACTGAAATCATCAGAAATCATCAGCTAGAGCAGCGGTCCCCAACCTTTTTTGCGCCACGGACCAATTTAATATCAGACTTTATTTTCAGGGATCAGCCTTTAAGGTGTCGCAGATAAATACAACAAAATAAAATGATACAAGAAAGACAAAAACTGTGGTGTTTTGTAAATATAACAATAAACACAAATTCACTGTGTAGTTGTGTTTAACTTTAACTTTATTAGCAGCGTCCTCCTTAAATGCGCCAACAACATTGAGAGCAACTTCTTCCTCTCTGCCCCTTAATGCTCTCTGGTTGCTATGGTAACACATAAATATTTCTTTCAAAATAAGACACACAAGTACAACTCGGGGAAAAGACCCAGGAAACCGAGTTAACGATAAAACCCCTGAAAACCTTAAATTCCACACCTGAGCCTCAACTCTTGTGACCCCTAGGCCACGGACCCAGGGGTTGGGGAGTCCGCTGAGCCGGATTATCCCTAATGGCGGATTATTATAATCTAGGAAAAATGCCAAAGATAACATAGTTTGACAGACATAAAATAGATTTTTTTCACCAATACATTGATTCTCAAAACGCTATTAGCTGAAAACTTAGCATAGCACGGTGGAGGCTGTGTCATGGTTTGCGTCAGCCAGTGGTGTTCTGTTCAGTGGAGATCTGTTAAAACTGATAATTTATGAACTCAGAAAAGTACAATGAGATTTTGATACAGCATCTGGAAAGTATCTAACTGGTAACAGCTTCATTTTTCAGCATTACAATGATCCCAAACACACTGTCAATGCAGTAAAATCATACCTGAATAGAAAAACACAGTAGAACACTATCGGTCATGGATTGGCCTCCCCAGAGCCCAGACCTCAAGATTATTGAAGCAAAAGGCAGTCAACTAGACTAATTCACTAAATGTAATTCAATTCAATTCAATTCAATTTTATTTATATAGCACCAAATCACAACAAAAGTCACCTCAAGGCGCTTTATATTGTACAGTAGATACAGAGAAAAGCCCAACAATCATATGACCCCCTATGAGCAAGCACTTTGGCGACAGTGGGAAGGAAAAACT
>NW_005187519.1:47313-75196 GCF_000239375.1 Pundamilia nyererei
GCGGGTGTGTCGCCGAGTGGTGAAAAACGGTTAGACACATGAAGAGGTTGGTGGTGTACCTGGGGCTTCTGTTTATTACTACGCTTCCTCCTCACCGTGACCCAGCCGCCTTCTTTCCCCAGCTGCTTGGGGTCTGCCGGGGAACAGCTAGCGGGGCCTACGCTATCTTCGGCTGCACCAGCTACAGGGGCCTAGGGTGAATGAAGGGTGCGAAGCAGAGTCTCCAATTCAGTAATCCTGGCCTCCAGAGCTACAAATATCATGAAGATCATACTATGAGAAAAGAATGTATTTTAAAGTTGTTAAATTAAATTGCTAAGCAAATAAGCTACTCAGAAACACCACTGTGTTTGAGCAGGAACAGGAAGTGATACTCTACCGCAGAGCGAGCGAACACCAAGTGACAGCGTCACCAAGTTAAGGAATCAAGAAATAGACGTTAAGAAAAGATTGTTAATTGGCATTAAAATGTTTGCTGGATATGATTAACTTGAGGTTAGGCAACAGTTTTAGAGCTCTGTTTTTGTCTTCTGCAACCCCAAAGTGAAAGAAAATGTATATTATCAGCTAGAACATTAACTTTGTTGGCTGTTAAACCAAAGGCCACTGAAGAACACCCCAAACTCACAGACGTTTTTCCTAAACAGACCACTTCTATGAGCTGAGGTGTCCCTTTTCACGCAGAGTAGCAAGGGAACAAGAGCGAACTCTCCTGCAGATCTTGTTCTTAAGCCTCAGATTATTCAAGGAAAATGTTCATGCAACAAACTGCAAATTATGCGCAGCGCTCAACTGTAGCTTTCAAAAGAAATTTCTTCAGATTCACCGTCCAACCCATCTTCTTTCATCAGCCTTTCAAATGGACTAATTTCATGCAGCCTTTAATTATGCCATCTTTCAAGGCAAATGCAGTAGGAGGAGGAGGGTGGCCCTGAAATAGAGCAAAAAGAAATGATGATGATAGAGGAGACTAAAGAGAGGGAGGGAGTTTGAGAGAGAGAGAGTAAAAGAAGGAGGTGTTGGTGGGGGGGTTGAAGAGGGAGCTCCTTTCTGTTTGCAGTAATCGCTCATCCAGGAGCCGTGTTGCACTCAGGGATATTTGGGATTTTTCAGTCTGGATTCTGTAGTTTGGGGTCGTGCTCTCGCTGACTTCCTCTCTTGCACAGCGATTTGTGTGTGAGGACGCTGCATGTCTGGCATGCAGACATGGGCCCCTCGTTGCACTCTAGGATTATCGTCTGCCTGGCCCTCACCTTGGCTCAGGTGATCGCCGTGACCTGCCAAGAAGATACTAAGAATGGTGAGCGATATCCACCAAGTTATGACTTCTTTTGCTGTCCTCTGATTGGCTTTCCGTGTTGATACCTGATAGGGATCCTTCCTGTTCTTCTGTGGGCTTTTGTTCTGATAACAGGTTTATAAAATCACCAGTTCATGTGCTTAATTGATCAAGGTTTTCATGTTTTTCTTATATAATAACAATGTTTTCCTTTGATTTGTTGCCTTCTGATTTTTCATGATTCAACAAGGCTTCTGAAAACACTTTAATCCGTATTTTTATGAAACTTTTATGCACATATTCTGTGTTATCCCCCCCCCCATTATATCCACGTTTTATTTATTTATTTATTTCCAGAATTTCAGAATGTGGTTGTCCTGTAAAGTTAAACTGGGATGTTCTGCCTCCTAAAGCTCAGACCGCACTGGCCTTGTGGTTTAGGGATGAAAGGCTAAATTCACACCCACAACCAACACCAGAAAGGCTTATCTTGCCTTGAGACACCATTCAGGGAAAGCTGCTACAAGCCACTGACCAGGTGACGATTAGTAAAGAAGCTAAACTGAAACTGTTTGAAAGCTTTGACACTGAAATGACAAAATTTGTGAGGATTTCTCAAAGATGGAGATGTGGCTCATTTCTAAAATTAAATGTCTGAGTAAATGTGATCCTGGGTCAAAAATACTTCCCCCCCAACAGGCTGCAGTGCACACTTAAAGAGCACACAGGGCTATTTCAGTGCGAGGTCGAGGCTGAATGAAGGGGTTCGGAGTGCCACGGCTATAATGATGTGGCCTTGTGGATGGAATGGACAAAAGAAGGCCACTAATTTTGGTCAGACTTCAGGCCAGTTGCAGACAAGACACACCCAGACTAAGACTATGCTGAATATGAAATATGCATCTCTTACTTTCATCCAACTATACCTCCACTGAAGCATTCATGCTGCAAAGGGATAAACAACAACCTCAAAATATCTGCACCAGCTGTTTTTCGGCCTGAATCTGCCTTCTTTTTTTTTTTTAACAGTAATGTTTATGTATGACATTTTCACCAGCTATGGCCTGATAAGTATCACTTTAGACCAGAAATTATATTTAGGGTAATTTTTGAATAATTAAAAAGTGAATAAGTCATAACCGTGTTTAGAGCCAAGAGGCAAAGGTTTACATGGATATGTAACCTGAAATTCTTTGAAGACTGCTAATTATTAAACTATAAAGACAGGGGCATTCAAATGTTAATTGTAAAATTGAATAGTTTTGACAATTTTCGCATGTCAATTTTTTTGCTTGAGACAACATAATTTATAACAAATACCAAAATATGAAGCTAATTGTGGCAGCTGCTTAGCTTTGTTTTCAGTCAACAAACAGGCTAGATGACTTACTAACTTACAAGTTTCATCTAATTTTTTTTTTAAAATCTCTGTAAAACTTTCTTTTTTGCAGTTTCTTGACTTTTGTGCTAATTAAACAAATTTTATTTTAATATAAAACATTAATTAGCCTCAGAGGGGCTAATACTTATATTTTACTAACTTTAAACACTATCTTGCTAATGAACAGCTAGCTGTAGCATCATCAGTAGTAAACAGTTCATTCTTAACGAGACATCTAACATCTAAGCGTACCTTACATCTCCTCTAGTTGCTAGCTTAGACCAAAATAAGGCTTTTATCACATTTCACTTTTTCCAGTCTGTGTGCTAAGCTAAACTAAGTCTATATGTTCAGTTTAACATACAGACAATAAGATTTCTCCTTAATCTCAGCAACATAATTAAAAAGGTGGCGTAGCATTGCAGTGTATTCTCTGGTTTCCTGCTTACTTTGCACTGAGTCAGTTATTGTTAGTTTCCAGACTGTCGAATTGCTGCTTAAACATGGCTGACCCCAGCGTCAAGTGGAGCATACAAATTAAAAAGTGTAATTAACATTTTTCATTTCAGATTCAACAAAATATATAAAAAAATAAATCTATACCAAGTGAATGTAACTTTGTCTAATCTTTATTGGTGGACTGCTTATGTTACAGTCCTACCTTCTCCAGAGTATATGTAAAGTATATGTAAAGCTAAGCTATTTGGTGTCATTAGCTTATTTAGCATGAGAGCTATTCTAACTTTTAAAGAGGTTCACGAGTTATTTGGAAGCTCTCGGTGCATATGACCTTGAAACGAGGTAGGTGTTATGCATAAATATCTGACAAAAAGTAAAGATTAAAGTAAATCTGTGAATAAGTTTAATTTTGTGCAGCTACAAACTGTAAATTTGTTGTGGGTTTATCCTCCATTTTTAACTGAAATTTCTGTTGTTTCCTTACAGCAGAGAAGTTCACAAGTCATTTCAAGTCATTTCTAGCTGAAATGCATATACATTTACTGTCACAATACATATGTGACAGTATATGAGTTGTTATGGTAAATGGTAAATGGCCTGTATTTGTATAGCGCTTTTCTAGTCCCTAAGGACCCCAAAGCGCTTTACACAACCTGTCATCCACCCATTCACACACACATTCACACACTGGTGATGGCAAGCTACAATGTTATGAATGAACTGTGTGATTTATGATACTGGCCACACGCTTGTTCAGAATTAGAATCAGAATCAGAATTCTTTACTGCTATCCCAAATGAAATTATATTTTGCTGGTATCCTATGTGAGATCTCTAGGTCAAATTTTGGGTTAGATTCTGGAAACTTTCAGGAAACTTACTCATAAGTAAGTTGATCTGATTCGTTTTTTCTAGTGGCAGAAACAAACTTCCATACTATCAATATCAACAAGTCTCCTAGTTTACTTATGTGTGCAAGTTTCTGCACATGTTTGCTTTTCACTGGTTTTTATAGATTTTTTAAGCAGTGTGTGGATTGGGATTCTTTATTGGGACCCTTTAAATCTAAGGTATAGCCTTCAGGACTGTTCCTGGTTACTCTTGAAACCAAGTTTGTAATGTTGGATTTCTCCATTTCAATCATTTTCATTGTTTTTGAACCTTCAAAAGAGAAAGTATTCAGATGAAAAAAGTAAAATAAAAAGTCATCAAAATATTGACTGTTGGTGTAAAATAAGTATGAGAAATTAGCACAGACTGATTTTATGTCACCTTCCCATCCTATTTATTGAAATAAGTTTTAATAAATGGTAAAGAACAATATTACAGTTCCTTTTTCATATCGTAAATCATCTTAACATGACTCATCCCTCACTTTGTGAATCTCTAGTCTGAAGTCCTGTTTTTGCGAACTGAATATGGTTTAAAAACTAAGCCTGTAGTCAGAAAGCATGGGTGGAAAGCTGAAAAGAAAACCAAAGCTAGTCATGATAATTGACCTCATGCTGTACTGTATACATAAACTATAATCACATAAAAATAGCTGAGGCACTGCCCAAGAGTATAAAGTCTGCAGTATAAAGTTTAAGTGAAAAAAACTACATTTTATCTGCAGAAGTGATGAAGAAAAATGAGCTTTTGCAGATTAAATACCAGCGTTAATTACTGGTATTAAGAACTCTGCTTGGTAAAGACGCTGCAGCTACAGGGTGAAGCAGGTTTCATGGCAGGAGGTTTCTCCGGGTGTGGCACCTCCCAAATAAAGTGAAACCACAGCCTCTGAGCCCAACGTATAATAATACAGCTGCTGTGGTTTCCACTGAAATAACTGCTGCATTCAAGAAGCAGCCTCTCTGGTGGGGAGCGGCTCTACCACATAATTAGTGCTTAGGGACGTCACTAAACTGCCAGGATTAAAATGCACTCAGAAAGCCTGCAGCAGGTGGCTATTTGTACCCCCCCCCCTTTTTTTTTTTTTTTTTTTTTTTTTTTTTTTTTTTGGGATGATTTCATGGCAGGGACACAGCTTCATCCAAGGCCAGCAGGATGAAAGTGCCTAAATCTGCCCTCTTACACTGCATAAATATGTTAATACGTGCTGGCATGTACATTTAATTCAAGAGAAATTTATTTGGGTCACTGAAAACTGAATGTAGGTATAAAAAACTTAAATAAGAGGGTTCTGAAAATAAGTGCATTTTTGTTTATTTTACCCCCAGGACCTGCTGCTGAATGAGGCAGCTCTGTTTTCTGTCATTTTTCTAAATTACAATATTTAAACAGGCTCCTTTCACCTTATATTTTAGCCCCTGATTAACTGACATGCTGATAGATTTTTGACATGAAAACTACACGTCTGGCCTTGCTTTATGTATATAATTGAGTGACAAGAGACGTCGCTGTTGCAGAGATGATTGCATACTTGCATACAGACACTTTTATCGTCGCATGCAGCCAGAAGCTGTCAAATTCAACCACAGTCTAGTCACTGACTGCTCAGAAGCAATTTACCTGAAAGTGTCTGTCATGAGGGAGAAGGATGTTCGTGGAGATTCTTAGTAATAAGATCAAGTGTCTCAGTTTGAAATCAAATTTTTTTTCCGTTTATGTTTAGCTGACTTTAAAGCTAAAAGACATCTTTGTAGTTTGCACTGTCCATAGACTGTATGTAAAAGATGGATGAAGGCACCATGACATCACATAAAACCTCAAGCTGAGCATTTGAAACCAGTCACAACAAACAGGCTCTAACCACAAAACTAATAGTCACTGGTTCATTGGCTACTGAGGTGTGGTTAAAGTTCTGTTAGCCAATGAGCATATGCTGGCTTGTCCTCTTTCGGACTCAATTAAAGACCATAATGAGTTTCATGCTTTATTCAGTTTGACCTGAGTACCTGAATACCTGAGCCCCCAAACTCATCAGGAAACAGTTTACTAAGGAAGCTGAGACTTCTATGCAACCACAGTCGCCCCCTGCAGGCTGTTTTAAAATATGCACAACATTTAAATCGATTTTTCCTTCACAGAGTTTTATTGCCAAACGATCTACTTTTACTGACCTCAGGGGAAAAAAAAACATATATACTGATGGGTAGTTTTTATATCCTCTGATAAGCCACTTTATTAGGTACACCTTGATAGTGCCCAGTTGAGACCTCTTTTGCCTTCAGAACTGCTTCTTCATGGCACAGAGTCAACAAAGTGCTGGAAATATTTTTCAGAGATTTGAGAGATCTCCTGTTCCATCACACCCCAGTGGGGCTCTACTGGTTTGAGATCTGGTGACTGTAGAGGCCATTACAGTTCAGAAACCAGTTTGAGATGATTTGAGGTTTGTGATATTTCATTACATAGTTTTTATTCCAATGCAAGTTATTTCCTTTGGAGGGCATCGCATCATGGATGTGCGGCAACTGCTTGATATGGTCATACCAGCGTGGACCAAAATCTCTGA
The DNA here is from genome assembly GCF_000239375.1 of Pundamilia nyererei. Classification (NCBI taxonomy): domain Eukaryota; kingdom Metazoa; phylum Chordata; class Actinopteri; order Cichliformes; family Cichlidae; genus Pundamilia; species Pundamilia nyererei. The sequence goes on from NW_005187519.1 coordinate 53,889, forward strand.
AGAATGTTTTTATGGCACAAGGAATTAAGGGCGCTCTGAAGGAAAAAGGTGCTCCAACCATGTAATTAGTAATGTGTACCTAATAAAGTGGCCGGTACTAACTGACGTTGGGTGGGTGCACTTTCAAAGATCACTGTTGCTCAGGATGAAACTTGCTGAAAAGCTGCTTTGATAAAGGACTTAAACAGCTTTGACAGGATTTAATCATGATTACGGTAACAAGCATTTTGCTCTGTGCGAGTCACGGTGCGCTGGGTTCACTGCTGCTTTTTGTTGAGAAAATTGGAGTCTGCTGGGCGCCACATGCTCCTAAAGAAGTTTTAAAATCCATATATTTTTAGTAAGAAATGTGAGTGAATCATTCGTCCAGTTGGTGTGGTCTTCCTACTGTATTTCCCACACCAGTGAGGAGAGACTCTTCCTGTAACCTCATAGCAAAAACACTGAACATTTCTTGTTCAGGCTGTGAGGTTTTACAGTACATGGTAGGGTCACTGAACTCATGTCAATTTGATTATTTTAGATATTATACTGCCTTAAATTGAAAAAAAAAAGTAAAGACACTGCAGTACAGTAGTACCTCTCCTTGTAGATAAGGTGCTGTTCTCCACAACAGTATTAATAAATATTAATAAATATTAATACAACAACAATATTAATACACACATACCTCTCCAGATGTTGATTGCTGCTCTGCTTGACTCAGACAGCTGTACAGAAAATGGAAAAGTCTACCGCAACTATGAGACATGGAGCCCAGAGCTGTGTCGGGTCTGTGTGTGCGACTCGGGGGCTGTAGTGTGTGAGGACGAGGTGTGTGAGGAGCTGAGTGGCTGCCAGATGGCGGTGACTCCAAAGGGCGAGTGTTGCCCCGTGTGCTCAACTCACACGACAGAACCTAAAGCAGGTAAACCACTGCAGCTCTACCTTCAGTATGGGGATATAATCCACCTGCAGCTCCCTTTCAGCTGGTCATTGTGAGGTTTTCAGTACAATGTGTTTTTGTATACAGCTGGTGATATGATAACAAAGCTGTTGGCAGGAAAACAGATTCAGTTGTTTCTGGTCAATTTGTGGTTTGAGCCAAATCTGCTGAAGCTGCTTTTAGCTGCTATGCTGCTCACATCTGGAAAAAACTTTCAAATCTAAATTGTGGAAACATCTACTTGCATTTTGTAGTGATGTACTGTTACAGTGCTTAGCACCCAAGAAGGCCTCTGTTAGCCAGCTGAGGACTTCCTGAGTTGAGTTGTCTGTGTGGTTCTCTGCAGTACTTCCAGTTCATCCCACAGCCTAAAAACATGCAAGCTATGTTAGGCCCAGGCCACAGAATGACCTCAGTTGCGACCCCTAAAAATTTATATTCCCATGTCAGTCAGTCAGTCAGTCTCCACACCAGGATCGGGATGAGTTACCACCACCCCAAGTACTCAAGTAAGTAAGCATCTGTTGTGGAGAAGAGAGCTGAGCAATAAAAGCAAAGCTTTTGATTTACCATCAATCTAAGTCTTTACCCTCAGCAGTAGTCATGACCTCTGGGTAGTGAATGAAAGAATGAGGTCAGGGATACAAGTGGCTGGCCTCTCCCTTAGAGATAGGTTTAGGAGCTCCATCATTTGGGAGGGGCTCGGAGTAGAAGCACTGCTTCTCTACATTGAAGGGATCCAGTTGAGGTGGTTCGGGCAGGAACCAGGATGCCTCCAACATCCTGCGTCGTCTCCTAGTTGACATATTCCAGGTATATCCTTCCAGGAGGAGGCCCAGAGGCAGACCTAGGACACGCTGGAGAGATTATATCACTTGATTGGGCTGGGATCTATTTTGTCTTTCCCTTCAGATGAGTTAACTGGATAAGCGATATTTAATAGATGAATGGATGAATGGCTGTAGTTGTCGAGTGGATGGTGAAGGCTGATGGCAATTGCCATGAAATCGGTCACAAAGAGGCTGCTGCACCAGAAAACTCCTTATGATCGCCTTGGTCTGTAGCAGTTTTCATGGGAAGCAGCAACTCATCTGAAATCACTGGCCAACTTGGGAATGAGTGGCAATAAAACTGAAGAGCATTCACCTTCAAAGTAAAAGTTGACCTTTTGAAACAACCTTTACTTTGAAGGTGATTGTTCACCATTTACACTTTTAAAATGTAACTGCAATTCAGCCAGTAGTTAGCAAGTGCAGACAAGTCATTGTCTTGCTTGCAAACTACGGGAAACTGCGGAAATCTGCTAGAAACCATTACATTGGATTCCTAACTTACTAGAGAGGGCAAAAACTGTGTCTCATTGATGAAACCCTCACAATGACGTACGGGCTGAAAGGGACTCACCCACGATACTCATGCAGCTGCTGTTCTGTCTCATGAAGATACCTGCACAGAAAATGGCACGACCTACTCCAACAATCAGATATGGAGCCCAGAGCCGTGTCGAGTCTGTGTGTGTGACACAGGGACTGTGGTGTGTGAGGAGGTGGTGTGTGAAGAGCTAGGCGACTGTGAGACCACTGTGGCGCCTCAGGGCGAGTGCTGCCCTGCGTGCTCAGCAGCCACGCAACAGCCTCCGAACACGGACAATAAAACTGGTAATAAATATTTTGAGCTTCATGTTGGACAGATTCAAACACTGGGATGTCTGTTCCATAAATATCCACACTGCTTTCCCACTTTTTATTACCTGTGGTATTCTTATAACAAGTGTGATTTGTCCTGTGTGCTGCGAATCACGACCTTATGGCCCTTTTTATTTACTACAGCACATCTTCACAGCACTACAGAGACAATAATTGAACATTTTGTTAGTGGAATTCAAAAAAACCAAAGGAAAGACAAAAATTCTCAAGTCATAGAGGTCCTCTAAGTATTGCTTGAGTTTTCCTCTGTATTGGTTATGATCAAAACCAGTATAAAAGATGGACGTTGCCTCTGTGACGTCACTCGCTGGTTGTTGACGTCCTGTTTCCACCATTGCTATCTTGGTTGCGAATAACCAAATGTGTCAAAACTTTTCATTAGCAAGTTGTTAACCAATGAGTGAGCAGTAAAGCACTGCAGTCAATCAGAGCTATCGCCATCTTGTGGCCTTCAGGTAGAATGCAAGAATAAGGCACCCACATTTGCTTCTGTTGTTTTGTTTTTTTAACTACAGTTAACTTATTTTACTATTGATGGACAGGATACTGCCACCAGAAAAATGTGTATTTCCTCACCTGCTGGCGGCTGGTTGCTGGATGGCAGTTATTAATTGAAATCAGCAACACCAAAAACCTAGTTACAATTGCATTCGATGTTATCAGCCTCAAGTTTGCATGGAAGATCCACAGTTGACTACAACCAATTGTTGACTACTTGCTGAAAAGTAGAGAAACTAAAAAAAAGGCACAACTTTTACTTTGATGGTGAATTGTCTCCATTTGTGTGCAACTTTTCACTATTTTACATCTACTCCAGGATTAGCTAGTCTCTTGAGACAAATCCCAAACTGCCAACAACCAAACTGGTCACAATGAGTTTTTCATCAGCCAGTCGGGGAATACATTCTTCTCCATCATGGCCAGTAGATGACCAATGGTCATTGACCAGTCTGGCTGTGTGACTGGGACCTTATTCACTTAATGCTCCAGGGTCACATGCTCAAAAGAAGATAGAGGTCATATGATTGAAAGAAATTAATAACTGAAAAAGAACAAAGAAATACATGTAAAACGTCTTAAGACATCACCTCATCCAAACTGCATAAATGCGTATCAAGAAGTCAAAGGAAGTCCAGAAGTACTTCATCAATTTATTAAGTAATTTTGTAAAAATTGTTTTATTGCTAACAGGTAGCTTGAGGTTTTTCTAGAAGGAGAGTTCATCAGTAGTGAGATAAAGTCTGGGCTAAATGAGATTAAAACAAAGAACGTTTTAAAAGGGATTTTATTAAAAAAAATGTCTGTTTGCTAACTTTCAGTAAGTGTAACGAGTGTTAGCATGCTGACCTGTGAGAATTGGCCCCAAACACAGAGCAGAGCTAGTGCTTATGGGAATGCAGTGATATTGAGTGGAAGACAGAGACTGTGAATCAAGTAATTATGATGGGGGGCAAAGGTGGAACTGAATTAACAAAGTTACAGTGACTATGCACATAGAAGGAGGTGGTTGGGGTCGATGGAGGGTCAGTAAAACACAGTTAAGTTCCCATTTCAAACTGTTTGAATTAAGCATAATTATTCCATACACTTAAGGAGAATTTTTTGTGCTTTTTCTCAAAATACTGCGGCATACATTCATATTAAAAATGATCAAGACTTCAAATAATATGTGATTACTTTGTTAGAGTAATCACTCAGTTTTCTTGCTCTGACTAGTTAGTTTTCAAAAGTATCCTACTTTACCGATGAGCAGACTTGTCTTAACAAAGTACAGGAAGTAGTAGGAAGTTGCTCATAATCATTGGGTGCTGCCCCTTGGCTGTTTTCCCAGACGTTGTCCAATCAGAAGAAAGTGGCCATTTAAGGTGGGATCAGTAAAAGGCAGTAAAATGAAATAAGGGGCTACATAACGGGCCAGTATGAGATAAATAAAACTCTTTATGAACTGTGACACAGAATGTTAGTCTGATGGTGTCACAGAGTGAAAGTAGAAAGGTGGGAATGAGTTTAACTGGTCCTCTGTAATGGCATTTTAAGTTGCCTCATGGCTCCATCTGTGTTGCAACCCAGTAACAGGGCAAAATAGACACACAGTCCACTGTGTACATTTTATGCTTTGCCTCTCCAAAAACTGAAATGGACACACAGGCAGAAGTTGCTTTACCAGCAGGGGGAGATCATATTGCTTTCTTCAGTAAAACTGGCAGAGCAAAAGTGCAAACCCATAAACTACTAATCCACAATGATTTTTTAATGATCTTTTAGCTACTATATTATATACAGCTGACAAAGAAAATGATACTGAAGTCAGCTGCTGTTCTTTGTCATAAAGATTCCTGTACAGCGGATGGCAAACTCTACTCCAACAATCAGATATGGAGCCCAGAGCCGTGTCGAGTCTGTTTGTGTGAAATGGGGACGGTGGTTTGTGAGGACATGGTGTGTGAGGATATAGGTGACTGCCAGACCGCAGAGATCCCAGAGGGCGAGTGCTGTCCTGTGTGCTCAGTCACTCAAACTGGTAAAACTGGAATGAAACCTGCACATTTGTCCCGGCGTCAGTGGTACTCTGCTCTCTCTTACAGCCCGATGCCCTCCTTTTCAAGCTCCGTCCTCTGCACACCACTGTGAAATGTTGTTCTTGAACCTGTACCGAGTTTCCCTTTCAGTTTGCAAAAGGAATACATGAAGTTTTTGCCAGATAAGTTCACTTCTCTCAACTAAATGTGTGCAATAAAAACTTTGGAGGTAGCTTCACTCTTTTGTGTTTCTTAGAAGAAATAAGGGAGCTGCGACCAGTTTTACTGCCACACACCCCAAAAAAAAAAAACAAGCTGAGAAAGTAACTTATTCAACAAATAAGGTGTATTCCTCTGGGAAATCAACATCTTCTTTGTCATGTTTAATGCTTTTTTATAATGTCTTTACATGCATCTGTGATGATGTATTTCTGCTGCTCTAAGCACAAAGTTCGGCTTAATGATGCACCAGAATGATGATTGTGGGCATGGTCGTGAGATTCATGCATGTTAGAGTAAGATGCTGGTATTTTAAGGACTAGAAAACACACATACTTTACATTTTTTGACTGTATTTTTGAAGGAACCCAACAGTATGGATTCATAAATGAGTATGTTTTATTTTTAAAATGTGTGTTTTCCAGTAAATTTGCAAAGTTGTGGGAATTTCCATTAAAATGTAGATCCTTTTTTTAAAATCCAGTGACAGCCCGTTGCAGCACATACTAACTGAGTTTCTCTTTCATGAAGACACCTGCACAGAAAATGGAAAAGTCTATGCTGACAATGACATGTGGAGCCCAGAGCCATGTCGGGTGTGTGTGTGCAATAAGGGGACCGTCATGTGTGAGGATGTGGTTTGCGAGGACCTCGGTGACTGCCAAAAAACGGTGACCCCAGAGGGCGAGTGTTGCCCTGTGTGCTTGACTGCAGCTTCAACATTGATTCCCAGTACAGACCCCGCAACAGGTAAAAAGTCCATTTTATGTGATTGAAAATATAATTTACTATATGGTTGATCCAGGGCTGGACGAGCCTTTAATGAGGCCCCAGGGCAGAAAATTTTTGCTGGTCCCCCCGCAACAAGTTTTTGATCAAATATGTGTTGATTAGCTGAAATTAGCCTGAAAAAAACAACAACAACAAAAACTCGTTAAAAAACTTTTTAAAATGTGATCAGTGAAACAGGGTGCTCTGTGAACAGAGGTGCCGCCAGAATTTTTTCATAGCGGCGGCCATATGAGGGCCAGTAAAAAATATTGGGTTGGCACATCTGTTGTCAAATATAGGTTACTTGAAAAAAAAAGTAACCTAACCTATAAATAAAATAAGTAACCTATAGAACAGAGAGACAGAAAATAATTATATGTCTAGTTAATTTCCTGATATTAAAGTTGACATCACTGAAAAATAGGTACATATGAAAACCAAATAACATTTTTAAATCCATAATTATCTGTTTTAATTTATTGACTGACTGATTGATTGGCAGTCCCAACCAGCACTTTAATGATTCTTCCTCTCTATTGTGTTCACATTTATTGAAATTATTACCAATATTTCGCAGTCTTGCCGGGGGTGGCCAGTGCCCCCCCAGACCCCCCCTTGGTGACGCCCCTGTCTGTAAATGGAACTTCAGTCCATACCACAACAATGAGTATGTTATAAAATGAAAAATCGAATTTTTAAAATTTTCTAATTCATAATGTAAAAAAGCAAATGCTGTTATGATGATGTATTGTTTATGACTTTATGTGTACAGGGGAAGGAAAGGAGATCACGGTTGTTTGTTGCTCCTAAGAATGTGTAAATGAATTTCCTGGTTGTCTGTCCATCTGTTTGAGCCATTTTGGGGGTTTTTCTTGCAGCTGCAGATGAGAAGAAGGAGGAAAACTGCAAAGTCAATGGGGAGGTCTACCATCACAATGACATCTGGAAACCCGAACCTTGTCGCGTGTGCGTCTGTGACAACGGCGTCACTGTCTGTGATGAGATACAGTGCGAGGTCCTGTCAAACTGTGAGAAGGCTGTCACGCCCGCGGGAGAGTGCTGCCCTGTGTGCGACAACTTCGCAAGTGCCAGCAGGATGATAGGTGAGACAGATTTACCTGCATCCAGAAGAGAGATGGTCACTTTGTGTTAGATTTACACCCCTTATAAAACTTAAGATACTTTATTTTATGTCTTATCTTTATTTAAAGGGTCCTTTAAAGGGTAAGATTTACTACATAAATTGTGAAAAATAAAATAAATAAAAATATTTTTTTCTCTTTTTTTCCCAAGAAATTATGGGCCTCAAGGTAAGTCATACAGTCAGTTAAGAAAAATATCTTAAATTGGGAACATTGTCACTAAAAAGTGTTGCTTGGCTTTATTTTTAGGGGCAAAAGGGTGAACCAGGAGACATCCCATATGTAAGTAAAAGGAAAAAGTTAGGCGTTAGTGCACTTTGCATATAAATTTAACTTTTTAAATTAATTATGACTAGATAAAAGTCTTAATAATTCATTTAATGAACTTAATTTTTCTTGTGTTGTGAAGGTGGTGGGGATTCCTGGACCTTCAGGACCCTCGGTGAGCTTTTTTCTTTCTTTCATCCCCCTGTCTGTCCTTGTTATCTTTCTGTTTGCTGTCACAGTGTTACACATGATAACTGGAGTCACAGTAGAGGGCAGCAAAATGCAATACTAGCATGTGTTATTACAATTACCAGGACAAATGCTTTCATGTACACCGTAAAAAAAAAAAAAAATCCTAAGAAAAAAGTAATATTCCAGCAGCGCCGAAATAATACCAGAAAATAACAGAAAATAACTTTCTCATGAAAATACGGTTATTTCCAGTAATGACAATACAGTTTGTTGCCCTAATTTTACATGCGATTTTGCCTTTTTCAAGTGCTTTTAAACATTAAATTAGGAACATTTTAATGTGATTAAACAATGAACTTACCTATAAACAAGGTCAATGAATGCGGCAATACGAATAATAATACTTCAATGTACAGAAATATACAGTTAACAGTTGGTTTAAATAATAATGGATTGCATTCATATAGCGCTTTTTGAGACCCTCATAGCGCTTTACAATTCCACTTCATAATTCCCCTCTGGCCCTCACCAGTAGGTGGTAGGTGAAGTGTCTTGCCCAAGGACAAAACGACTGAGAGTATCTGAGCCAGGGCTCGAACCGGCTACCTTCTGATTACAAGGCGAACTGCCAACTCTTGAGCCACGATCGCCATAAATAACACTAATAATAATAATAATTTGATGTAAAAAAAGTTCATAAGAATCATTTTATATATTTTTCCATAGCATTACATTTGAATTTAACAGTTCAATCTTTCAAATAACGGACAAATATTTGTGAAATTATGATACATTTGTGAATGTATTTTAACAATCTAAATATGCATATGTACAGACAGATACATTTAAAAAACAAGAAAATTATGTTTTATGACACTTACAGTGATTTTACGTTAATTTACATTTGAAGTCTATTATGTGAATAGACTAGAAGAACAGTACAGAACTGTAAAATACACAGTAAAATACTTTTATATTATAATTTTTTTTACAGTGTATACTATTTTCACTGCATGATTATTCCAGTAATTAGACAGTGACCAATGTTTCAATGCTCTTATGGCTTGTTCTCTTTGCTCAGGGTCCTCCAGGGGCTCAGGGAAGCCCTGGACCAAGAGGCTTTAAAGGCAGACGGGTAAGTTGAAACCAATACACAGGGAACTAGTGGACCTATGAGTTAATAGGTGATGTTCATGATGAAAGAAAATAGCTCCTGCAACTGTTATACTACCACAGTTAATGTTTAATTGCTGGATAGTTTAATTTAAACACAACATCATAACTAAAAATCTGTTTGTTTGTTTTGGTGAGAATGCTACATAGCAATGCTACAATGCAACTTCAACTGCAGCCCGCAGTTCATCAACATGTTAAACAAGATGTTTTTTAGGTGCTGCCTCTTTAATGCTGGGCTTACACTGTGCGATTTTTTTGCCCCATTTTGAGCGCTTTGGTGATCGGCCTGATTTTGGCCTTCATCGTCTGTGTCTCGTGCATCGTGTAGTATATGTGGGGTAACGAGAAGCGATTAACAACTCACTAGTCATTTGTCGGTTGCGAACTACACGGCTCTTAGACCCGGATCTTTGACGTGAACGACGCGAGCCGGCTCCTTATCGCAAGCCGTGGGTTTTTTTTTTCTTTCTCTCACCCTCTCTCTCGCACTTTTTTTCCACTTCACTCTGCATGCGAGCCTTGTCTTGTGCTTTTGCGCTGGGAAGAGGGGGAGGGGCGGTAGTTACACTCACAGTAGCACAGGAACAGAGCGGGAGGGAGAGAACGAGAGCCAGGGGCAACAGCGTTAGAATGGTATAGTAATCATCCACAACTATTTTCAGTTGCGGATGATAAAGGATTCAGAAAGTTTATTCATGCAGGTCCATATGACAGAGAATATGCATCTTCTTTTTGTTTTCATATTTTAATTTATATTTAATTGTGTTGTGGTTTGCAGTGTTTTGTGTTGTTTCACTTTAAATTTGTTTAAAAGGAAAAAGCTGAAAATTTAAATAATTAAAAGTTGAAATGTGAATAGTTGGTTTTTGTATTATATGATTTATTTATTACATTTTATGTGGAGTGAATAAATAAAAGTATATTTACGGTGGCCCCTAGAGACAAAGCACGTAAAAACTCAGAAGCACGTAAAAAACACAACAGAAGTGCTCCAGGATGCTGGGCGCAGTGTTGAGCTTTTGTTACGTAGTGGCTACACAAGCCAGGAAGTACCAACAACCGGATTTGGTGTGTGGTAGTAACAGGTAAATGAGCATATTTTTTTATTTATTATTTGAATATATATGAATGCTTGTGTATAAATACACAAACAATACACATATGCTTTCAATTGTGTAATTTAAGTGATCTAGGTAGCTCTGTTTTGGAAATTCAGTTAACGCTAGAAATGTGTTTTGGAGTTTGTACGTTTTTTGACTCTAGGGGCCGCCGCATATATTTATATATAAACATATATAAATAAAACAATTTATTTTACATTAGTAATTCCTTTTGTGCATAATTTTATATTATTGTTAATAATAAATTAATTAAAGCAACATAACACCCTGAAGAGCCGGTTCGGAGCCGAAGGAGCCAGCTCTTTTTAGTGAGCCGAGCCGAAAGAGCCGGTTCTCTGAAAAGAGCCGGAAATCCCATCACTACACCTCACGACCAGCTCCCGATCATCAATCGCTTGGTCGTGACCATCGTGAGGCTGTCACCGCAGCTTCTCACACTGCGCACGCGCAAACACAAATGTCAGCGAAAAAGACGGCGCAGCACGGCAGTGCAGCGTGTGATCCGGACACAAGCCATGGAGGCACAACTTGTAGAACTATGGCAAGCTTATCCGAGCCTTTTCAATGTGGCCTCACAAAATTATCACGACCACAACAACCGTGAAAATAGTTGGATGCACACTGCTGCTCAATCACAGCTGCCTGATCAATGTTTTTCATTTGCAATTTAGCAAAGTTGATGGTGGTGGTGTGCGTGTCTGTGTGAGTGAAAGACGGAGAGGGAGAGCGAGCGACAGAATTTCTGTTATAACCTTCATTTTACGGTGAGCACTCAGGTCACATCAGAGCATCGGTGTGTGAGACCCTGCATCGTGACCTATGAACTTCTAACCCCTGCGAGTCAATCGTGCAATTTGAGCAGAAGCTGAAACGCGACTGAAAAAATTGCACAGTGTATGACCAGCTTTAGGTCCACCTCCTTTTAGTCAGTTTCTTCTGATTGGCTGACTTCTGCACAGCTGTAGAGGGGCAGCACAGTGTGCTTGTGAGCTGTAGTGAGTCTTTAGCAGTTTAACATACAAATAAGTTGATGACAGGCTGATGCCAGATATTGATAAAGATATAAACAACATTGGCAATCATGTATTACTTTAAACACGTTTTAAAGTTTATCTAATATGTTTATTTAATATGAACATTCAATAGTGTAGCATAAAATAGACAGTCATGGTAAAGATTGTGGTGTTCTGCTTATCAGGATGTAATAAAAGTCATCAGATCCTTAGCAGGTTCAAAAATGAGGCAACAACCCAAGAGCTACATGTCAGACTCTGTAGGCCTCTGTTATAGGTTGTTTGGAGAGGTTTCCAGGAAAACGCCTCTTCTCTCTAAGAAAAAACATGCCAGCACAGTTTAGGTTTGCAAAGCTGCATCTGAGCAAGCCACAAAAGACAGATAAAGCTTGACCTTAACAGCACAGCAGCAAATCTACAACAGAATGAGTGAAAAAGAAAAGAATCAAAGTGCTGCAGTGGTCCAGTCCACGTCCAGACCTCAATCCAGTTAAAATACTGTGATGGGACCTTAAGAGAGCTGTGCATAACAACCAAAAATCTCAATGAAAATCTCAAGCGTGGACCGATACTCCTCCACCACAGTGTGAGAGACTGATAAAGCCCCACAGGAAATAATTTTGTCAAGTTGTTGCTACTAACACTGTTCAGTAGCTGCCAGCTACTGAATGCTGGGGGGTTCTTAGTTTTTCAAGTATAAAGGTGCATTAAGCACCTCAAGGCCCTCAAAGTCCTCAAGTAGATGCAGCGAATCTGATACCACACCCTCTCGTTGACATTTACACATTATTCACATGTGGATAACTGTAGTAAAATCATAAACTGCAAACAAAATGTCAGAATTAAGCTTCTGGTCATGTAACCAGTCAGTACCTTCTGGGTGCCACTCATTAACCTATGCAAATTGCAGGGTTTCCCAGGGCCTCCAGGATTTGATGGTGAGCCCGGTATACCAGGAAATCCAGGAGAACCAGGACCACCTGGGCATCCCTCGCACCCTGGGGTGAGCTGCTCTCCAACTTCTTTTAATTAGTTAATGCAAATTTCATAAGAAAAAAACCAAACAAATCAAATTTTCTCCATGAATGATTCATTTTGGATCAACCTCTTCCTGGTAGGGTAACCTGGTGACACAGATGGCTTCGGGTTTTAGCGAGAAGTCGGGTCCATCTGCAATGCTAACAGGATCCAGGGTGAGCACTTTTAAACTGCATATTTTACAAATGCAAAGTCCGGAAGCTTGAAGAGTTTAAACTGCAGTGCATAATCGTTTGCCATTTCAGGGTGAAGCAGGATCACGAGGACTTCCAGGACCGTCTGGACCACCAGTGAGTCTTTATCTCTAATGAAGTTTTAGAGCCAAATATTAGTTTTACTTTGTAGGAAGTGTGCCTAAAAATGTGACCTTTAATTTTCCTGCTCAGGGTCCTGCTGGTGGTCAAGGAATTCCTGGAGAAGCTGGAGATCCAGGACTGATGGTACACTTGTTTCTTCATCTTGGATTAACTCTAATGCTTCTTTACATGTTAAAGAGTGAAATTTAAATGTGACTGTACGTGTGTGTCTGCAGGGGGAGCCGGGTCATCGAGGACCTGATGGACCACCAGGAAAACCTGGACTTGATGTGAGTCATGTAACAGATACTGATGAGGATTCTTCTTTTATCTGTAATTATTCCATAACCACCTGATGGTCTTTTCCAGGGACAACCCGGACCTGCAGGAGCAACCGGAGAACCAGGATACCCAGGATCAGCGGTAACCAGTTGTCATGCCAAAAAATATTTAATCCTACTATTGTCATGATAATAGTGATACAATAACCTACTCTAATCTGAGAGACAGTGAGCGAAAACGCGATCAGGAATGATGTGATTACTTTTGAATACAGGGTGCAAGAGGATTCCCAGGACTTCCAGGTAATCCAGGACTGAGAGGGCACAAAGTAAGTCCTTTTTCCTCATTATTACTCATTAGTTTTCATGTATGAAATATCAAGAACTAACCAGTCTGTGAATTTAAACCTCTACAACAGGGACACAGTGGACTTGTTGGACCAAGAGGCAAGGCTGGAGCAGCTGGAGTGAAGGTAGCTAACTCTCACTTTTGAGAGAATAGTAGGAATTATAGTTGAAGTCTTAAAGGAACAATATTCAGTGCAGTTGCTTTAAATTATCTAAAAAAAATTATTTAATGGTTCGACGGTGTCCAAATACAAGCTTGTGAAGTTAGCTGGTGATTCCAGTGACTGTAAATGTCTATGTGCTTTAGCTTTAAACAGAGACACTTTTAGTTAGACAGCTACATCTCAATCACCTGAGAGATGAAACAGAGAGGCTAAATTGGCCCTAATGTATGTAAATATATCAAATTCACTGAATCACACGGCACTCATTTGGCACTGGATCAGTGTTAAATGCCCAGATGTACACTTGTATGCATCTTCGTGCTATCAAGGTGGTAAAAAGATGTTGACCTGTTTAGATGAAATTACCATTGACCCATTGAAGCAAAGAGCACGTATGACCAATGTTCTGTTCTGTGAGGGAGGTTAAACTTTATGGAAGTCAGTTTTTCCAATTAGGAAGCAGAAACCATCCTGAGCCATTGTGCAGCCTGATTAACGTTTGTCTCAGAACAGCAGAATTGGCAGGCCCGCTGCTGGTGGTGGTACTTAAAAATGAAGTATAACATTTGCCAACGATTCTGATACGTCTGACACACCTGCTCATATCAGTGAGGAGAACAGGGCACCAGTGATGGCCCTGCCAGTTCTGTTGTTTCTGCACAGCGTTGGGCTGTGATTGCAGGTCCCAACAGCCTTTAGTGGGACCTAAGCATGCGGCATGAGGGTTACGTAACATCAATGGACTCTTTGACCTCATGCCAACCTCTTGAAGTCTGTTCCTGACACATTTTGTCAGAAACATCCACGAATAGCCCGATGTGGGTCATTTTGTGGGGCACATGTGATGCTCCTCCTGTTCCTCGGGAGTAGATATCTTTCCTCCTGCTCGATGCTCTGTCCTTCAACACCAAACTCTCCTCACTTGTGTAACGGCCCGTCTCTGGTACACACAGCAGTGTCAAGAACACACACAAAAAAGGCTAAACTAGAGAAAAAACAGTCAGTATGGATAAGGAGAACGCTAATCTATTTAATTTGTGTGAATTGTTGTTGCCTCTACTACAAGCAGCTGAACTGGAATCACACTATTTTACATAACATTTTCATAACAAACACTTCATTGCATTTATCTCATGTTTTAGTTTCAGAATGAAACAGGATTTTTAAATTAACTCCAAAATCAAACTCCAAACAGAAATTTGATCACTTGTTTCCACGTTTGAAAGGTTGTTTCGGTCACATGTGCTGCACAATCTGTGCATAACTGCTCGGTGTCTATGATTTGCAGGGTGCTTCTGGTACTCCTGGTGCAATGGGAGCTCCTGGTCCAGTGGTAAGTTAAAAAACACAGTTAAAAAGAGAGGATATTAGTCTGCTGCAGAGATACTGACTCCATCTTTGGTTTCAGGGACCACCTGGGATGCAGGGAGAAAGAGGCCGAGCCGGAACGACCGGCTCTGTGGTATGAGACAAATAATTGAGCCACATGACAAGAAAAGGAAAAAAAAATGCAAAGATATGTTTCCACATTAAGTTATTTATCTTAATCTGTGTTTTTCTCTTAGGGTAAACGTGGCACACCCGGCCATGTTGGTAAACCAGGTCCTCTGGTAAGATCTACTAAATCTACTTTTTCCAACTCTTCTGACCACACCGAGGGACACACCGCCTTTCAGACCCTGAGATTTTTCCAAAACATAAAAATATAATTTAAATCCTCTAACATGCTTCTTTTTTTAGTGTCTAGCACATCAGAAAATAGAGAAAAATCTCCCTTGTGATTTGAAAGCAGAAGTTAATATCTTTAATTTGCATGTTTTGACTGAACAAAAACCACAGAGGACAAAATACTGGATATATGATATTACTCATTATTAAAAAAAACAACTTTAGATTAGTTAATTTAATTTGTTTAGTAGAAAAATACTGTTGCTGTTTCCAATCGCAGGATGAAAGTGCAAAATCTGATGGACGATGTAAGTAAAAAAAACAAACAAACTGAAGTCTTAAAAGGAAAAAAGAAACAAAAACACAAGGAAACAGAAGAAAAGTAACTCAGGTAGCAGATAAAAGCAAAGGGGGACAAGACAAGAGTACCGATACACTCAACAGGAGAAAACCAAACCAAACTCCGTAAAAACAGACCAGAACAGTGAAGTTTTCCAAAAAACCTCCAAAACTCAACCAATACAGGAAGAAGGAAACTCTGAGCCAAAGCGTCTTTATAATCAGTCCGTCATCAACGAAAGGACAGAAACTCAATCAATGGACAATGTGGGCTTATTATTAATTTATCTGTTCGATAAGGGGCTCCTGTTTTAAACTGCACATTTTTTATTACCACATTTACAGCCATATGTGGTGTTAATGTTAAATATCAATCCTCAAATCAAATCCACAAAGTTAAAATAAGATGTTGTATTTAAATCCAAATGTTTGTTGTTAAAAGTGAAGACATCGGGTTGGTGGTTCGATCCCTGGCTGCTCTGATATGGATGCCAAATATCCTTGGACAAGATACTAACCTCAAAGATAGAGAGCACTTGTGAAGAAAAAGTGCTTGTGTGAGTGGGTGTGAATGGGTGAATGAGGCAAGTTGTATAAAGTGCTTTGAGTGCTCAGGTAGAGTAGAACAGCACTATATAAGAACCAGTCCATTTATCATAAAACACTAACCAGTGGCTAATATTTGTCATGTTGTAATTTTGTTCACGTTAACCTGAATATTTAAATGAAAATTGAGAAAATTAAACAAAATTAAATTTAAATTATCAAGAGTCTGAATGTGTTCTGACAGCATTTCAGCATTTGGCGATGTTTTTATCTTCAGTCATTTTGTCCCTGTCAGCTTAAAGTTGAGGCCATGTTTGGAAAAAATATCCAAATTAAAAATTGTCATGCCCTGTCAAGAGCATGGCAAACCAACAGGTGGCGATATAGCCCAAGAAATGTTAACCTAGACAAAATCTATTTTGTTGGTCCACACATAAACACATAGTTCTTTTTTTAAGCTCAGTTTTCAGTGACCTAAATCCCATTTACCAATGGAAAAAACATCAAGATGAGTGGGATGAGTGTACATGTGGACAGTCTGAATAATTAGTAATTCAAAGAAAAATTGTATTGACATCCAGCTGTATCCGTTTAGGAAGAATTAACTTGGGGATGTGTTTTTTTTTTTCTTATTTCTTGCTCTACTGGATTAAAATGGAGGTCCCGCTAGTTTTTTACCTGTTGCCATGGTAAATGTTGGATAGTTGGTGTTGATTGAGCTTAATCGAATCAGCCTATCTGTAACAGGAAACTCAGAGTTACTTACCTGGGCTCTCACAAACCCAGTCCCTGTCTTTGAACCAGCAAAAAAATCACAGCTTCGTTGCACTCGATCATAATAATTTTGGTTGCTCTGCGGTCTCCAACCACTGTTATCCTCAGTGTGACTGCAGTACAGCAAAAAATAAAACTTTAGCTGCTAGAACAACAGTGAAAACCAAACAGAAACCAACACACAACACAAAAACATCCACCACCACTACATTTATCCTCTAGTTGTTCTTAGTAGCCCATTTGTTTATATTTGGAGCACCATTTACCTGGATTGTCAACAAAATATCAGATTAGATTTTTCTTAAGTATTAAACATACTTTCCTTTAACCACAGGGGCCAATAGGAATCCCTGGTATACCAGGATTTCCCGGTAACCCTGGAATGAAGGTGAGATTATTTGACGCTTGAATTGTAAGGAGTCTGTTTTCATTCTCAGACACACTTCGATTAGTATCTAAGTGACAGATGTTTCTGAGTCACTGAAGTCACCCTAGAAGTACTTTAATATTTCCTGAATGTACCTGCTGGTGTAGGGTGAAGCAGGACCGACAGGGGTCAGAGGAAGTCCAGGACAGCAGGGGCCAAGGGGCGACGTTGGGCGTGTCGGGCCACCTGGACCCATCGGACAGCAGGTGTTGTACTTTATCATTCTTGTTGCTAAAATAGCTGTAGACCCATTCTGGCCTCACATTACCACCATTCCCAGTTAATATTTTCGTTTTTGAACAGGGCGCGTCAGGACAGGATGGAGCTCTGGGTCCCCGCGGCTCAGCGGTAAGTGATTGCAGCAAAGCTCTTTAACCAGCTGATCTTTGTCTACAAATGTCTTACAACAAAGGTCTTTATTTAATCTATTGCTGCTCTGTCACCTGACCAGGGTATAGCCGGCCTCCAGGGTCCACCTGGTATGGTTGGTCCCCCTGGCCCCCCCGGCCCCCAGGGTTCAACAGGAGCTCTTGGAGCAAAAGGCCAACTGGTATGAGCTCTCATTTTTTTAAAATTTTCTCTCTCCCTGTCATGTGAGTCTTCATTTCTCTATCCTAAAATATCTGTTTTAAACTCTTCTTCAGGGTGATGTTGGAGCTCCTGGATTCAAGGGAGAGGCTGGATTGAAGGGAGAGCGGGTAAGACCAAAGCTACCCCAAAATAAAGACCCTAAAAGTTCATCTTAGATGTTATTTTGGTGGTTAGGTTAAGGATTTGTCAACTGATTCAGTGGGTATGAATTTATGTTAGGGTGACCATGGTGCACCAGGTCCCTTAGGGCCCATGGGAGAAGATGGAAAGCGTGGACCCCGAGGCGATGCTGGATCCATCGGGCCTCCAGGATCCCCAGGAGAGACAGTGAGTCCATCAAGAATATTCACAGTCCAGTCATGTATAATATATTTAATGTATTCCTTTTTTAACTCGAAACTACACCCTGGAAACTAGACAGACTAAAGCTTTCTTTTTCTTTGTTAAAGGGACCACCAGGAAATAGGGGTTTCCCTGGTGCTGACGGTTTACCAGGCCCAAAGGTGAGTATTTATGACTCTAATTCGCCATCAGGTTCGTCACATTCATTTCTGTGATTTTTGAATATTTCACACTTTCTCTGAACAGGGAGCCCAGGGCGAAAGAGGGCTGCCAGGATCTTCAGGCGCCAAAGGTTTATCTGGAGATCCAGGACGCAACGGAGAGTCGGGCTTGACAGGAGCTCGGGTAAAGTCGCATGTTGTAATTCATTGCCTAGAGCAGAAGGTTTATTTCATCCTTTTGCTCATGTTTGCAGGATTTTTTATATAAAAGTGAGCGTCTGAATGTGTATTCCAGAATTATATTGGTAATAATAATTGATGATATTGGCTGCAAAGAGGTATTTGGTGCTGCTTGGTTGTTAGCAGGTTGCCTGTTATTTACATGGAAGATATCGATTTGTCTGCAAACATGTGATAACTATTCTTTGAGTCATAGTGAAACTTGAAAAAGTTGCAACACAACCTGGAGAAGTAGAAACTTGACTTTCAAAGTAAAAATTGAGCTTTCGGAAATGTGTTGGCTGCAGCAATAAGGCACAACGTTTACTTTGAAGGTCAATGTCGAGGAGCAGTTGGCAAGTGTTTGCCTCCTGCTCCTCGACATCAGGACAGCAGGAAAGAATTGTCAAATCATTTTACCCATAACAGGCCCACTGTACACTTAGACCTTAATGACCCCGCCCTACCAGATACCTACCTCGGCACCTTTTACTCTTTGAGGCCACCAACCACAGGAGGGTGCACAGGCTAGAAAGCTGCTGGACCAGACAAGGTACCAGTGTTGAACAACTGTGCAATACAATAAAAGGATGGTTAAATGGTGATATTTAACTTCAGAGTAAAGACTTCTGACCTCAGCAGCCATGAAATCCTTCAAATCCTTCAAAAGCAGAGGTCCCAGCATCATAACTGATCCTTCTCAACCTTCTCACAGCATCTTCTCTATCACAGAATGCTAAACCAGAACCTGTGATTTCAGAGTGTAAACTGCTTTTAAGTTTTTATTAGGCACAAGATTTTATTCTGCTCTAATAGTCGCATTTTATTCTATACTGCCTCTTGATTCTGTTTTATATGACCCAAAATCTCACGTATGATCCATATTTATTATGTTTATTAATATTTATTATGGCACTTTATTGTGATTTAGGGCAGGGATAGCTCAGTAAGGGCAGGGATAGCTCAGTAGGTTGAGTGGTTGCCCCATGATTGGAAGGGCGGGGGTTCGAATCCACTGAACAGCTACCATGAGGTACCCCTGAGCAAGGTACTGTCCCTACACACTGCTCCCCGGCCGCCTGCTTAGTGGCGGCCCACTGCTTCACTGAGTGAATGGGTCAAATGCAGAGAAAAACAAGTAATTTCCCCACAGGGTCATTATATAGTATACATTATTTATTATGATTCAAAGTTCAAAACTCCAGCAACTGCTTGCCAACTGGTCAGGGAATGCACAGATTCATCTATTCAGATTGCTGCACTGCATGCTGCTTCAACAGCAAACTGACTTAAAGTTAATCTGAAATTAGTTGGTCTTTAGGTGTTGCATCTTCATTAAATTATCCTTGAGAAACTTGCATGTGCCTGAATTTTATGGCCATACTCTGTTTTAAACTGCAATCTTCAAGAGCGATTGAAGTTGGTTGATGTTGGTATTTAAATAAACATGCATAGCAGAATTAGCTAGTGACAAGAAGTGCTAGCTTTGCTTGGAGTCTTTATAATGCATATAAAAAACTGCATATAAAAAATATGTGGCCTTGCAGGTTTAAACCTGCATTCCTACTTATGACCACTGGAGAGCAACCTTTCTACTTAAAAAATAAGTCAAGTTATGTAAACATGTATGAAAGAAATTATTCTACTATGACTTCAGTAACCTTTTTCTGATGAGCTTATGCTATCAAACACAAATCTGAAGTCTGATTTATTAAAATATAGTACTTAGTTTGCAAATTATGGTCCCCAATAGAGTCAGAAAGGATGATGAAAAAAAAAACTCAAACTCACCTGAACTTAACCAGAAACTCTTGTTTCATTCAGCATTTAAAAGACTTGTTTGTGTTACTTCACAGGGTCTCACAGGTCTCATAGGTGCCCAGGGAGCAGAGGGGAAGCAAGGACCGGTGGTATGTAATCAAATGCATTAAGTTTCACCACTTGTAGATTTGCACACACATGCTCAGCAGTAAATGTGTTTCTGTCTTCTCAGGGATCCGCTGGAGACGACGGCAAACAAGGCCCAGCTGGTTCAACTGGAAACAGAGGCCCAGCTGGGCCGATGGGCCTGCCGGGACCAAAGGGCTTCCTAGTCAGTACGAATGAGTGTGGCTAGATAAGCCCAATGAGAGAAGCCAGATGAATATATTTGTAAAAATAAATGCAAAAAAAGCTCCATAATAACACAAAATATGCTGATTGATGGTCCCTGTTGTTTTTTAGGGTGATGCTGGGAAGGCTGGAGAAGCTGGAAGTCCAGGAGCTCCAGGTCAAAGGGCAAGTTGATACAAATACAGCTCATACTTCCTGCTGAGGCTTCACGCTCTTCATCTCAAGCACAAACATGCTGATAAATGCTGCTCTTTACTGTCCTCTAGGGACCAAATGGAAAAGATGGCGAGAGAGGCGCCGCAGGCCCACCTGGCCCAGCTGTAAGCATCCGTATCAGCTGAGAGTTTCTCATTATTAATAATGTAAACAGTTATGTTTTTAATATAATGTGTTTGTTTGTCCTGCAGGGTCCTGCAGGGAAGAGAGGAGAGCAGGGATCTCAAGGAGTGTTTGGCTTCCAGGTACTCTTCATCACATAACGCAAAGAATTTAGTTCCCATCACTGGAGCTCAATCTCACTTTTAATTCTTTATTTTATTTATTTAATCAGGTAAAAAAGGAGATTGGCCACGATTAAAGTTCTTCTCTATTGTTTTTATGATTATAAAATAAAATAAAAACTGTTTGGGGTGTTTTTAGGGTTTGCCCGGAACACCAGGCCCACCCGGAGAGTCAGGAAAGCCAGGTGACAAGGTACGACTCGGGTATTTTAAAATATTTTTCAAGTTAACCCACATAATATAAATTGTGCAGGGACTTCTATACAGCATGTAAAATCTGCTTAATGTTTTTTTTTTGTTGTAGGGTCTTGCAGGAGAGATTGGGGAAGTTGGCGCTACAGGACCAAGAGTAAGTCCGTTAGTCCAATTTCCACTTTTCTATTGCTCAGTTCTGAAACTTCAGATCATCACAGTCCAGCTTGAAACATGAACATTTTCTGTAGCCCACCCA
>NW_005187519.1:75528-100455 GCF_000239375.1 Pundamilia nyererei
GCTGAGGTTAGTTCATGGACTGCAGACTGTTAGACTTGATGGATAGAATTAAAAACCTGCTAGCTGCAAATAATCATGTGCAGTTCTGAAAGCAATACCAACTAGATTTTGGTTGTTCTTGCAGGGAGAGAGAGGTTCTCCAGGAGAAAGAGGTGAAACTGGGCCCAATGGGCTGCAGGGACCCAAAGGTAGTCCAGGTGCACCCGGACCAGATGGGCTAAAGGTATGGTAACCATAAAACTACTGATGCTTAACCCTGAACAACAAAAAGACTCATTGCTTGCATTAAATTGTTTATAATAAGCCTTGCTGCTTACTTTGCACATTTTAGGGTAGCCATGGACCCAAGGGTGCTGCTGGAGAGCCAGGAGGTCCAGGACTTCAGGGGATCCCAGGAGAAAGAGGCATACCCGGATCTTCAGGCCCGAAGGGAGATGCTGTAAGTTAAAGAATACATTCATTACACCATCTCCAAAGAAAAAGACAGCAGCTTTACCAATAGCATGACTGTAAGAGGAGAAAAATGTAAGGTACTGTGAGACCTCGAGATATTGGGGATAATCAGAACCAAAGGAGGGAAAACTAAGAAACCATTAAGTGAACCTGATTTGTTCTAACAGGGCGCTACTGGAGAAAAAGGACCAGAAGGAAAGGCGGGGGCTGATGGAGCGAGGGTGAGTCCCCATAACCGTGATCCTTACTGCAGATGAAAAAACTGTGTGTCGAAATATTTCACTTCACCTGAAGCAAGTTTGTGATTAAATCCAAATATAAATCCCTCGAAATTCTGCTGGTTTACTTTATGATTTCTCTCCAAGTCCACTGTGCCAAGACAAAATCAAGATTGTTAATGTGAAAAACAACATATGAAATCATAGTCTACTAATAAAAATAAAAATAAAATTCACTACCTGCAGCCTGCAAAGACTAATATATGTCTAAATTATGTCTGATATATTTCCTCATGTCATTGCACCAGGGGCTTCCTGGTCCCATTGGACCTGCTGGTTCCAGTGGACCAAACGGAGTGAAGGTAAGCATAAAAGCTGTTTTTCAGCCCAGAAATGTGTTTGTTTCAGTTTAATGATTTATCACAAAGCACAGCTACAAGATGATCAACAGTGACCCTGCACTGTTTCTGTAAAACTGATTTAGAGCTCTTCAAGTCCCGTAAGGTGATTTTGTGATGATTTTATGATAACTTGTGAACATTAGATAAAAAATATATTGTTAGAGGGCTTTAAGGACTTTGTATTTGTGTAAATAAACTCTTGTTAATAAATACTGGTTATGTATTTTTGTTTTTAAATATTTACAATATTTCATTTCAGGGTGAAACCGGCCCATCCGGACCAACAGGGCGCAGAGGAACAAGAGGAATCGCTGTAGGCACAATATTTTATTTTACATTTATTTGAGCTGATATTCACTTTTTTCAATGCTGTAATTTCTTCTTGATTGTGTGTATTGGTGTGTGTGACCATGTTCACAGGGATCTACCGGTGAGCCTGGTCCAACTGGTGCTGCTGGCTTCCCTGGACCTCCTGTAAGTGGCCTGTTACAGTGTGACACACAAAACCACCGAAGGATTAACAGAATAATAAACTAGAAGGTAACTGAAGAGAGATTAATCTCTTTTTTTCTTTCCCAGGGTCCTGATGGTCAGCCTGGGGTCAAAGGTGAAACAGGTGAGACAGGTCTGAAGGGAGAAGCAGGATCACCTGGACCTCAGGGCGTGGCTGGAAAACCAGGAGAACAGGTACGCTGCCAAATGTTTTAATATATAAAATCTGAAACAATCCTTATTAATGTGGGTTCACAGTTTCTGTGAAGCAGAATTAATCACAAAGTTTTAGTTTTACATGTTCCAGTCTGAAAAGTACAAAAGCAGTGCACATATATTCAGTATCAGTGGCTCTAATAAAAATCTTAATTAATATGAAAAGGAAAAATGCCTCTTTTTCAACACTTTCAACACATTTTTACAACACTGTGAAGGAGCCACCCCTCTTTTTGAAGGATTTATTCATTTATTTGAAAGTTTTCACTCATGCATTTGTTCTTAGGCAAGCATCACTGGACCATGAGGGTGATCGGCATGCATTTCGTATGTCGCTTGGATGTAATTGGCATACATTCTGAGAGAAAAAAGTGTCTCTGGTTATGCTTTACTTGTTTTGAGAGCTACATTTGACCTTCGTTTCTCTTAATGAGTAACTTGACAGGAAGTAGATGGGTCGCGTGAAAAATTGTCCTGTGTCTGTGTTTTTCAGGGACCTGTTGGTGTGACCGGGCTGAAAGGTGGCAGAGGAACAAAGGGTCCAACGGTGAGTATTTTGACCCGGACAAGGCTCTCCAAAACTCGGTGATGAACATATTTGAGGTAAAACTTGTCTCCTTCCCACAGGGCTCCCCCGGTTTTCCTGGATTGCCTGGAGGAGTTGGTCCACCTGGTCCTCTTGTGAGTTCCTTATAAAAACAAACCTTGAAGACCTGATGCACAAAAACATCCAGTTTTCTTTTATTAAGTCACTTTTATGTTTGTATCTCAGGGTGCAGTTGGAGCAGACGGGCCTATAGGTGCTCCAGGAAAGCAGGGTCCTCCCGGGATTCGAGGAGAGAACGGAGGTCAGGGACGTCAAGGCGAGCATGGACCTCCAGGGCCACCCGGCGGATCTGGAGAGAAAGGAGAATCTGGAGAGGACGGTCCTCCTGTAAGATGAAGTTTTTTGTTGTTGTTCAAATTCAGAGATGTTTCAGTTGCTCATCAGCTCGGGTGCTTCTCCGTCAGGGTCCTGATGGGCCTCCAGGACCTGCTGGCGCCGCAGGGCAGCGAGGAATTGTCGGCCAACCCGGAGTCAGGGGAGAGAGAGGCTTGCTGGGACTGCCAGGTCCTGCTGTGAGTGCTCCCGCTAATGTTTCCTCTTTATTGTTATCGCTCACAAAGGCAACTTGCTCCTCAGCAGTGCCATTTTTTATGTTAGAGTTAGATGAGGAGGTTTGTGTTTATTTGTGCCTCAGGGTCAACCGGGAAAAGCAGGAGCACCTGGACCTCAGGGAAGCACTGGTCCTCCTGGGGGTATCGGTTTACCAGGAGCCACTGGGCCAAGAGGAGATCCTGGACCCGAGGTTTGTCCTTGAGATGGAGCTGTATAAATCAAATCTGACTTTTATTTAAGCGGTTTAAGGCTTCAATCTAAAGTGACTCTCAGAAAGTGCTGTTTATGTCTAGAAAACATAACTAGAATGTTTCTGTAGCTCAAAAGCAGATTTCTTTGACTGTTCAGTATTCACCAACTTATTAAAAGTTTATTAAGACAGCAGTTTTGTCACATTTCTTTTAACCTGTCAGTTACAGGCTTGCAGGTTTGTGGCCTTTAGCAACGACAGCACATAAAATTTGTTTTCAGTATCAGTAAATTCAGCTAAACACCTGGAAATCATAGTGCCATGTGAGTTTTTGTAGATGACTCAGCCTTATATATCACAGATCTGGTTTTTCCTTCCTCTTATCAGAAGTGAACAATTTCTTGTTTTGTTTTTCTCAGATCTTAAGTTTCTAATATCATTTGTTTATTCAGGGTATTGTTGGAGCTGAGGGGCCTCCTGGTAAGGACGGCCTAGTCGGAGAAAGGGTAAGATAAAATGTATAAAATGTATCTGTGTGTTTGTTTTAGAGGCTTGGTGTGGTCTAATCTCTGGCCTGTTTGTAGGGTGACAGGGGCAATCCTGGCCCAGAGGGTCTGGCTGGTGGTCCAGGGTCTCCAGGTACTGAGGGTCCAGTGGGAATAACAGGCAGTCCAGGTCAAATGGGTGTAAATGTGAGTTTCACAAACAGATCAACCAGGACTACAAAAACTAGAAGGTCTCTGAAAAAAAAGACCACAACAAAGAGGGATAAATTTCTAACTTTTTTTTTATTTTAAATCATGGATGGTACCAGATGTAAAACACGAGGACACGGCCATGTGGTAATTAACATGTAATCCAGCAGCCTAGTAATACTGATAATGATGTCAGCCTCTCATGTTTACGCTGTGGGCTCCACAAAACGTCCCCTCAGAAGTCTAAATCAGGCCTTTCAACTTTAACAGCTGTGTAACTGACAAAGGTGTGAACAACTGACAGTTAATGAGTTATGGCTCATTTAAATGCCATTATCTGATTGGTCATCTCCTTCCTGTCTCTGATTGGTGGATACTTTTGATGTGTTTTCACTTGCATTTCAGATAAATGGCTGAATCTGATTGTAAGACTCCTTGAAATGGACGTACACAAATGTAATCCTGTTGAGAGTTAATTATTTATTTATCCATACAGTATTGGATAGATATGTAATTCCAGCTCAGTTTAAAGCCAAATCATCACAGCTGCAGTGTCTCAGCTGCCATTCATAGTTTAAAGCTACTCTCACTCTCATGTGGACACACATAGTAATGGGCAACAATCCCAGACACCAACATAGACACTTTGTTCTTTTGCTGATTTTCAAAATAAAAGTATATTATTTATTTTACTGTGAGTACCCACTGTTATCTCCCATCAGATATTTTAGCCAATTAATTTTTTTAGTTCTCTTTTTTTTAACAGCAAGCAACAGATTAAAGTTCAGCATTAAACTCGAGCTACATCTTTAAATCCACAACTGTTACATCTCTTTTGACTTTAGGGTGAAAGAGGCCCTCCTGGACCCCAAGGACAGCCAGGAATACGGGGAAAAGTTGGCCCTCAAGGACCACAGGGGGACAAAGGAGCTGCTGGAGAGCCTGGGGAGAGGGGTCAGAAAGGTCACAGAGGATTCACCGGGCTCCAAGGCCTGCAAGGAACAGAAGTAAGAAAGATGTGTGGACATTAAGGTTACATCATGCAAACAAGAAATTAGAAGTTTTAATGTACTCCTTTGTGTTTTAGGGTGCCACAGGAGACGCAGGAGCTATAGGAGTCGTTGGACCAAGCGGTCCGAGGGTAAGCAATAATCAAAATCACATTAAAAACTAAACATAATTTCTCTTCCTGTCGTCTTGTGAAAATGTTTTTCTGATATCCACACAGGGGCCTCCTGGAGTGGTCGGTCCTCCAGGTAAGGAAGGAAACATTGGCCACCCTGGAGCTATGGGTCCTCCTGGAAGCAGAGGGAGCAGCGGAGATATCGGAGCACAGGTGAAAGAAGCTGTGATTTTTTTTTCCTGCATAGATGAAACAAGCGTGTACAAAAATTTCCATTGTGACATATTCCAGGAACATTTCTGCACTCCACAGTCAGACTTTGAGCACTTTACCACACTTATTTTATCAGTACAAAATACATTTATGTGCTTGTACAACGGTTTTCTCTCTGGTTCATGCATTACATTGGATACATCTGATAAAATTACAGTGAATGCTGTTTGTTCAGAACAAACGGGGAGGCCAGACAGACACGGGGGCACGACTGGGAAGATGGAAAGATGGGATTTGGAGCTATATAAATAAAACTGAATTAAATTGCATTGTAAACAAAGCATCATTCTGGACAGAGCTTAAACTTGTTGCTTTTAGCCTGTGATTTCTCAACAAAAGCATGAAAATATTAGCTGAAAACTCACGTTTGCCAATCGCCAAAGATTCGGTGGGATGGATTTTCATCGTCACAGCATAATGAATCATATTTTAGGATGGCAATGTGATACTTTACATCTAAAGTTAAAGTTAGAAGTCAAAGAGAGATACTCAATAAAATTTCAAGAGGAACAAAGTCATAGTAGATCATCCTCTTTGGATCAAAAATAGCTTTATATTTTAGTAACTAGAAAGCTCATTAATCATTTTCATTATTCAGGGCCCACCTGGTGAACCAGGCCCCCCTGGCCCTCCAGGATCCCCAGGACCTCCCACCTCACTTTCTGAAGACCTTTTTGCTGGCCTGGTCGATTACGAAGCACAAGGAATTCCTGAAGCCGTGGAATTCATTGAGGACGGTGTGGCCGCCGAACCTCCTCTGCTTCCCGAGTTCAACAAAGATGAAGCCCTTCCCAACAAGAACTCGGCCACACTGCGGGCAGACACCGGC
The DNA here is from genome assembly GCF_000239375.1 of Pundamilia nyererei. NCBI lineage: Eukaryota > Metazoa > Chordata > Actinopteri > Cichliformes > Cichlidae > Pundamilia > Pundamilia nyererei. The sequence continues at coordinate 81,578 of NW_005187519.1, forward strand.
ATCCACGCCACGCTGAAGAGCCTCAGTGGAAATCTGCAGAACTTCCGCAGTCCTGACGGCAGCAAGAGGAACCCTGCCAAAACCTGCCAGGACATCAAGAACTGCTACCCACAGAAAAGCAGCGGTCAGGATCTTCCGGCACTTCTTCAACCATTTACTGGTTATTAGATTTTGATTTTTCTACAGTTTCAGTGATGGCGCTTGTATTTCTCATACAGGTCAGTACTGGATTGATCCAAACCAAGGAAGCGTAAAAGATGCCATCAGGGTCTTCTGCAATATGGAGACTGGTGAAACCTGCATCTCTGCCAACCCACCCAACATTCCCCGCAAAGCCTGGTGGACGAAATCAAGGCCCAATGACAACAAACCCATCTGGTTCGAGGCTGACATGAACGGTGGCACCAGGGTAAGGAGTGGATGCTTTTCTAGAAGTGGCATGCATGGTGTAGTTGCTTAAAACAAATCACTGAGCTGTTCATATGACGTGTGATTTCAGTTCCGCTACGGCAACAAGGAGGAACAACCAAACGCGGTGGCCGTGCAGCTGAAGTTGCTACAGCTTTTGTCCAAAGAGTCGCACCAGAACGTCACCTACCACTGCAGGAACAGCGTTGCTTACAACGACGAGAACAGTGGGGATCTGAAGAAAGCACTGGTCCTCAGAGCCTTCAATGGTCAAGAACTGAGAGCCCAAGGCTCCAACCGGTTACGATATACTGTCATTGAGGACGGCTGCTCGGTGAGTCTTCGATAAAATGCCTAAATTAGTTTTTCCTGGAAAATACACTGACTGATGTTTCTGTTGTTGTCCTTAGAAATCAAATAGCGCATGGGGTCAGACGGTGATTGAGTACAGGACTCAAACTTCAACCAGGCTGCCTATCATGGACTTGGCCCCCATGGACATCGGACAAGCTGATCAGGAGTTTGGCCTGGACATCGGCCCTGTGTGCTTCTCATAAAACAAGAATCCCCAGCACAGGGTTGACTGAAACTGAGTAACATCATCATCAGGGATTATAGGGAACAGGACAGGGAAGGGGGGACTTCTTTTTCTGGGAGAAAGACGAAGGCCAGATGTTTCACAGAAGTTGCTGAAGCACAGCGAACGAGAGCTTCGCAACCGCTAGGATATAATTTATTCACCTCGTCGATAAATTCACCGAACTCTAGACAAGTTCTCTGCAGTTTAGATGGAATGTAACCTTGCATGAACTGTGGAAAAGTCTTTGCAGACGAGTTAACATAAGAAGTGAAGGTTTACAGTGAATAAAAGCATTCAAACCTTTTCATTTTTATGGCTTTTTTTTTCAGTACATGCACATCCAAAGGCCAGGATAGAGAGACAGAGAGAGAGAGAGTTAACAGTAGTTTTTAATTTTCATTGAAAAGTATGTTTGAACTAAATTATTAAGTTTTGTGCAGAAACTCATTTAGCGGAAACCATTTGTATCTCCTTTTTAACACGACTGTAAATGCGAGGAATGACTGTAAATGGCAAATTATTTGTTTATTGTTGACTATGGATGTTTGAATAAAATGTCTTTCTTTGGACTGACTCTGCTCCTCCTCAAAACCAAAGCGAGAAAAGGTGAATAAACGTTCATTTTGATTGAAATTATGCAGGGTCACGAGTGCCAAAATAAAATTAATACATATATTAGATTGTTAATCAATTTTAATTAATTCATTTGAACTAGAAGTGATTAATTAAATATGTTAATACTTAATATCAATTTATTTCATTTACAACATTTGATACAGTTATTTAATTACAATTTTAATAAATAATTACATTTAATGAATTGCTTGTATATTTAGTTAATTTATTTTGGCCCTCATGGCCCTCCATTCTACCCAACTCAAAAACCCACTATCTCACCACTAGAGGGAGCCAGTGCTTTAGATTTCAACATCTGAGCACAACAACCCAGGTGGCTTGGGTAAATAAATGCTGATGATTTTGTTTTATAGATCCTCCATTATATAAATATATATCCAATATAAGTGTATACTTATTAATCTGACTAAATATTTTTCCAATGGCAACACTTTTAAAAAAAAGACAGCCGGAAAGAGAGGGAGCGGGAAGGCGTCCTTACAGGAAGAAAAAGCCAAAGGTCAGGCAGCATATGTTTCTGGGTCGACCTCTCCTCTCCTCGCTTGCTGAAAGACGTGACACTCTCGCCATTTCCTGCTGCCCGAGCTCGCTGCACATCTGTCGAGGTGGTCATTTTTAGTCGGGCCCTGCTATTTTCATTTCAAGTGTGGAAAGTTGTACGGAGCCAGATTGACAAGTGTGGCTATGCACACGTTTCCATCGGTGTGCTGCAAAGAACCTTTGCTGTAAATGCAGCTCGAGTTTATCCACTTTGCACCTTAGATGTACGTTATTTCTGCAAGTAAAATTCAGCAGGAGTAATTTAACAAATGAATCCCTCACTGCTTCACAAATCAAAGACATGAACAACTCTTATTCATTTATTGTACCGTTTTTAAGACCACGTTGAGCATATTACCTCATTGCAATGAGCTTATGTCTTATATGTTTATACATATTCTTAAAATATGTAAATAAAGATCATTTTTATTTGCATTTAATTGATTTTCTTAAAATATCAAGAATGGCTATGCTGTGTATCTGTCACTGGTGGGTTTTATCCTGCCTGTCATGCTAATGCAGGAGCTAAAACTTAAGGACTGAGTATGCACGTAAGAGCATGTGGTCTGCATGTAGTCTGTGCATTTCTGACAATCTGACAAACCAAAATTTATGTTTCTCCATTTGCATACCTTTATTCATCTCTGATTTGCTCCCTTGGGTCATGCCGGCCAGGAGACTGGTCAACAACCAGCCGTCACTGAGTAAAATTGGTTGCAATTCAATTTGTTTCAATTCATTTTTACTTATAGCACCAAATCACAACAGCAGTCACCACATGGCGCTTTGTATTGTAAAGACGCTACAAAAATATAGAGGAAACCCCACCAATAAAAAACCCAGCTATGAGAAAGCACTTGGTGACAGTGGGAAGGAAAAACTCATTTTTAACAGGAAGAAACATCCAGCAGAAAAAGGCTCAGGGAGGGACGGCCTTCTTCGGTTGGAGTGGGGAGTTACTGGCTGTTAGCACATTACCGGGGTTGCCTGTAGAGAATAGCGTCTTAAAAAATTCTATTTTGTGTCATGAAACAGTTTCTATGAGCATGCAGATGTGAACATAGAGACACTGTCAGCATGCAGGGTTTGGAAATTTAAGCTTTGGACTTAACTTTTGGCTGATGGCACTAAATAAAAAGTGAAGCTAGGAGGGTGTGATAGATGTTTGAATATTAAAACTAAGGCAAATCAGTATAACATGAAAACAATTCATGTCTATCACCCTGATGGAGCGCTAAATGAGCACTGTATGAATGCATATCAATAGTGTTATTATTATAAACGGGCATGTGGAAGTGCTTGTCCCCAGAAACTGTGCAGTCTTCTGCTAATCTCAGAGAGGAAGTCATTCCTCATCTCCTGAGGAAACACTGCACATGAGCACCAAGGCTCCTTCTCCTCTTTCCACGCCCTCCCGCTCACATGCATGTTTACATTTTGGGGTTTTCTCTGCAAGGCTTTCTGTGCCTGCTTCACCGAAACGACGGCCGCTGCAGTCTGCGACCCTGAGATGACTTGGCAGCGGCGCCCAGATCCTGACTGGGGTGTCCTCTTGTTCGCTGAGGAGCCTCGATGAGATTTCCCAGCTACACCTTTTCCTTCCTGTGCACCCTCCAACCCCACCTCACTGACGCCCCTCTAAAAAACACTTAAAGCACACTGGGAAAGGAGCATGAGAAAGGATCCAGCCTCTGGCGTGAGTTATTCTCACTGGCGTGAAAACTCTGGGCTGACAACAAAATTCTCACCATTGAAGGACGGCGTTCAGTTTTCTCTGTCAACAACAATTTGTTGGATATCCAGGGAATATGTTTTCTTGGTATTTCTTCTATAGCCTTAGCTTAATCTCATCTTTATTTCTTTTACAACTTCCCTCTGGTTTTTAAACACCCCCCACTGCTAATATCACTTTAATTGACACATTGTTGCCTACAAGGGAAATATTGTATTGAAAAAGTGATGTTAAAAAAATCCTCTGAACAATGGTTTTATAGCCAGAGATTGGATGTTAATCATATTACAGACAAAAACAGCAGAACTGATTTAAAACCAAAGTATTTTGAATGCAGCCTCATTTTCCAGACCCTACGGTTTGGTGGTAGCGGACAAAGTTTCCCTTCAGGGCTCCAGGAAGTCCCCTGTGAAACAATAGTGAGTGTTGACTTGTGATTTTTTTAGTGGCAGTGAAGCAGCCAAAGCACCCCAATGGACACATTGGAGAGTATGTGAGTTTCAGCATGATCAAGAACTGGAAAAACTAGAGACTGAAGCACCAACCGTCATGGCTGCTGACTCTTTTCTGGGTTATGAGTCCTACACATACTGCAAAACTCTATTGGAGGTCTCCCCCAGACGGGACTCAAACCCATACCCCCTGGTTTATGAGGCCAGGGGTGAGTTGTGCCAGTTTTTACTTAAAGTGACTTTAAAGAGAGACCATGATAGTAATGCTTCCACCTTTCAGGATGTTGTGCATCCCTGGGAATAATCACTTTGGATGTGAAATATAGCATTTAAGAAATATAGCTTTCTGAAAAAAAAGGTGGTCTTGCAGCACAACTTGCCCCCATTGTGGGGTAAGTTGTGCCTTTGAAGAGAATGACTTGAATTGTGCCACTGATTATTAAAGTAAAACAGTATATTTTGATCTCAGAAATTGTAATGCTCTATAAAAGCTAGACAAATTCAACACAAAATTACTTATCTAAGGTTTATTTAAAGTTATTTCACAACATCAGAGGCCAGTTTTATACAAGTCAATTGTGCCATATGAGCACATCAAAGTCAGTTTTATTAAACAAGGCCTAGTGTCACATGAACACATGTTCAGAACAAAATGAAACTCAACTGAAGACGAAATTAACTGCAATTCTCTTCACAGATCTGGTCTATTTCATAACATCCCACATGTTGATGCTACCCACTGCTCCCCTCTGGCTGTGGGTAGTTTTTTATGCACATCTTCTCTAGGGAAGACTCCGTCATCTTTTTCTTTCAGAGTGAAAATGAGCACCAGTGTCGGCACCATCAACCGTCTCAACCAAAGACTTGACTGGCCGGTCCAGATCTTTTATATCCTTTTATAGCCTTGTTTCTTTTCCATCTACCTTGTCCTTTACATGTATCGTTTTAACGTCATCCTGAATACGTTCATCTTCCTCGCCACCTGACGAATGGACTTCCCTTTCTCCACTTCATTCACTCTAAAGGAGTGGATGCCCTGCCTGTCCTCCTTATTATAAGTTCGTTGCATTATGGTCTATTTCTATTTTTGGCCTGAAATTAAGAATGTCACTGTGAAAAACTGTAAAAATACAACCTACAATTACAATAAAAGAATATGTTTAAAATATTTATAATTTGGGGGAGTTGTGCCACTGGCCAAACTTAACCCAGGCCCCTTAGCACAAATCATGCCAACGCCAACATTTTGAAAAAAAAAAAAAAAAAAAGCATGGCGTATAGACTCATAGTGTAGCTTAGCAAAGGACTAGAAAATTTGGGAAGTGTTTTCAAACTTGTCTATAACTGTTCAGACAAAAGAATCAGAGAACCTTGATTGTAGAAATTTTACAGTTTTTAAACTTAAGTGAGCCTATTTCTCATGCAGTGAGGCTCTCTTCTTTGCAGGATGAGTAAAATGGCTGACTCCTCACAAATGTACTGCCACTTGATCAGTTTCTTCTATGGCTTCCTAGAAAAAAGGGGTGGCACAAATTACCCCACTTTCCCCTACTGAGCAGAGGTCTCGAGCCACATCTTATTTCTTCAAGAAGTCAGACTTTCTTTCATTTTTAAAAGTGCTGTTGAGCAATATTTCTCCAGGCTTTTTGAACGTCTTTCAATGTGTTTCTTTGTACATTTGCTGCTTTTCCACTCTGACCATTTAGGGAGAAATGTTTTTGTTGGTTAAGCCCATTTAACACAATATATGACTCATTCAATCATAAAACAAAGTTCCTAACTCAAGAGATGAACCAGTGTTGTGTCTGCACATAAGAGCTAAGCCTCAGTGTGTCCTTAAAAAGATTTGAGGAAACTGGACAACACAAGTTCAAGGCCTAAAAAACAGAAATGGTCTCACTGGAAAGGCGGCTGTAAAGAAGCCTTCTTAAGAAGGGAAACAGGGAGAAAAGGCCCAAGTATAAAAATTACACAAGAACAGGACTGAAAATCAATGACGACAGGTCTGATAGGTTGATGAATTGGAAAGGTCTGGTTAAAATCCGCGCCAATATGTTTTTGTATGCTATATTTAAAAGATGATGGAGGCTGTGTCATAGTTTTGAGGCTGAATTTTCAACCAATGGTGTTGGAGATCATGTCAAAAATAATGGAATACGACCTGGAAAGCCCGGAGAACTATTCCTAAAGAAATGAGGGTTGAGTCAACATTTTTGCACAGTACTGTATGTTACAGTAACGACTCCAACTATCAGCTGTACTTCTCTTTGTTCTCATTTTGGCTAAAGTGCGCTTTTTTTTAGTTGTTGTTGTGGGTTTCATGACAGCTTAAAAAAAGCCAGCTGTGTTTTAAAACTCTTTAGGGAAAGCAAACCTTTTTTTTGTTTTGGTTTTTTTTTTTTGCATCAACACTTTCATTCACATGACTAAAAACGTCTTTTCTTTTTAAGCAGTTAATGCTGTGACGGCCTTTAACTTCCAGCTGAAGGTCAACAGTGGTGTTTTTCAACACCCCTGTGCCGTAAATCCACAAATCCGCCTTTTAATTGATTTAACTGATTAGATATTTTCCAGGAGAAACTCACTCATATGGTGTGACAGGAAACATTAAGAATAGATTGTAAACCTAAACCGTGGGAACTCACTGACATCACAAAATTTCAATCAGATCTGAATCTAAATGGTACTCTTAAATCTGTATACAGTACTTTCTAAAAGTATGATTTTATCTGGGTTATTGTTTAAGATCATGTATTGTACATGCCAGAGCTCCAGGCTGGTGTTTTTTCTGTTTTGTTTTGTTTTTAATCTCTTTTTGAGGTGGTATTTAAAGTCAAACGTCTCACATACACACAAAAGGCCAGTCACTTTTATGGATTCTGCCCCTAACACACCCCTCCTCCTCCAGCTGTGATGGTAGCTGATCAAAGGGGAAATGGGCTGCTATAGAATCCCACCTTTTCCCAGATCCTGGGAGGAGCCTGCGCCTGGTGGCAAAGAGAAGAACAATGGCAGGAAACTAGGAGAGGAGCTAGGGAGTTCCTGTTGGCAAGATGATCCCGAAGACGAGAGTGATGGCACGCCTCGTACAAGTGGACACTGGCCCGCTGCCCTGAGCAGGAGGAACTGTGCTCTTTAAAACTAGAATAAGGTTATTGTTTGAGATGTTTTCAAAAGTTTGATTCAAAATAACTGATGTTTGCAAGGAGGGATGTCTTAGATGTCCTGCTGCAAAATGTAAAACAACAAAAAACAAACTGAATATCAGAACACAATTGTTTGCAAGGTAAACAAATGGTAGATGTTATAGTACCCATGGTCCATTTAGACTAGCATCAAGCAGGGCTCCACCTAACCCAAGGGGTACTGCTGCAGTGGGTGGAGGTAGATGGAAAGATTAGCTCAACTATTACAGTTAGAGAATTACGTGGATCTTAAGTTCAATCTAAAGTTAAGGAGTTCAATTGAACAGATAAGGAATAATTAGGTGACTTTTTTCATGTTTTCAATGTTTTGATACTAGTGTCCGAACAGATTGCAACATAAAAAACTGTTGCGTGATTTGCCTCCAGTAATCTAAAGACTGATTTCCATCTGAAGTATTGTCTAAAGGATTAATGAAACACGTGCAAAAACAGAGTCTGTAAAATTCTAATAAACTTGAAAGGCAACATTTGGTGTGACCACCTTTATTCTTCAGCAGTCTGAACTCTCTTAGGCAGCCTTCTTTTCATGTCTTTAAGTAGTCTTCAGGAATAGTTCTCCAGGCTTCTTGAAGGACATTCAAAGCTCTTCTTTGGATGTTTCTGCCTTTTGTTCTGTTCTCTGTCAACATGATCCCACACTGCTTCAATGATGTTGAGGTCCGGGCTCAGGGAGGCCAATCCATGACTGATAGTGCTCCACTGTATGTTTTTATATAAAAGTATGAATTTACTGCATTGGCAGTGAGTTTGGGATCATTGTCATGCTGAAAATGAAGCTGCTGCCAATTAGATGCTTTCCAGATGGTGTTACACTGTGGATCAAAATCTGAAATTTGACAAGATCTCCAACACCACTGACTGAAATGCATTGATTTGAACAAAGAATCCTCCTTCCATAAGAATGGCTTCTTTACAGCCACCCTTCAGCTACGAGCATTTCTGATGATGTTTCAGATTTTTTGTCCTCTACTTGTTCAGTTACCTCAATTTTTAAGGACACATTGCACACCACACTGATATGCAAAGCTTTCAGCTATTATCTCTCTGAGAATCACCTTGTTGGTGGAAAAATGCTATTTTATGTCAAACTGAGTAATCTTTGGCATTTTTCACAGATTCAACTAAAGAAATGGAAACAAATGTGTTTTTGTGACAGGCTGCTCGTAACAAATTTCCTTAAGTCACAATTTAAAATAGTTTTGCTAGGTTGTTATGATTCCATAGGTTGTCTGTTATATGTCTTTTTGTGCTTGAAGGATTCATAAGTCAGTGTTACGTGGCTTAACAAACAAAAAAATTATTTTGAAAATGGTCAGGTACAAGGCCTGGACTGAAAAATGAGTAAATAAGCAGTTATGTCCAAAGAAAACCTTGACAGGCCTTCAGAAAGCTTGGAGAAACATTGCTTAAGATTACTTTTTAAAAAGTGGCAAGAAAGTCTGTCTTTCTCCAAAATATAAAGAAATGAGGGTTGGCTCGAGACTTTTGCACAGCACCTGTGATTTATTTTAGCTGAGCTCACTTTTGGATTTTACTTTGAAATAAAATTATTAAGCTGACTAGTTTGACACCTGTCTGGTTATATGTGCCCTACTGCAAACATGATAAAAATGCCTCACCCTACAGCAACAGAGTATTAAAGAATATTTTTCCTCCAAGATAATGGCTCGAACGTCATACAGCTGCAGAGGACAAAAAGAAAAACAAAAAATGAAACAGCTCAGTAGGATTAATTAATACTGCCTTAAGAAATGCAGTATTCTGTCATGGGTCCTAGCTACACCCCTGGCTGGCTAGAACTCGGGAAATGAACTCTCCACATGATATATTCACACATTTGATCGTGACATTCCTTTTGGAGCCTCTAAAGTCGACAACGAAGTGTTGACATCACGCTGTGATGAGTCGCTTAGATAATTCATGACCTTGCAGCGGTCTGAGAGGGCCGTGCAGCAAGCGGCAGACTTCCTGTGGTCCCACCCAGGCCCGGGTCACATCCACACGGCCGGGGCCACATCGCTCACCCCAACCCTTGTGCTGTACACCCTCCACGCCCTCAAGCACAGCCAAGAACTCATTCCATTGTTCTCAGGAGTGAAACATCCCCATGCACAAGTGGCCAGAACAGCACGCCATGGGCCAGATGTGCGTATGGTATGTGTATGAACAGGGCAAAGCATTGTTTTCAACAAATTCAAAAGAAAACCTAAGAGAAGTTTCTAATGAAGTGCAGTTACTGGAAATTGTTTCAGCTTATTGTTTCAAGCTTGAGTCATTCTTCCATGAAAAAAATTAACTAATTTTAACCTACTGCAAAATGTGCATGGCATGATGCACAGTATGTTCACCGGTGGTTGGTATCATCACATTTTCTGCACCAGTCAAACCACGCCAGAAGTGACAGAACACCTTCTTCCCACTTTTCTGAGCTCATTCAGACCTCTTCAGCATTCCTAACATACCGCCCACGGTGCTAGTAAGGTAGATCTCACCGTGTCTTTTTTATCAGAGGGATTTTCCAATCATACACCACACTTATGACAAATGGGAAGCGGGGAGTTTCCTCTTTCAGGAGAGAAAAAATCCATTTGACTGACCCAGAAACTCAGATGATAAACTATTAACTTACTTCAACTGCATGACGGGCTTATTGGCATTTCTATTCACTTGTTTTAGTGTCTGTTAATTGTTTTTAGTGCAGTATATGATCACTTATATCATACAGAGCGTAATGCAGTATTATGAACTGAGCCATCAACCATTTAATGCAGTGGTTCTGAACCCTTTGGCACATGGCACATCCCATTTCAGAAGCTCAGAAATGGTTTCTTAAAGTCATGTCTTTAATCAAAAGAAAAGAAATCCAGCACAGAAGAGGTTGGGTGGCCATTCTTAAGGAAGGAAAACTGAGAAAATGCTGAGGTATGAAAATTACACAAACTGGACTGAAAATCAGTGACAACGGATCTGATGGACTGAAGAATCCACATTTGATTGAATTCTCATTCTAATAATTAACAATAATTACTGAGGAGGTCAGGAGAGAGTTACAACAGTAAAACATAGTGTGCTTTAAATACACTTTAAAACACAGTGGCCGCTGTGGCATGGTTTGAGGCTGCATTTCAGTCAGTGATGTTGGGGATTTTGTCAAAACTGATGAATAATGAACACAGAAAAGTACCTCCAGATTTTGATCCACCATCTGGAAAGCATCTGATTGACAGCAGCTTCATTTTCAGCATGACGATGACCCCAAACTCACTGCCAATGCAGTAAAATCATACTTGTATATAAAAAGACACAGTGGAGCACTATCAGTCATGGATCGGCCTCCCCAGAGCCCGGACCTCAACATCATTGAAGCAGTGTGGGATCATGTTGACAGAGAACAGAACAAAAGGCAGAAACATCCAAAGAAGAGCTTTGAATGTCCTTCAAGAAGCCTGGAGAACTATTCCTGAAGACGACTTAAAGAAATTATCTATGTTTGCTAAGCCAGCTAGCTAATATAATGTTATTTAAATAAAGACACATCTGGCTCCAAAAAACTCAGTGTTTTATCATCTAATGGTTGCTTTTCCTTTTTTTTTTTTTTTAACCAAAGTGCTAAGAAAAGCTAGTGGATAAAGATGCAGTGTGATTAAAATGATTCTGAATTATTCATTATTAATAATTATTTGAATTATCATATGTTTATTCTCAGTAAGATTTAAAGACATGTTTCTTCTCACATTACAGAGCAAAGCCAGCATTGCATGGTTTACTGATAACTGAAGGTCCTAGTAGTCGTACAGCAACTTAATTGGTGATTGCTTTGCCCAGTGATGCAGTGATGCAGAGATACAGTTATGATTAAACATTTACATCCACTCATCATGGGCATGAACATCATGGTAATTTTAGACTTTTAATGATTTGAACTGCTGACCCAGAGCATGATGCTACCACCACCAGCTGGTACATTTTTCTTAGGTCTGAAAGCCTCGCCTTTACTCCAAACATACCTCTTGTCATTGTGACTCAATTTGTCAATCTTTGTCTCGTCTGACCATAGAACGTTTTGGCTTGTCTATGAGGGCATCTGCAAATTTCAGTCGAGCTTGAAGGTGTCGACTTTGGAGCAGGGGTTACTTTCTTGGTCGGCACCCTCTCAGTCCATGATGATGTGAAATTTTCTTCATGTTTTCACTGAAGACAGTTCAGACTTGAGCCTTGGTGGTCCCTAGACTTTTCCTCTCATCTAAGGATGGAAACTTGGGTCTTCTTCCAGAATTGTCTAAACTGATGATCTTTGAATCTGCAGTTGTTTAGAAATGGCTCCATGAGACCTTCCCAACTTGTCAAATCTACAATTCTCCTTTTTAGATCTTCACTGATTTCCTTGGACTTTCTGGTTGTTCTGAGTATTTATCAATACAATAAATGTTGTTGAAAAATCCTTCATAGAGAAACTACCAGTTGTAGTCACTAATGAGACATTACCAGGCCTTAACCTTGTCAAGTAAAAAATAATCGTAGAATCTTCATTACCACCAAAGATTTAATTGAATGTCTATAATTGAGCTTGTATGTAAACTTCAGGCATCCAGTCTTGTTTTTTAAAGTCATTAAATGTGAATGCTCTACAGTCATTCTACTCTGAAAAAGGAATAGTTCAAAGAAATCATTAAAAACCCCAAATTAACATCACATTCACGCCCAAGATGAGTGGTTGTAAACACATCCCACACAGTCCAAGGCCTAATTTAAATCTCCACCTTAAGGCCTCAACTGTCACACACGTAACTGATGTTATAAGGCATGCAGTAGATGTGTATAAATTAAGGCAGTTACAATTGCAGTTATTTCATTGGCTACTTTTACATGAGACATTTACATTAAATATAACCTGTAGAGTTGTAAATAATTTTTGTCTTGAGGCGACTTATGTTGTGATTTGGCGCTATATAAATAAAATTGAATTGAATTGAATTGAATTGAATGTCAGCTGTGTGTGAAGCAATAGTGCTTAACTGTGCTTGATGGTTTGAAATGCTGTGAACAGGAATGAGACCGCACTTTGTGTCAAATGCCTTGGCGTTACTTTGACGGTCTCAAAGCATGTTTCACACTATCATGGATTTGTGACGTTTACTTTGCTCAAGACCACCTAAGGACTACCTTCCTCATTTGAACATCAGCTAACAGTAACAGATGTTCTGCATTTTTATACCAGTCTATCCGTAACCACAGGAAATTACTGCAGATCAGTGCATCAGCTACACTGAATTAAATCTACTTGTGACGATGCCAATATGAGACAGATTTATGTGACGATTTCTGCCACATCTGCAGGATTGCCGCCAAACATAAGCGCACATGTGTCTCTGTTAAGTCACGTCCTGTGGAAATGGCCTTGACAAATTCACAGAACTGCTACTGACTGCTGGAAACCCGGGGACAAAAACATGCATTAAAGTTTCAGTGAAGGCATGAGGAAGTTAAAGCAGTAAACAAGTGTTAGTCATGAGGCTGAGGAAGTGCTCGCTACCAGCACACAAGAGCCGACGGATCAGGAGTTCAATGGCAATGTATTCTTAGAAACAGGAAGCCTGCAATGCATCCAGTGGCCTGATTCCCATTGAAGTAAATAGAGATGGGTGCAGCTTATCCAGTGGTGCTGTGATGGGTAAACAGGAAAAACAGATCTTTACTGATCTTGCGCTGATGTTTTTACATGTGCATTTCTTCAAGCTGAATTTGCACCTCTGACTTTATCTCAGTTTTAAAGGAAGCCCATGCTACCGAAAACCTCACAGGATATCACATCCTCTAATTTTGATCCAACTTATTAAACTTACTTAGCTCAAGTATTGCAGAAATGTTTCTGCAGAAAATTACAAGGGAGGGGACGGTTCATGATTACCGTAATGATGCTCCAAGCACTGCTCAAAAACCCGCAGATAACAGGAGTCCTTTGTGGATTGAGGTCATGACTATGAAAGGCATGTGAGATCATAAAAAAACCCCAAAAAACACTGGTCGTGTACAGATGCTTTTCATCAATGTGCATTGTCCTTGCAAATGAATCTGTTTAGGAGGAAAAGTAGCCGGTTAAGTGCTTTTACAGCTTCTCTCCTTTGAAATTAATAAAGTATGCGCTGTAAGTACAGATATAGTCTTTTTCCTTTGGGACTTCCTAATGGTACCTGCTCACATACATTCTGGATGAGAAGCAGACAGTAACACACCCTGCTTTGTGTGGAAACAATATTCATTGCAGTGGGAAACACTTTCTGAAGTCAAGGAAATCCCACCCTTAAATAAATATGTGGGAAAGATGGTTAAGATGGTTAAAGATGGATAAAGATGGTCTTGCATTTCAGTTTACATCAGCTTATTTTTATTTACAGCATTGTTTCTCCAGTTTAAATGAGTGCTGTTAGGATTTATCCAGAAAAATGTTACAAAACAAATAAATCACAAAAAACTGAATGAAAAAAAGCCACAAAATACAAACTGTACAACAGCCCAAATTACTTAAGCTCTTCTCTCTGACACAAAACAACAATTTTGGTCTTGTATTCATGTTTTACATCTGCTTTAAAGTTTCAAAATATGTAACACTTATGTGAAACGATAAGACCAGCTTTCCAGTCAGGTTGTCAATACACTACATTTACATTCTAAAAACAGTGGATCTGAGGGCGTAAGGCCACAGTCACACAGTTCTGAGAGACCAGTCTGCAACCATTTGGGAACCATGAGAAAAAAATGTGTATTCCCCTACAGGGTGGTAAGTGGTTGGTGACAACTGGCAGGAGAAACAACCGGCAGTGCTGCATGAAAAACTCTCTATGCTATAGTCCCTGGCGGATAGTTGCAATCACTTGTAGTGCATGTAAGATGCCAACTAGTCTGCAAACACTCAACAACTACTCTCCAAAACTGTGAAAAGTGCAGTGCTAAATGGAACCATTTGTCTTCTAAGTTGAAGCTGGTAATTCATAACTTTTACTTTGAAGGGGAATGTTCTCTATTTCCTGTTTGTGTTGCACTTTTTCAGATTTTTACCAGCTCTCGACTAGTAGTTGATGAGTGTTCAGGTCACCGTCTTGCATTCAAACTATGCATGACTGTGGCATTATGCCAGCAGCCAAAATTGTGATGAGGTTTTTTTGGTGCAGCACCTAGCAACGACAAGTAACCTCCAGCAACTATTCTCCAATACACATTTTTCCCTAGCAACTGGAGTTTACAAGGGGGTCAGGAACTGGTCTCTTGGTCTGTGACTGAGACCTAATATAAAAACATTACTCTGACTAATGTGACATCAAAGGCCTGTAAAATACATCATATATAGACTGCTTACATTGCAAAAAAAATCTCTCTGCGTTCTGGATATTTTGTGACCACAAAGCAATCCTGTCAAATTATGACCAGTATAGCGTGCTATGTTTGTAAGGAAACTTTCATGGTAATCACCTGGTAGCATAGTTTTTGAAACAACATGTTTTCTCACTCACGCAGAGATGAGAAGTAGCCATGGTTATGTAGCCATAACCACCAGGGCCAGAGGAATTTTAGCCGGTTAGCTTCATCAGGGAATCGAACACCTAGCATGGCTCTGTCAAAAATTAGCCATTAGGCTACCAGCTAACTTTAGCTAGCTATATTTCAGCTTGATATTTATTATTTATTATTTACAAAGGAAACACAATCATGTATGTCAGTCTTCTCATTCTCACCAAAAAAGTACTTTGCAAATCCCAAACTACTAATTCAAGAAATCAAAGCTGAGAATCCAAGAATAAAATGTTATAATATAAGCCAGTGTCAAAGATTTCTTTAACAGCAAGGTGCAGTTTGTTCTTCTGAGACACAAAGCACTGCGTACTAGAGGATTCATTGTCATGCAATATTTTAAAAAATTACTTAGAATTGCTTTAGCAAGATTTAATTGATAAGTTGTAGAAGACACTGGTAGGAAAATTTGTTCCCTTTGGAAACTAAATTGCCCTAAACTTTCCCACAAAAAGTACCCACTCCAGTGCAAATACTTCTAGAAAACTGCTGAGGGTCCTTATTTGTTAAATTCAGAACAAATGCCATTATAAAAAAATCTAGCATAAAATTAAAGAACAGCAAAGTTCTGTGTGTCCTCTCAAGCAACTCAAACAAAAACTCACCATGTAGACTGTAACAGCCAAGAGCTGATTTCCCAAAGATTTCTCTGTGTTCACATTGCTCTAGAATTATCTGCTACATGGACACAACCGCCTGTTGCAAGTGAAAAAAATAGATTTCCCCACTGGTTAGAGAGTGATTACTGGAGGTTGCTGCCTGCTGCCAGGTGAAATCGATCACAAAGAGAGACCAAAACCCTCCTTATGATTGTCACGAGCAAATTACCTGTAGTTTGCATTGTGGTTGCAAGGAGGTTGCAAACTGGTCTCTAGGCTGGGGCCATCTGACTCTACATTGCCATGCATCACATGTTTGGCAGTTAAGTAAAGCCTCAATAGAGCTGGAAACACTTTTTTCAACCAATTGCAACTCTTTTGCAAAAGAATTCAGGTTTAAAGCATTTTAAAATTATATTTTCCTTATATCAGACCTGCGAGCTATGCTGTCGACTTCTACATGACAGCCTCACGCTTGTGATCCTAGACAAACCTATTGGCTTTCATTGTTGTTTCCCCCATGTTGTCCTATAAAGTTTCACGCCACCTTGCACCTGCACCGAAAACCTGCAGTGGAAAGGTGCTTCCTGTTTTTAAAGGCCAGAACCAGCAGCTCTACAGGACAGTTTTGTCTTTTAACCTCAGACATATACAGTTTCCCCCCATTTACTTGATTTAAATGACAGTAACAGTGAGAATGACAATAATTATCAGTGCATTGTGTGAAATAAGTGATCCAGAAGTTAGGAGTTTATGTGACAATATTGCTATATACAACAAATGGTTTATAACTGAAACTAATGAAAACAACATTATGTTAAGTCCCTTACAACATGTCATTCATACACAATCAAATTTAAGTACAAACATATCAATCACGTCTCCAGCATTTTGGAATACAACAACAGTGAGCCAAACCAGTATACTTATCTATTAAGTATTAACTTAATAGAGACTGGAGCTGTCGCCAAGCCAGGCAAAATTATTTTGTGGACCTCACTCAGAAAACAAGAACTACATAAATAGAAAATTTACCTCAAAGTTGAGTTCAGTCCTCGTCCCATGCCGCATATCTTTATTTGACAAACAGCTAAAGCATAATTGACATTTTGCAAAGCGAGCAGGTTATTTTTGAATGTGTCTTTTTATCCGTTTCTATTTTAGTTTACGTTATTTTACATATACTTTACAAATGCCATTGATAACCACTACAAATAATATAAATAAAACTTCTTGCTCTTCATGCTCGCTATTCAGCTTAACAGCAAACAGCTGCGACACTGAGCTCCTCCATGAAACTTGAAGTGTCAGAAGGAGTGATGATAGAGGAAGCAGTATTTCACTTAGTTTACCGTCTACTTTTAAATTCCATCAAGCTCTTGAAAATGCCCAGAAAAGATATCCGCACAATACAAAAAAGAAATATTCCCTAGGTTATCTGCACAGTGCAGTACACTTTATTGTTGTTTGATGGCATTATCCTCATAGGATCTTAAGTCTTTGTTCTCACAGTCCTTCTAATGAAGTGAAATATGGGAGGGTGTCTTTTGGTTTAGTTTTTTGCTTTGAAAATGGAAGAAATACCTGTGTTATTTCTCAAAAACCTTGGGAGGAGAGCAAAACAGTAAGTCATGAACCTGAAGAGCTTCACACGAAAGGGCTGTCCGATCGGAATATGTCTGAGTAGCTCTTGCCGTTCATGTGCTCAGTGTGACTCTCGATGCTGTAGCATCGGTGGACTTCGGTCAGCGACGACGCCACGTAGGAGGCCGAGCGGAAGATGTCAGCGTTGGCGAAAGTACCGACAAACTGCATCCGCTGTTGATTCCAGTATCTCCGGAGAATGCTCTGAACCTGCAAGAGGAGGAACAAAGACGATGAGAGAAAAATCCGTGCTGGTGGTTGGACTTATCTCCAAGGGCGGTCCTAGCCTGTTTGGTGCCCTGGGCGAACACTCGCTTTATGCTCTATTTAGAAGAAAATAGAGCACAATTCATGCAGTCGGGGTCAGAAGTTCACTTTTACTCATCATGGGCATGACTGTCATGGCAATGATGTGCTTTTAATGATTTCATTGAACTGTTCTTTTTCCAGGGTAGAGTGATTGCACAGCATACATATTTCATAACTTAAAAAAAACAAAACAAGAACAGGATAAACAAATTTTAATTTATTTTTGGAATTTCAAGAACTAGAAACTACTGAAACATCAGCATCACTGTCCACAGTAACGGCTGTTTTACATGGGCTGAGCTGACCAAGAAAGACGTCGCTGTTCCAAAATCGACACCTTTAAGCTAGACTGAGATTTGCAGCTGCAAACACACATTAAAACTGGTTTTGGAATAATTAAAGCAGGCTAACATCAAGTTTCTGGAATGAGTCAGAATGTACATTTTGGCACTGTGTGGTCAGAGAAAACTGTACACTCAAACCTTTTTTTCCAAAGTCATTAAATGTGTATACTGTACAGTCACAAAGTCAACCACAACGTTCGTGCCCAGCATGAGTCGATGTGTTTGAGCATAGCTGCACATTTTAACTCCAATCACTCGATTCATTATAACATGAGAACCTTTTTTTATTTTTGTGATTTTGACTCTGTATATGACAACAGTGGTTCTTAAATCAAACAATCAAGAGGTGATTAAAGTGCAGACTTTCAACTTTAATTCAAGGGGTTTAACAAACATTTCTACATTAACTGTTGAGGAATTACAACAATTTTTATACACAGTCGCCAATTTTCATTTAAGTGAACAAACTAAGGTAATTTTATATGTAAAGGAATTGTTTAAAGACTTGGATGTAATCAAATCTATAACTCATGGACCTCACTAAGTGCCGCATTTCATCCCTCAATATGTTTTGCTTGGCTTTAGGTCAGCTAACTTATCATCTGAATAATATCCAGTTTCTTTAAGACTATAGCTCTGCAAACTTAAAGATTACTCCTGCTACTCCTATCAGCAGTCACATCGTCAATAAACCAGTCTCACTAATGATGGTGTCCTTCAGAGCAGAATTTTCTTTGACCGCTTAGTGGGAATTCCAGGGAAAAGCTACTAGCAAATGGAAATCTGCCCCATAACTTTCATCTGCTTAGCATGCGCACACCAGCTCACCCTCATCTTCACCAGACTCTTCAACCTCTCACTG
>NW_005187519.1:101949-126445 GCF_000239375.1 Pundamilia nyererei
ATTCTATTCTATTCTATTCTATTAACTTGTCGTGAAGTAAGTTTAAAGTTACAGAGAAACAGCAATTAATTATTTTTTATGGAAGAATCGGCAACTGTTCATTTATTAATTTGCTCAATTACTCACCTCCCCGTTGAAGAAGCAGAATATTGTCGAAACCAAGAGACCCTGAATAAAACAAAGAAAGTTTATTACGTAAAATATGTGCTAATATTAACATTATTATGCCTCTTTCTCCGATGCATGGACTGACCTGGTAGTGCATCAGGATGTTCATGATGTAGTGATAGATCTCAGAGTGGCCATCAGGTTTATATGGGAGCAGGACAAACTGGATACCGAGAAGAGGGATGAGAATGAGGGTGGCTCTCACAGCCCTCATGTAGAGGCTGGATTCGGCCTGGTGTGTCACTCGCAGCTTGGTGATGAGAACCCGAACGATGTTCAGCAGAAAAAAAAGGTTCACCTGGAGTCAAAGTAGGCACACACAACTTTTTATTGAAATATCAGACGCAGATTAAAAGGACAGGATAGTTCTTATCAAGTCAACACCGAAAGAAAACCTGTGCCAGACCTTCAGAAAGCCTGCTCATAAAGCAAAATACATAGCGCACAAGATATAAGGACAATAGGTGGTTCTAGAGTTTTATAAATTAGTGTATATAGTGAAGTACACCATCTTAATTCCTTATGACAGCTTCCACAATTTTACCTCTTTACCAGATAGATGTGTTGTTTTTTTGTAAATTTCTTTTGACCCCTGCCTTCTTTAACATACCTTTGCCTCCAAGTCCATACTTTCTTCTTAATACAGCTTGAATTATTTTGTGCATTGTATATCATCAGTGCAATGTTTACATCAAGTAAACTGAAAATTGTCAAAGTTTGTTGGTCATAATTTACTTTAGCATATAAAGTGGTATTGTTTGCTTTCAATGCAGTTGGTATGGAAGTACTGGGAATCAATGAACTGGTTCTTGTGAAGTGCTTTTCTACTCCACATAAGTACTCAAAGATTGGAAACGCGTCATTCACCCATTTACCTCTTTTCATATGCTCCGTTCTATATAACATTAACACTCGCAAGCAACTTGGAGCTAGCATCTTGTCCAAGAATATTTGAATAGCCAGAGATCAAATCCCCAACCTTTCATTTAGTAAGTGAGCTACTGTACCCTCTAAGCTACAGCCACCCAGGTTATTTCTGCATGAGACAGATTCAACAAAGTGCTGGAAACACTCCTCAGAGATTTTGGTCCATGTTGACATGACAGTATGACACAGTTGCTTTAGATTTATCAGCTGCACAGCCCAAAGATGCTCTGTTGGATCGAGGTCTGGTGGCTGTGCAGGCCACTAGAGTACAGTGAACTTATTGTCATGTTCAAGAAGACTGAGATGATCTGAGATTTTTTTATTCTGCAGTCATCAAAAAATGTGTGCACTGTGGTCATAAAGGGATGGACATGGTCAGCAGCAATACTTTGGTGCTTAGGGGCCCAAATGTGCAAAGAAAATATCTTGAATATCATTACACCACCATCAGCAGCCTGACACATTGATGTAAGGTGATCCTATAAGGATGGATTGTAGACTCGGTTTCCTGTTCTTAACTGACAGGACAGACTGGTGTGGTCTTCTGCTGCTATTAAGATGCTCTCCTGCGTACCTTGGTTGTAACAAGTGGTTATTAGAGTTATTTTCCTCTTCCTGTCAGTTCAAAGCAGTCTGACCATTCTTCTCTGACCTTTGACATCAACAAAGTATTTTCACCCAGAGAACTGCCGCTAACTGGACATTTTCTCTTTTTCAGACCATCATGGTTCTTTGGGAAAATCCCAGCAGATCAGTAGCTGCCGAAGTACTCAGACAAGCCCGACTAGCACCAACAAACACGTGAAACAGAGTTTAGTACTCACCACCAATGCAGCACAGATGGGTCCATGGATAATGTAAAGCAAGGAAGTGTTTATGGTGCACCTGTGAGGGAACAGATCAGATCATTATATCCAGATGGGATGGGAACACGTGATATCTGTTGAAAGGATGTGTGAATCCAAAGACTCACTTGTCACTGTAGTAAAAGTTACGCGCTATTGAGTATATCACTGCCGGCATGATTGGAAAGCCTGTGAAATCAATAATGTTGAGTGACATTTGTGTTTGATAGCCAGGAAGTATGCACGCATAAATATTCACATGTCTTTAACTTACCCCAACCCAGCAGATAATACCAAAGGAGATGCTGTTCTTCTGCAAACACAGCCACAACTATCAGAGTATGCAGGTAGATGCCCTCACAAAGCATCCAGAAGTAGTTACAGCTCATCAGGTACATATGGATGAACTCCATCAGTGTGCAGCTTATCTGAAGGAAAACAAAACGTGTTTTTACACGACTCAAACAAATGGAGCCTGAGTTACTATCCAATATAAAAGGTGGAAAAGCAGGTCACTCACAGAGTCAGCATATTTGTGTCCTTGCTTCGCTAACATTGTGAGCACAATAACGGTCGCAATCGAGTTAAGTATGAAGGAGAGAAAGAGGTTTTTGTGGAGAGTTATCCTTTGGCAGCTCAGACTCCTGATGGTTATTAGAAAAGAAGACACATTAGATTTTTACTTTTGAATCACAGATTTGTCCATAAGGTCACAACAAGCACCACTGAGACACCGACCCCATCTCCCCAGTCAAAACAGGTCCAGGCATCATGCCAAAAACTGCATCAGAAATGGTCGGATGTTCATGCATAGATGTATATTGTTGCAATAAGGAATGCATTTTGTAATTTATTATTATTATTATTATTACTTAGGGATTTCTTTCTAACAATTTCGGGCACTTTCAGATGTCAGCTTGATAGCTTTTAAACAGCTGTTAACTGCTGTGAATGTGCAAGATCTAAATCTAGTTTCTCCTGCATTGAAAGTTAGTAATAACAAACTAATAATGCTATCTACTACTTGGGTTTCTAAATGGCCCTGATGAGATAGGAAAATTAAATGTATTAAAGCTACCAAGAAGAAAAACAATCTATGGCAATTTAAATTGTGGAGATTTAAGGGAATAAAAAACAGAATTTAGCAAATTCTATGGGACATGAAATACTGGGATTGAAAGTTTGAAAACTTTTTAGTAATTAACCTTTTCTTTAATTTAAGTCCCAAGACTTTTCAACACATTTATGCAGTTAACATAAATTTACAATGAAACTTGGTCTCATTTGTTGTATGTGACTTGTCTCCATTGACTCCTTGCTTTCTGTTGTCAGCATTACAAGCCTCTGCTACTTATTACAAAACAATTCAGAGTGAAAATGCAGAGAAGATGGGTACACTGTTATCATATAGGGGAAAGACATTGTCAGCAACAATACTCAGGAAGGCTGTGGCGTTTAAAAGATGCTCAGTTGTTACTAAGTGGCCCAATATATGGAAAGAAAATACCCCCACACCATGACACCACCACAAGCCTGAACTGCTGATATTAGGAAGGATGGATGAAAGCACGGATATGCTTTCATGTGGTTTTCATCATTCTGACCACACCATGTTAATGTCAAAGCAGGACTCATCAGACCAGGCAACATCTTTCTTTTTCTTCTCTTATTGTCCAATTTTGGTGAATTGTAGCCTCAACCTCGTGTTCTTAGTTGACAGGAGTGGCTTACAACTGCTGCTGCAAATCATCTGTCTCAAGACTGAGGTGTTTTTCTGCATAGCTTGGTTACGACAAGTGGTTATTTGAGTTATTGTTGCTTTCTTAGCAGCTTTAAGCACTAAAGCCATTCTTCTCTCAAGACATCGTCACCCAGAGAACTGAAACAGACCCCCCCCCCCGATCACTCTATGTAAACTCTAGAGATTGCTGTGTGGCAAAAAGCTGAGCATTTTCTGAAATACTCAGTCCCACCTGTCTGGCACCAACAACCATATCACATTCAAGTTACTTAAATGAGCGATCCTCAGTTTTCACTTCAGCAGGCACGTCTACACGCCTAAATGGATTGAGTTGCTGCCACGTGATTTGTTGCCAAGATATTTGCTTTGCATTTGAGTTCTGTACCTAATAAAGTGGGTGTACAAAATCTTAACTAATCACAGTAAGAGCAATACAAAAGATAAAATATAAAATAATATACTATAAAATATAAACAAGAACAGTGCCAGACTTACTTGAAATGGAAAAAAATTCCCAGTGAAATCAGCAAAGACAGCAGCGAAAGTCCGTGACCGATCATAACCAAGTAGAAGTGAGTCATTGTTGCCTGCTACAAAACACAATACATACAGGTTTGCATTAATTATTGGCTATCGACTTCTATTGAGCTTTACTGATTTTATTGTACTTTGTTCACTTTTACCTCTCCGTGATGTGTGAAGTTGGCTTTGCAGTTTGTGTAGTTGGTCCACGTCCTGTTGCTCTCCGGATGCCGTGCCCACTCTCCAGTCTCTGTGCAAACTTTTTGAGCCATCACTGTGATCAGATTTGAAAATAAATCGTCATTTTATTATGTTGATACTTTGGGACTGTTGAGTTTAAACAGAAGGTGGACAGCAGAGGGGGAGAGTGCCATCAAGCTAAAGGAGGAGTCCAGGCTTGGTAACCCTGTGGGACTTCAGAAGCAGCTGACAGGTACCGACAGGCCATGCAGGATGTAGCCCAGGCAGCAGCCGAAGCTTTAATTCAAACTGCATAAAAGTTCAAATAATTTATTGATTGACTGATCGATACCGTTCTTAGCTATGTCTATAGTGATTTTACAGCTCTCAGTTTAACAACCCTAATGACATAAAGGAAAAATAATGTGAACGCTCAAGGTTAATGACGTTATATGAAATCACAGAGGGCACAGAGATTTACCGTGTGTATCAAAATCATCAAAGTAGTCTGGACAGTTCTGCTCTTTAACGCCAGCTTTAGTTTCATCCCAGCACAGCCAGCCGTCCCACGTCATGTTGCACATCGGCTCCGCTAACAGAGGCAGAAGACAGACCGGCAAAATCACGTTAAAGAAGAAAGGCATGAAAGTTCAGTTCTGCTTTTCCTTTCATTTTAATTATTTTTATAGTCATATTAACAGATTTTAGTACTGTAATACAAAATACACAATTCTTTAGGTACATATACAGATTATACCTGCAGCATTTACTGCATTTATGCAGAACTTTTACATGCCATTGAGTATTTTTATGGTGTGATACTGTGCATGTCTACCACTGCTCACCAGTCGTTTTTGTTTTGTGCTGCGACTCTGTTATCCTCTGGAAACATCTGTACTGGGCCATGGTGATTTTAGACAGTCTCAACAGATCTCCATGGTTCACTGAATGATTCGCTGGTTCCTTGTGAGCGTCTTTAGCTGTTGCCTCCACCAGCATCTGGAAACACAAAATTTGCAAATGTCAAAAATGTGTAATTCAACCATTCGAGCTGGTGTTCCTCAACTCGTCCCATCCTGTTTATCTCTCATACGGAGAACCTATTCCATAAAGCACCTTTCATGCTATACTCAAAGCAAAATAGTTGACTTTTTATACATAATTTAGCCATCTACTCAACTGTTATCCCATACGTTTAGCTTGGAAGTTATACTCTTACAGTAAAAAGCTTTAGTTGCCAGACAGAGTTTCTCACATTGGACTCTATTGGGCTGTAAAACAAGCTCATATCATGACCCCTCCACCACTGTGCTGACAGCTGGTATGAGGTTTTTGGCTTTGTGCATTATGGCCAATCATCGCCACTGGTCTCATCTGTTCAAAGGGCACTGTTCCAGAAGTTTGGTGGTTTGTTCCGGTGCAGCTTTACAAGCCTAAGCCGAGCTGTTGTGTTAGTTTTAGAGAGAAGACACTTTCTTCTGGTAATCTTTCCAAACAAACCACACTTGGTCATTCTTTTTCTAATTTTAGTGTCTTGAACTTTTACATTTAACGTGCTAACTGTGGCTCCGTTTGTGATAAATAAATACTGACACGATGTAAATTTGTCATGTTGTGAGGTTGTATTTACCTGCTGAGCACGAGAATATTTTTATTGAGAGGTGAAACCCTAGAACCAAAAGAGACTCTGCTTTCTGTTTACTGTGGCTGTGCTCTGACTTGATCTACTACAAGTTCTGTAACTTTAGGGAAGCAACAGTCAATCAAAAGAGCCAAACTTAGCCAATAAAAAAAAGAGTTTACTGTATTTTGACAGAGAGTTGTTTGTTAGAAACAACGAGTTTGCATGAAGTTTATTTTAAATAGCTGAGATTATTTTTCAAATGCAAATTCAACACTCTGTGATACATCTGGGAACATTTATCTGACATTAAAAAAAGGAAAATGCTCTCAAGATATATCATTTATTCCAGCAGGGCCAACTTATCATTTTCTTTACTAAAAAAAACCTTAAAACATCAACTCATGGTGTGACAGTTAATGCTCAACTCATAAATATGTACCAGACTGTTGTCCCTGTTATCAATAGTAAAGGAAAACATTTAAGTACCTTGTTGAGGGAGCACTGGACCAGGAGTAGCACGATGTAGCTCAGATCCATGTGCGCTCTGATCTTCATACGTTTCCTAAAGAAAAGTCACAAGAGTTGCAGCTGAGGAAAGAAATTTCTCCAAAATATGCACACAACATATTACAGGTGCTGGTCGCATACAGATTAAAAGCATAGCCTTTGGACACTCGCCATTAGACTGGACGATATTTTTATACTTCGTTAGATGTTATTTTTATTAGTGTTGGAGGAACAGGTAAAAATGTCACCACTATCCCAAATAGTTTTCTCCCAAAGGCCCAATAATAACAACAACACTTCCTGAGCTGCAGCAGCTGCTGGGCTGATCCAGCACACAATGTGCTGACAGGAGCTGGAAACAAACTCAACGTTCACGTGCTCTGTACTGCCAGGACCATAAAATAACACATTTAGCATTAAAATTTGGTATCTTCGTATTATTATTTTTACTATTAAATTTGTAATTTTGCCTTCTAATTATCTTTCAAAGCCAATATCAGGTCCCCCATCCTTTGAAACTGAGAGGGAAATGCTTGTAGCTTCATGTTTTCAACTTGTAATGAGCAGTCCTCTCCTTTTTTGGATGTTGAGGTTTCAGATTTGACCTGTTGCTTCCTCCGTTCTCCCTTCCTTCCTTCCTGCATGCTTATTAAGCACCGTGAGCAGGTTTAACCAAAGTTTAGCCAGAAGACATCACCACGTCAAATACCTGTACAGTTGGTGTGGCAGAAGCTCTTGAACCTAGTGTGGTTCGTACATTAAAAAAACATGTATCCTTCAGTCAACAAGAAGCTCAGTTTTTCCTGACACATGTAGTGCTGTGCAAACGTCCGGAGCCCCTCATTTCTTTCTATTTTGCTTCCAAGGAGCCAGAAATACATTTTTGGAGGCACAGTGGCTGCCTTCACCCATTTTCAGAAGAATGCTTTTTTTGTTTGTTAAGCTACTTCACAATCATTCAAGCACAAAAAAGTCTCCTAACTCAAGGGATGAACCAGTGTTGTGGCTACATAACACATAACTCAGCAAAGAAACCATTTTAAATTGTATCTTTAGGCACTTTGTTGTTAGCAGCCTGTCACAAAAACACATCGTTTGTTCACATAGCTTTAGTTGAATCTATAAAAAATGCCAAAGATAACACAGTCTGACATAACATTGTATTTTTGCAAGAACAAAGTGATTCTCAAAAGGCTGTTACTTCAAAATTTCAGCATATCTCAGCATATTGTGCAGTGTGTCAGAGGACAAAAGAAGTGGCAGGTCTAAAGAAACAAAACTATCTACAGCAGATGAACAGGATCTGAAAGTCGTGTCATTTCACATACAGTAACAGGAAAAAACCCCAAAGTCCTGCATTTCAGCCAGTGGTGTTGGAGATCTTGTCAAAATAAATGAATTATGAACACAGAAAAGTACCATCGTGCAAAACCATCTTGAAAGCATCTGATTGGCAGCAGCTTCATTTTTTAGCATGACAATCATCCCAAACACACTGCCAATGCAATAAAATCATACTTGTATAGAAAAACACACAGTGGAGCACTATCAGTCATGGATTGGCTTCCCCAAAACCCGGACCCCAACATTACCGGAGCAGTGTGGGATCATGTTGACAGAGAACAGAGCAAAAGGCAGAAACATCCAAAGAAGAGCTTTGAATTGTGCAAACTCTGTTTTTGCCTTACACACTGTAATTACACGTTTGTTACAATAAATCCCTCCACCCATTTCCCATTTTCCTAGAAAAATATAAAGAAACGGGGATTGGCTCATGACTTCTGCACAGGACTGTAGCATAGAAGAAGCTAACATCAAAGCAGCTGCTACTTAGAGATATTTTAATTTAACTACAACAACAACTTTTCTTATGTTTGCAAGACTTTTTTTAAATTCACTTTTTACCTCACTGCAAACTGTGGTTGAACATATGTATAAGAATATATTTAGTATTAAAAAAAATTAATAATGCAATAAAAACTGAAATATTAAATGCAACAGTAAAAACATCAAGGGGAGAGAAAGGTTAATAAATAGAGAAGCAAATTAAAACATAAATATTAAATTTATGTCACATAAATTAATGCCTATAGCCTACAGCTTAAGTAAAAGTAACTTACCATGCCAATTTTGATCTTCACGCAAGCCTTAAAGGGCCAGAAAACTGTACCCTAACAGAAAATATTTTAAATCCTCTTAAATGTCTCTTGCAGATGCTAATAGATGAAGATTCACGTTTGTAACTAAACTAAATAACAGGGTTAAACCTGCTTTGGCAGGAAAAAGTCCAACGTTGAGCTGGGTAGTCTAAAACCAAAGTCTGTGTCTTCGGTGACAAAGGCGTTGCACAATAACTTTAAAGCTGTTGATTACATTAAAGCATTTGCACCACTTCATAAACTGTCATTAATGAGTCTACCTTTCATATCTACAGTTTAATGCAGCACCAGAAAGTCTCTCTCGACATCAAACTCTTTCTGAGTTTCTCCTCTCAGTATGTGAGTGACATACAACCCATCTATAATCTTGCAGCACAAATGTAATTAATTTCCACCTCCTCTGGCTGCTAATTCAGGAAATCTTTGTCACTTTAACAGATTAATATCCTCTTGAACACACCCAAAAAAAGGGAAAACACTACATGCAGAATGATTTCCTGCTGCTATGCAAAAAAGACATCCAATATCTATTCGTGCAGTCACTCCCTTGGTGTGTAATCCATTTGTGTGAGAACTCAGAGATTTAACCACTTCTACATGAGAAATGCCCTTCACTGAAAACACCGTCCTGTCCTGGAAATCTGTGTTTTTCCCACTCATGCTATTGCAGCTTTTTGTTAGGTGTTACAGAAAGCATATACAGTCACCCGCCACTTTATTAGGTACACCTGTACATTTCATCGGCAGTAGCTCAACATATTTAGGTGTCCAGACCTGATCATGACAACCTGCTCAAGTTCAAATTGAGCAACAGAACTTGGAAGAAAACAATTTTGAATGCCTCGTGGCTGTTGGTGGTCTGTGAATTTCAGAAACTGCTTATCTGCTGGGATTTTCCTACACAACCATCGCTAGGGTTTACAGAGAGTGATCTGAAGAGGAGAAAATATGCAATGAGCGGCAGTTGTCTGAGTGAAAATGCCTTCAGAGGAGAATGACCATCCTGCATAACTTGTTGCCAGTGTTGGGACTAACGGGTTATTAAGTAACGCGTTACAGTAACTACGTTATTATTGTGGTAACGAGCACGGTAACTAGTTATTATGCCAAAATCAGGAACGCGTTACTCGTTACTGGGATTTAGATAGGGTCGTTATTCGTTACTTCGTGTGGTGGCTATCGCGGAGCTTCCACAGATTCAGTAACATTAGCAAGTGGTGGAGGCAGCAGGTGGATGAAGGAAAGGGGAGGGAGGAGGAGGAGAGACCTAAAGCTGCTGGTCATGATATGGTTTGGTTATCTGGTGAGAGGGAAACATGAAGATGAAACCAGGAGATGTCCTTACTGGATCATCAGAGCTGAACAGGTGATGGAGAAACAGGTTTACCTTTTAGGTGACATGAATGAGTTGAAGGGAAGTTATGAACTGTTTCTGAGAGACAAAAAACCCCAGGATCCTTTTTTATGTAGCTGACAGCTGATAACTGTGCAGGGGCGTGTCTAGCAAAGTTTTGCCAGGGGGGCAGGTAGGGCATTAACAGGGAAAGGGGGGCACAAAGAAGTTAAAATTAACTTAAAACCAAAGTTACTTTCCCTAGTAACTAGTTACTTTGAAAGTAACGAGTAACTTGAAGTAACTGAGTTACATTTGATAGAAGTAACTAGTAATGTAACTAAGTTACTAATTTAAAGTAACTTACCCAACACTGTGCTTGTTGCGACCAAGGTGTGCAGAAAAGCATCTTACTAGCAGCAGAAGACCATGTTGGGTGTAACTCCTGTCAGCTAAGAACAGGAAATGTGGCTACAATTCAAATTTACCCCAAGTGGAAAATAGAAGATTGAAAAATGTTTTTTTCTCTGATAACCGCATTTATCCATGCTGCCTCGTGTCAACAGTCAGGCTGCTGGTCTTATGGTGTGGGGGATAGTTCTTCGGCACACTTTGGCCCCCTCAGCACCAGTTGAGCATCATTTAAACATCACAGCCTGCCTGAGTTTTGTTGCTGACCATGTCCATCCATTTATGACCACAGTGTACCCATGCTTGACATGCTATGAAGTCAATATGGCCCCAAATCTCTGAGGATTGTTTCCAGCATCTTGTTGAATCTGTGCTAGTAAGAAGGCAGGTCTGAAGAGAAAGAGTCCAGCCCGATACTAGCACATGTACCTAATAAAGTGGCTAATAAGTGATTTTACTGCATCACTTTGGTAAGTCGGTAAATATGTTGTGGACTCATGTCACACCATAAGCTCCCACCAACATTTTAAACAGTTCAAATTGGACTTGACGTTTGTTTGTTTGTTTTTTTCAGCTTGTCTTTTAATTCTTCCACATCATTCACACATTTTAATTTCTTTCTGTGCTCGTGCCTGATATGACAACAACGTGACATTAAGCAATGAACATTTTGACCCGTTTTCAGCATCTTGACCAGAGTGCAAGTACAAGTTCCAAGAGCTTACCTTCACACAAAAGAAGAAACAAAACTCAGAGTTGCCAGAGTCAGGAGTAATCCTTCAGTCTGAGAGTTTGCCTTTGCTGATAAAGGAAAACAATGAAACAACCCTGATCCCCCTTTTTTGTTTCCAGGGGCAGATCTCCACTGCTTGTTTCACACCGGAGACACAGGCGACACTGAGCTGGGCTGTCCTGATAAAAACGGACTGACTGGAGCTGCTGATGACATCACACGCTTGTCTGCTGTGACGAGACATCCCAGGAGAGCAACGATGAGCATTACAACGCAGCTGGACATTAATCATATAGATGAAGGATGTGAGGATGTAAGTGCTGTGACTGAACAACGGATTTATTGCTACCTGTAGCTTTACTGCATAGAGAGTTTTATAGCCTTAAGAAATGACTGCAAATGTATAGCACTCATCGGCGACCTTATGATGAGTGGAAGCAGGACGAAAAACAATAAAATGACGCAATATATAATAAATCACTGTGCATTTGGACCTTTTTTATTTATTTATTTAACTGCAGAAACCGAACCAAAGAGCATGAAGGTTTTAATTCCTTAACAAAGGCGACCTCTGCTGGGCAAAAATAATAAATAGAGCCGGCACTCCATACATCCTTGATTTAAATCTATGGGAATTTATCTTTAAACATAACTGAAACCACATCACAGATTTGTGTGGAACAAAATCAGTAGATCGAAAGCAATGTGGGCTGTAGCTCATCTTATGTATTAGACTGGTAATCTGTAAGAGCACGAGCTGTTCTGTGAGATTTTACAATTTATATTCACTGACCACTTTATCAGATGCTGGAAACATTCCTCAGAGATTTTGATCGATGTTGACATAACTGTACCACACACTGTGGATAAATATTATACAAGATAATCTGTATGTACATAGAGTTTTGGCCTTTTTAACAAACAGTTCACAGCTGTCAACAGAATTGAAAAAAGGGAACTTCAGATCCTTAAGTGTGAGAGGATAGCGAGGGTTCAGCTTTATTCCAGCTGTGAGAGACGAACTTCACATTTGAGAGACTGTGATGATTCGTTTCTCTTTGTGATTACAGGAGCTGCCCTCAGATTCAGACCTCAACACCACCCGGTGACAAAAATAAAATCATCCTGTGTGTTCACTCTTTATGCTAAGAAAGTTAAAGGCAAAAAGTTAAACTCGGTTGTTACCTCTGGGGAATCATCATGTATTTAAGATGACTGGAACACCCCTGCACACTGTGCATCAGCGCGAAAGAGCGCACTATATTGAGTTTTGAGGTTTGTGTAATTTGGCATGTTTTGAGGGTGTCGTTTTTTGTATGGTTTTGTGTAGTTGGTGTGCAGGAGAGTCGTTTGTTTTTGTTTTGTGTGTCAAAACAATGAGGGCACTACTGAATGTCACAGTTGCTAACCACCAAAGGCAGAATGCATTTTTAGGTAAATGGTTGTGTACACACTTTGTCTGGGTCATTGACAAGCGTTTGAAGTCTTTTCATTAGTCTTTTTTCTCCTTAATATGTTTAAAACTTAGAAAATAAATTCAGTGGAACACCCCACCCAGTCAACACACACAAGTGGGGCCCAAATGTGGAGTAGCAGGGCTAATATTTGGGGCCCACTTGGGAAACCAGCTAATTTTGTCCTCTGTTTCCATGGTGGCCCAAAATGTGTTTGTCCAATTGGATTAATCAAATCAGGCCCAGCCAAAAGAACATGTGTGTGGCCCAGATGGGTAGAAGCACGTTTGATATTTCGGACCCACTTCGGTTACCCGCCTGGGACCCAGCTATTTTTGTCCTCAGTTTCCATGGTGGCCCCAAGTGTGTTTGTCCAGATGGGATTTTGGATAATACAGTAAGCTATAATTTAAATCACCTGTACAACAAAGACAGTTTATCTTTTTTATTTATACAGACTAATGTGAAATTTTAACAGTATGCTTTTTTAATATAATACTTTTTTTGTTTATAACATATTGACTAATATGTCCAATGTATACACAAAAAAATAACAAATCAATGTGATACAGTTTAAAAGAAAAAGAAATGCAGCGAACCACAGCTTTTCACTCATTCACCGATCATTGGTCCTGGAAAAAAATATTAGTGCCTTTTTTAACAAACAACATCAGATTTACGATACTACTTGAGTTGTTTTGGAGGTTGTGCTGATCAAGTTGTTTGACCCCCTACACTGAACTCACATGGCAACAGAAAAGCTATTTACAAAAGGATTAACCAAGTAGGCGCTCAAAAATCAAGTTAATGAGAAATATTTTACCTTATATCATCTGAATTGAAGACAACTGTTTAAAAGACAGTGTCTCAGTGATGGACAAAGCTTAGAACAGGTAAGTGGTTAACCAGTTTGTTGCATGGTGCAGAAACAATCACCTCATAATGAACACAAAAGAATGGATGATTGTGGATTTCAGGAGGAGCAGGAGTAAACAAAGCACGGTTTATATGCTGAGAAAGGAGGGAGAAGTCTGGAAATGTAACAACGACTACATCAAACAAAAAGAGAACAGATTCTACTTCTTGAGGTGTGTGCCAGGTGGGCACCGAATATATAATAGGGCCATCAGATAAAGTTTGGGAACGACTACTTTAATGTCTACACCAAGATGCGGAATATCTTCTCCAAGTCTCTTGTGGAAATTTCAATCTGCTTTCCAGCCATTTGTTCGGGCAGCAGCATCAGAGTCAGTGAGTTTTAAGTCAGTTGTCAGTCAGTTGTAATTAATTTTACCTCCACAGTTTGTACAGTCTAACTAAACCTAGTCACTAAGGTATACCACTCTTGCACAAGTCACTGTGCCCTTGCCATGCGGGTTCCTCCTCTAGCTCTTGCACCAATAAACCTGCCTTTTCTGCCTCTATTTTCTTCATCTGGCTGGTAAGAGCATTTTTTTCAAGCTGCCTGTAAAGCACGGATATTCACCACAAGAAAGTGAGACTATATTACTGAATCTAAAGACACAGCTGTTGTTGTCTTTTCCCTTTTAAACATGCTTATATTTATACTGTGACACTGCATAAAATCTTACATAAATGCAAAATCAGAGTATAAAAAAACTTAAGTGACTGATTAAATTGTTTGGCAGAACGACTACAGCTGTAGTGAGCATCTGTTATTCAAACATCAAGAAAATATCTTACAACTAATGAGCTTACCATATAGCACTTCAAAAACTTTAAGCCCTCAAAATTCTCGCTTTCCATGGCGCCCAACGAAGTTATATTGCCTGAAAAGAGCACTTACAGTAATGAAGGGCATCATTCTTCTTGTGGTTTCATCAACAGTGCTCCCTCCAATCTCTGCCACAACAGCAACCTTAGAACAGACAAGGACATTAATTTTACTGACAGCAGTACCTTCAGTCACACCTAAAAGAAAACAAGCAGAGCTACACAGTAATTAGACTTAATAATATTCATGCAATTTGACTGAGAGAGAGTTAAGTGTTTGCTGGGCATGTTCTCATTTAGACACACCCCTGTGTGTCAGTTATCTGTTTTGCAGAGAGAGCGATGCTGCTACCAAAGCAAAGTTATGAATAAATTTGCGGATACCTTCCCCGGATTGTTGAGACTGAAATCAAGTGTGTAAGTAACTTTAAAAACTGATCTAACATTGTAGAGCAGCAATTTGGACTGGTCTCCATTTCAAGAGCTTTGCCACAGATTGACCATCAGCCCCAAACATCATCTCTGACTCCCGGTCCCGTGGATTATTCCTCACCCTCTGAGCCACATGCTGTACCATGGCACCATGAACTCTAAGGAGAGAAGAGAACTTTTTCGTGTTATTATTGATGATGTCCTGTGTAAAGAAAATATATTATATAAGACATGCAGCCTGTACTGTGGAAGCCGGATTGCTCAGGGGTGTTTTATCATTTGTCATTGTGTTACAGTTTGACCGTGCTATTTTGCTTTGTTTTTTAATGTCAATTTTATGTCTAAGATGTTACGCGACAACGTGTTATTTTGTGTTAAAGTTCTTCTCATGTCCTGCTGCATAAATGCGTTTTAACTGAACATAGCGAGGAGATACCAGTCTATCCGATCTTTAAGTCTGATGTAATTTGCTGTGTCTGGGCCCAAACTCTGCTGCAGGTCCATAAGTCAAACGATCACTGCGGCATCACTGAGAGTTAAAAAAAAACTGTCTAAATTCTTTCATCTGTAATAAAATTAAGGGTGTGGCTGCTCTACCAGGTGTAACAATTAAGATTAACATCCAGGCATCTATGAAAACAGAATTATGAAATTTTACGGAGTTAGAAGTTAGCAGGTGAGTTAGTTCACTAGTTTCCATCTGAATATAATGTACCATGTTCTGACTGACAGATTTCTGAAACAAATTAAAACATACAGCTCTGCTTCTGACATAAATGAAGACAGGAAAGTAAACAGCAGTGACGTATGTAGGGTTACTGAAGTTGGGCTAGCTGGTTTATAATAATGAGCTACGTGATCGCTAGCAACACAGCTATGCATAATATAACAGTGAATCTGGAGGACAAAGGCTAACTTCTTCGACTTGATAAAAGTTAGAGTTCCCAATGGTTAGGGACAAATACAGTCGCATGGCAGGATGCTGTAAATGGACCAAACTTCAGTTATGAGAACAACTGAGATAATCTATCCACAGTATATGAGGTTAGTCATTAATATACTGCTGCATGGGCTGGACTGTAGTTACATCGTAAGGGTTTAAAAGCTGAGCTTTAAAATGAATAGCGGTAATAAAAACCGAGAGAGGCCGACAGTGATTACTCACTGTTTTTAGGGGCTTGTTGAGATTAAATAGAACAAGATACAAACCATTAAGATATGTTAAAAACACAACAGCCAATTAAATGCAAAGTAGTTGGGGCCTGGAAGCAGGGTTCATCACATCATCACTTAAAGACTCTAATGCTTTTCTGGATGATGGCTGTTTCTCTTCACAGTTCTGTTCAAAACACGGTGACCGTTGGTCTATTTAATAAATGTTCATCCTGTTTGGCCTAAACGTTAAAGCGTCATTTCAGTTTTTTCGCTTTCTGTGATTGAGTTTGGTATCCCTGCTTTATGGAGCTCAAACCAAGGCAAATTTTAGGTGATTACACTGTCCCTTAAATTTATTTTTCATTTCTTTACTTATTTTGTGACACAAAACACCTCAGTGTTAAGTAAAATTATGAGTAGCAGATGATTTGACCTTTGACCTCTGGGAGTGGGTCCTTTCAGGGGCCAAATATCCATGCTAGCTACTGCTAAGACTAATATCATCATCCCTGAGGCAACAAACCAAGTTCTGTTGGTGGGAGGGACGAATGTATTGATTCACATATGAACAAGGAGCCCAAGCTCCCAAAAAGTAGGTTGAAATATTTTTTGTCTGAAAATTTAAAATCATTGCCATAGAGAGTTAAAATAATTTAAGGATAAAATGAATTCAAATGATTTTCTGCGACTACAAAAATGCCCTAAATAAGACAGAAGTACACATTCAATGTTTTTAGGTTTTTGTCTACAACAGGCATGAGTTTTCAATATTTGTCATGCACAAGGTTCAGCTGCCCCCATGAAGTGTCTTATTTCTATTGAGCTCCTGTTTTGGATTTAGGAGACAGACACTCTTTCTACTTTTAAGATTAAGCTTAAAACTGAACTTTTTGATAGAGCATATACTAAGGGCTGAATCAGATATGTGTTTATACACCGCT
The DNA here is from genome assembly GCF_000239375.1 of Pundamilia nyererei. Classification (NCBI taxonomy): domain Eukaryota; kingdom Metazoa; phylum Chordata; class Actinopteri; order Cichliformes; family Cichlidae; genus Pundamilia; species Pundamilia nyererei. The sequence continues at coordinate 118,816 of NW_005187519.1, forward strand.
CTGCATTTAATTAATAGTTATTGTTAATCTCTTCCACAGCGTGTCTTTTGTCCGGTCTTCCTCCCCTCACCCCCAACAGGTTGCAGCATATCGCCGCCCTTCCCGGAACCTGGTTCTGCCGGAGGTTTCTTCCTGTTAAAAGTGAGTTTTTCCTTCCCACTGTTGCCAAGTGCTTGCTCAAAGGGGGTAGTCTGATTGTTGAGGTTTTTTCTTTTTTATTGTAGGCTTTCTACCCTTCAATCTAAAGCGCCTTGAGGAAAATGTTGTGATTCGCCTCTGTATAAATGAAATTGAATTGAATTGAGTGGGTTCAGCAGTTTTTAATAAATAAATAAATAAATGTGACTGATATTGTAAGAAATACCCTGCATGTAACTCATGGTAAGAAGAGCAATATCGCCCCCTCCTGGTTCAACTAAACTCCCATGTTTTTGTCAGAGAGACCGAGTAGTTTATTACTGTTATATAAAATTTTCCTTCTGTGTATTTAATAAATAATTATATAGAAGTCAGTAACACCTACTCATATTTATGAGCAGCATTCCACCAACTCATTACAAACGAGATCCCGTTAACTACTGCTAAGTGGTCTTGAGCAGTAGTTCCCCAGGAGAAGTTTTTTTTTCCTTTGCAATAATCCCTTCAATAAAAACACATATGCACTAACCTCATGCTTGCTGTTAACAATAGCCTAAAGACACAAAATCAAGTCAAGTTTTTTCCTGAAGTTGACATTTATTTATTTATTTATTTATTTTATAATTATATTGATTCTATTGATTGTTTGCCAAGCACTGAGGTCTCTGCAGGATTACTAATTTAAAAATGAGGCAAAAGCACCAACGTTGTGCTCAAAAATGGCACAGTGAGCTACAACCTGTTGCTGTAGTAACTCTAACACGGTTATTTATTTATGCTTTTTTAAATACATACGTGTTCAGTTTTTTTTTATAAATAATTATATAATTTTTTTTCTTGCAAAAATGTCACCTTAACACCCAAATACGTACATACGGAATTCAAAACTTTCTTATGATTACCCGTTTGGCTGGTAACATGGACCCAGTCTGATGGAAACTTATTGAATATTGCTGCTGAACTCTCAGCCATTGACTGTATATAAGTTATATAGAGATACAGTCTTTATTCTTTTTATTTTTTATTTTTTTGAAGGCTGCAGTCAAAGCAAATTATTGTAAAAACAAGACAAGTCAACTGTGGAAAAGTAACAAATCAGAAATCCTGTTAACAAATAATATTACAAATTGAAGAGCACTGATGAAGATAAGAGGAAGCATTTCAAGTTAGTCATTCTCTCGGTGAATACAAATCAAAATAAAATACGAGGAGATTAAAAAATACAAACATTAAAATAAATAGCTTTATTATTTCAACGTTTAACAGTTTCTTATTATTAAGGAAGATAATTTCTTAATTTTTGTCAGTCTGTATAAAAAAAATAGTAACGTAAATTGCGTAAAGGTCTGCGTGATGACGCTACCGGCGTGCTGTGCGGAGGGGGCGTGGCCGACGGCTTTGGCTGCTGCAGCCAGAAAGAAGCAGTGAAGGAAACAGTGCGGCAGTTTGAGGACGCTCTCCTGCTAACAGTTTGTGTTTCTGCTCGTTAATCGGATATTTAATCCCGCACGCAGCCGAGCCGGTAAGTAGAGTTTATTTACGGTAAACCTTAATTTAGGTGACGCCGTATTAAGATGTTTTTTGTCGGCTGTTTAGAGCTAATTTCTGCGGATTTTGTCAGTGTTTATAGTGCTGAGTGTAAGTTGGGAAACGGAAGCGTTGGTTTGGTTTCAGTGAAGAAGACAGAGTTCACAGATAAAACTTGTAACTGACGTCTAACGTCAGACGCAGAGGACATTAACTAAGACAGCACGGGGGGTATAAATGCGCTGAAGTGTTCAATGTTGTACTGACAGGACATATTAAGATGTGTAGGTGGTTTCTTGAGTGTGGCAGGCGGGTCAGAGCGCAGAAACGCTGCTGCCTCTATTACGTAACTTATTGAGGAAAACGATGCGTTTTCCTACAACCCCGTGCCTCTGTGTGTGTGACAGGAGTGTAAACATACACAGTGTCCTGCTATGACACCGCTGGGCGTGCTTACAGCAGTGATGCTGCGGCTCATGCACGCATCAACATGGCCATTTGTTCTCGCGTTACTGCGTGTGGATGCTGGCACATGTGGTCCGCGCACTTTACTGCAGTTTTTTTTCTGCTGGTTTTGAGTTTCAAGGTCAGCTGGACATCGATTTCTGAAGAGCTGATGATGCTCTAGAGGAGGAGGAGGAGGAGGTGGTGGTGGTCGTGGAGGGTGACCTGCCAGGAAATAAGGCCTTCAATGCGAGTGTGTATGAATGGATTTAAATTAGCTTCAATGCTGGTGCCAGATGATGAGCAAATAAGTCTTCCAGCTGGCTTGTGCATCTTTGATTTCAGGCATGTAAAGAGACCCCTAAAAGTTTAGTCTGGTTTATTAAACAGTATATATATATAAACAAATTACAGTATATAGGTTATAATCACACATTTGTGTGGAACAGGTGTTACATTTAGGCAGTTTAAGTGTGTTTTACTTTGCTTTGGTGAAAGTATTACATCCTTCAGGTCTGTCTTAATTCTTCATGTTGTAGTGTCAATAAGGTGCTGGGAACACTCCTTAGAGATTTTGGTCAACGTTACATGATAACATTGCAGAGTTGCAGCACATTTATCGGCTCCACATCTATCAGAAGATGGTGCACTGTCCAGGGACCATGTCAAGGAATGGACATGGTCAGTAAATATACTCAGGTAGGCTGTGGTGTTTAAACGATGCTCAGTTGGTACTAAGGGGCCTAAAGTGTGTCAAGAAAATATCCCCTATACCATGACACCATCAGCAGTCTGAACTGTTGATATGAAGCCATACAGATCCATGCTTTCATGTTGTTTACATCAAATTCTGACTCATCTTTCTAATCTTCTATTGTCCAGTTTTAGCGAGCCTGTGTGAACCATGGCCTCAGCTTCCTGTTGTTATCTGACCGGAGTGGCATACAGTGTGGTCTTCTACTGTTGAGATGCTCTTCTGCATACATTGATTGTAAAAAGTGCATATTTGAGTTACTGTTGCCTTCCTTTCAGGTCAAAGCAGTCTGGCCATTCCCTTGTTGGCCATTCTCTGTAAACCCTGATGATTGTGTGGGAAAATCCCAGCACATCAGCAGTTTCTGATTTACCCAGACAAGCTGCCATGCCACATTCAGTGTCACTTAAATTACCTTTCTTCCACATCCTGATGTGCAGTTGCCATGTGATTGGCTGGTTAAAATTTGTGTGTTAACGAGCAGTTGAACAGCTGTATCCGTCTGGTGAAGTGTTCGCTGAGTTTATATGTAATATTTTAGAAGTCAGGGAGGCTTTGAAACAGTGATTTTTTTTTTTAAATGATTTCTTACAGTTTTTTGTTTACATCTTTGCCTGTGCAGCAGTTAAACCGAGTAATGGAGACAGTAACTAACAGAAAAAGAGGGAATTCTGATTATGACTCAGGATTGGCCACATTTGAGGGTTAACTTCCTCTAAATAAATCCAGTTTATGAGAAAGAAGAGCGGCAAATACACTTGCTTGCTGTTGATCGTTAATTACCTTCGAGTGAAGAGGCTTCGCATGTCAAGTTAAATAAATTTAGTCCCTGAATTTAGAAAGATGGCGTATTGATTCTGTCTGTATTGACAGATTGATGTGATTTGAAGCCATCTGGTCACTGCCCTCCTCTGTCTCTGTTATATTTGTGTGTGCGCGTGGTGACTCATCAAACTCTCCCACTCAGTGCCGAGCTGGGGGTCAGGCGGCAGCACGTTGATTCATCTTCATCCGCGTCTCCCTCTGCGCTCTTGTCATGTATACAGCGAGCACGTGTGCGGCGGCGGTCGTGGCAGATGTTCTCTGTTGTCTCATTACCCGTCTGTTTTAATACATGCAGGAGGAGAAGTATGTAGCTTACATAATGAGGAGGAGGAGGCCGGTTGGTAATGAGCTGTGTCATCCTCTTCATCAAAATACATCGCTCCATAAACCCTCGATGTCATCAGGTCATGTTAAACACAAAGATGGAAAGACAGTGGAGATGAGCTAGTAGATCCGCTGCCATCAGCATTTTGCTGGGATTCAGGACATAAGCAAAACTGAATAAAACCAAAGAGAAACGTTTCATCACATCTGCTAGTTCTGGTTTCATTTATTGAGATCAGCGACTAATGAGAAGTTACTACACCAATAACTAGACTGTGGGTATCTGCTGATACCAAGCACTGGTCTGATACAAGTGTAAAACTAATTTAAAGTTAAATTAATAATATCTACTTTGAGCAAAGTCTTGAGCCACCTCTCACTTCTTTATATTTTGCTTCCATGGAGCCAGACCTTTCTTTCATTTTTTAAGTGCTCTTGAACAATAGTTCTCCAGGCTTTCTGAAGGTTTTCAAAAGTTTTTTTTTCCTTTTTTTTTTGTTAACCCATGTAACACTGACATATGAATCACTTGAGCACAAAAGGCTCCTTACTCAAGGGATGAACCAGTGTTGTGTCTGCACACAACAGACAGCTCAGCAAAGAATCAATTTAAAAATGTATCTTTAGGCACTTTTTTACTATCATCCTGCCACAGAAACACAACATTTGTTTCCATTTCTTTAGTTGAATCTATGAAAATTGCCAAAGTCCATGGAAAATTCCAAAAAAAAAAAATAGTATTTATTTTCACAAACATGTTGATTCCCAAAGAGATGTTACTTGAAATTTTTTGCATATCTCAGCATGGTGTGCAGTTTGTCCTTATAAAAATCAGAGGAAATTGGACAATCGGAGGTCAAAGAAGTGGCAAGCCTAAAGAGAGAACTGTCTACAAGAGATGAACTTTATTTGAAAGTCACGTCTTTAACAGTGAGAAAAAAAAAATCCAGCAATCCTGCTTTCAGCCAGTGGTGTCGGAGGTCCGTGTCTAAATTAATGAATTATGAACACAGTAAAGTACCATCATCTGGAAAGCACCTGATTGGCAGTGGCTTCATGTTCCAGCATGACAATGACAAAAAAAATAAAGAAATGAGCGGTGACTCGAGACTTTTATACAGTACTGTGTAACGAGACGTTATCTCACAGAGGCACCAACAAATATTCTAAAGGTAATTTAAGGTTACATTTCAGTTTCCCGCAAAGATGTCTTCATGTCTGTTGCAGTTCCAACCGATCAACAGAAACTGAAAGACATGTAAAGCTTTCTTGCAGTAGAGTATACAAACCAAATGTTATTCACATTTAAATACCATGCATGCATGCATGCATACCATGCTTATGTGGCAATTGTACTGACCTTTAATCTCTGATATACAGTTGAACAGGTCTACCTGAAAGTCTGGTGAGTGTAATTTTAACCTGATAAGTATCTTATTTTTACCTTATCTTACTTCTGTTCAGGAAAAGAAAAGGAAATAATTTTAATTCCAGATTTGCAAGAGTTATTTAGTTTCTTCTACAAATATCTTTTGTGAACAGTTCTTTTTAAACCACAAAGAAAAGTTCTGGTAAGAAATTAACCATATTGTAGTAGACTTAGAGTTGAGATAAAGTCCTTACACGGTAGTGTCTTGCCCAAGAATTCTTTAGCATGCAGACTGGCACCAATCATCAGTTTAGCAGATGACCTGCTCTACCGCCTAGCTACAGCTACCCGAGCAAACTTAATAAAATAAATAGTTAGTAAAATACAAGGAGACCAGTTCAGATTGATTAAGAGGAATTTGAAAAGTTCTGCTTCAAGCTAGTGTAAAATTGTAATGACGAGTTGGCTATAAAATAGTTTAGATGCTTTGATTTGACCATGTCTGCACTGGTTTTTCAGATGGAAACTGAAAACGAGTGTCACTTGAAACCGGTTCCAAATTTTTCCAAAGAATGAGACTTTTATGTGCTTTTATCAGCTTTATTAATCCATGCAGGTTCTGGCTCATTATATTTTCTGTAACTTATTTCAGTTGAGGTGAAGCCAACAGCAACATGCTGAAACATGAATGAAAACGATCGTCATGCAAATATTTTTTCACCTCCTCCATTTTAAATGTGGGAGAAGGATTTCAGATAATAAAGGAGTTGTATCAACACTGAAAATGTGCGTGGGTATACTTGTTTCCTCATGTAAAACCAGGTTAAGAATCAATAAAGGGATTCGATAAAGAAACACATCAGTAAGCCAATTCGATAATGACTTTGCTAGCAATAAAGCCTCTGTCAAATAGAGTAGGAAAAAAGTATTTCTGCCACTACAGCTATTATAATATGCAGTTTTGAATGTCCGAATTTGTTGCTTAGTCCTCTGTGATCTAAGTCTTCACCATTGCTTACCCCAGTGGTGTCCAAACCCAGGCATCAAGGGCCGGTGTCCTGCAGGTTCTAGATGTGTCCTTGATCTATCACAGCTGATTTAAATGGCTAAATTATTTCCTCAACATGTCTTGAAGTTCTGCAGAGGCCTGGTAATGAAGTAATCATTTGATTCAGGTGTGTAGACCACTATTATCCTTCTATCAGAACACAAAATATTGATTTATTTGATTGTTCTCTTGAGTCTCTTTCAGGGAACAAAGAAAAATAATCCTTTGAACTTGCGCACCAAAAACATTTTCTCCAAATTAAGTAAGTAAAGTAAGTTTGGAGTTTCTTTTCAGATCCTTTCTAGCTTCTGTCCCTTTAAAAGCCATCTGTTTTCTCATTAGCTGCCCCTCATAAACAGATGGCTTGAATCGCAGGTGGGTGGAGCCAAGATGTCAGCTCTCAGTGACATCAAACAGAGCCTAATGTAAGAAAAGAAAGCATTTTGACACTGAGCGCAGAGCAGTCTGAAGCCTGGGGAATGACTGACCTTTACACATGGTGATCTCATTATGCTTTTAATATGAGAATCCACCATTGTAACCACACAGGCTTATATTTGACACCATTTTGGAGAGGTGCAGTTTGGGTATGATGGGACACCTCTTGAGGAGATGTTGTTGCTTTTTCTGGCAGAGAAGGTATTAACTGGCTCAGATATTTGGGAAGCAGCGAGCTGGAGACAAATGTTTGCAGACAGGCAGGGAAAATAGGAGGATGCAAACCTTGAGGAATGATATACTGATTTCTCCCTGCAAGACGAATAAGAAATTTATTTTGAATTTCTTTTAAATTTTGATTTGCCCTACTGCTAGTCAGTGCGGTCTAGTCTTTGTGAACTATGTTTGCAGATGACATTGTTATCCATAGTGGGTGTGTAAAGGAGGAGGAGGAGGAAAGTCCAGAGTTGCAATGAGGGTGCTACACCAGAAGCCTCCTTCTGATCGCTTTAGTTGCTAGCAACCAGTTGGCGTGATGAGTCCTTCCTTTCACTGAATGTGTAAGAAACTAAAGCCCTGAGTGTTGATTTTAGAAAGTTCTCTTTTCTTGCTCATCACCCACTTTTATTAAAACTGCTGATATTGGGATTGTGGAGAATAATAAGTAAGTAGGTAAAATGTATTTATATAGCGCTTTTCACAGCTAAAAATCACAAAGTGCTTTACAACACAAGAAATGGAAATATAAAACAATGTAAAACAA
>NW_005187519.1:126465-128199 GCF_000239375.1 Pundamilia nyererei
ACACAAGAAATGGAAATATAAAACAATGTAAAACAATAAAAACAACATAAGAGGAAATTAATCAAATGCTTTTCTAAATAAAAATGTCTTCAGCTCTTTTTTAAAAGGATCAATGGAGTCCGTGCAGCATAGAGACAGTGGAAGAGAATACCACAACCGTGGTGCCACTGCCTGAAAGGCCCGATCACCACGAGTTCTAAAACGAGTGCACGGTACCACCAGCAGTCTCTGATCTAATGACTTTAAAGCTCAAGAAGATTTTGGTTTCAGCAGGTCAGATAAATATTGGGGAGCTTGACCATGTAGGGCCCTAAAGGTTAGAACTTAAATTTTAAAATGAAACCTAAAACTTACAGGCAACCAGTGAAGGGAGGCTAAAACTGGAGTAATATGAGATCTTCTCTTGGTGCCTGTTAAGAGATGTGCTGCAGCATTCTGCACAGTCTGAAGATGATTTAAGGCTGATTTGTTGACCATTACAGTAGTCTAAATGGGAGGAAATAAAAGCATGAATAATCGTCTCAAGGTCAGGCTTTGACACCATTAGTCTGAGTTTTGAAATATTCCTTAAATGATTAAAACAGTTTCGGACCAGCTGCTTAGAATGCTGCTCGAGCGACATCGAGCTGTCAAATATGACACCGAGGTTTCTGAGGCTCGATTTTACATAAGGGTCTAAAGAAGCTGATATGCTGCCTAATTTCTGAGGCCATGTTGTCTGGAGCAATAATTAGAGTTTCTGTTTTATCAGAGTTTAGTTGGAGGAAATTGTCATTTAACCATTGGTTGATTTCTGTCTGTTGCTCTTATTGTAATTATAACTTTAATATTATTGTTTTGTTTACTCTTATTGTTGCCTGCTGCTAAACTAATTTCCCCTTGTGGGACAATAAAGAATTTTAAATTCAATTGAAATTGAAATTGATTGCTGCTAGGGCTGCCACAAATGATTATTTTGATAGTCGACTAGTCACCGATTATTTTTGCGATTAGTCGACTAATCAGATTCTGCATCCATTGGGAGTAAAGCGTACAGCTTATTGCACCAGCAGCATCTGCTCTTATATAACTATCATTAGCTCACAGGTTTAAGTATTTACGGTATGTGCTAACTAAAAATAAAGACAAGATGATAGTTTATTAAATTTTAATGAAATTTGCAGATTGTTTCGGTGAAGTTTAATAAACTCCTTGCTATCTAAAATATAACGGGACATCGGAGTATATTCTTGAGCATCTCACACTCCTGATGATCAGTTGTCTGCTTGACGTTTATTCAGCTGTGTAAAAACTATAACTTTCATCTCACCCAAACTGATTTACTCAGGAACAAATAAAATACTGAAATGGGCTCTAGTGAGCCTTGAACCCCGGCTATCGAGCTAGTGGGTAACAGACGTCTCCGAAAACGTCGGAACGCTGTGGTGTCTTGATAAACTGAGCAGATATTTGAGGTTTATACAGTTACATTCTTGCCTGAAAATATGTTAAACGTTTATTTTGTGACCCAGAAAGAATAATAAGAGTAATATTAAAACTAACTAGCTGCCGCCATTGTTGGAAACTGAGCTGGGCCGCGCTGTGAATTCTGGAATAGGTTGGGCCATGAAGTATACACCCGACGCATCCTTCAAATCTAGAAAAATGAAGGACGCATTTGTCAGCCCCATTTTTCGGAGTCTTCGAATTTGCACAGTCTTTGTCGTGTCGCTGTAACGTAATCGGCCTACAAAT
>NW_005187519.1:128219-129563 GCF_000239375.1 Pundamilia nyererei
ACACAAGAAATGGAAATATAAAACAATGTAAAACAATAAAAACAACATAAGAGGAAATTAATCAAATGCTTTTCTAAATAAAAATGTCTTCAGCTGTTTTTTAAAAGGATCAATGGAGTCCGTGCAGCATAGAGACAGTGGAAGAGAATACCACAGTGTTTGTCTGCAAACACTCAACTACTTGCAGAGGAGAACTCAAACTGGTGTAAACTGGAGATGGGGCCTCAGTGCTGCATTTAACACATTAAAAGGGCCCTGATGTTGGAAGGTGAATGTTCTTCATTTCTGGTTTGTGTTGCACTTGTTGCAGTTGACAAATGTTTGCAGACAAGTTGGCGTCTACCATGCAAACTATGGCTAACTGCAGCAGTCTGCTAGCAACCAATTTCAAGGATGTTTTTGTGCAGCACCCACTTTACCTCACATCCAATTTCAACCATTGACTGCCAGGAACCCCAGGGAGCCCCTTGCCAAACGGTAATACACATTTTTCCTTAGCAACTAGTAGTTGCCTGGTGGTTGCTGACTGGGCCGTACTCTTTTGTGACCGGGGCCTAACAACACTTCTTAGATGAGGATGATGAATTTGTGAAGTGTTCTGTTGCTGTCTGCTTGTGTCTTGTTTGTAAATGATTTGAAAGAAAATCAAATGTGCAGTGATATGTAGAGGGAAAGGAAGAATTCTAGCGAGGAAGGAGGTAGGATAATATAAGCAATGCTGTGTTTTTGGTATATACAGTTGTCTATATGTGTCTGCGGGGAAGTGAAATCTTAGTCTTAAAGGGTGACGATGCGATGACCTTTATTTAAAAGGCATTGAGGTGAGTAACCAGTCAGGATGTTGGCATATCTTACTTTATTGGCTTCTTTACTACCCCCTTCCTCCAACACCCAGCCTATTGATATTATTTTTGCCTACAGCAGCCTTAGTGCTCCGTCTTGCCGCCTTCATCATGGTGACATTTTTTTGTGTCATTGTGATGATTCATTATTAGTGACTTACTTCTCCTTCGCACCAGATAAGGTCACGTAGAACTGTTTATTAGCGGTTTTTCTTTCCACCCTTATGAGCAAAATAAATTTTTCCTGCACATGCAAGCACTGAAGCATTTCACTTTTCACACGACTCAAGGGACAAGACGGTGAAATAAAGCCAGCAGTCTGAGTATCAGTTTTCACAATTAGAGCCGTGGAAAGTTTTATTTTCTAGTAATTGTAAGTCAGCTTCACCACATAGAGATTTTATGTTAGATAACTGTTGCTTTCATGGCTGAAGTGTGACTGGTAGTTTTACTGTGTCATTACTAGGGGTGCAACGATATTCGTATCGATATTGAACCGTTC
>NW_005187519.1:130980-132712 GCF_000239375.1 Pundamilia nyererei
CTGTCAAAATAAAAAACACGCACAAGGGTTAGGGTTAAATTTAAAAACTGTACTTTTGAGTTAAAATATAATAAATGACAAATTAAAAAGGCTTTTTAAAAGGCTAGTTTGCTGCTTTTTAGTAATGACAAATGCCACCATCCTGGTGTTGTAGTGCTGTCAAATTATGCCAAATATCACATTTGATTTTGTGTATTGTATTTTTTAGATGGGTTTTTAAAAGACAGAATTGATCTTGAGTCTCACTTTGTGAACAAAGCACAGCAGAATGGCCCTTAATAGATTTGTTGACCTGTCCCTTTCCCCAAAGAGCCAGTCTACAGCAGAATTTGGGAATGGTGTATCGAATGCCAACTTAATATAAAATAGTTCACAGTATGTAAAATCTCACCACTAGATCTTAGTTGATTGGAGATTGCAGTCGACTGAGTTGTTTTCTTTCCACTCCGAGTTTAAGTTCATAATCTATGGTGGTCAGTGTAGGACTAACAACTCTGGCTGCCGCAGCTTACCATGTGAGTTCACATCTATGTACTTCGGAGGAGGCTGTAAAACTTTGTGGAAGGAGTCTAATACAAGTTGATGAGTTGGTGAAGCTCACTAATGTCTGATGACAGCAATATGGAGATGGATTTTTGAGGATGTCTTAAACTTTACTGTTGGTAAGCGTGGATGTTTTTGCTGCTGTTAGCCTCTGTTACCTGCTGTTAGCCTGCATTAGTGAAACTTTGCTTTGAAGTGGATTTAACATTGTTGGACTCGGACACTTGGTGAATAAACTCTCATACTATGAGAAAATGTAATCAAACTGTTTATCAGAGGGAAATGTTAGGACACTGGAGCCTCACATTAGTTACATTAGTTGATATCATGTTCGCTGATAACCAGCTGCTGTTGTTTAGCCAGCTTTTTCTCAGCTGTCTGGAGATGTGAGAGTCGCATTTCTAATCTGCTGACAGTAATTAACTGCGTCAATATTGTGAGTAAATGAGCATGTTTAAGCACATTATCATGTGTTAGAGCCCTGACTTCAGTTGAGGAGATGAGGCTTGAAGTAAAGTGGATTGAAAGAGGTGGCGATGTGGGAGGAGAGAGAGCAGTGGTAGAGGAGGGGATAGATATAATGAGAAAGAGACGATGATGATAATATACAAGTACAAATTTAAATGGTCATATATAGTTGGAAAGAGCAACTTGTTTCTTTGCAGAGAACCTTAAAAAGAGACTGGATGGGTCACGTGCGGGACATGCTTAAAAAGTCAAATTTGTTTTGATGTCTTTGTCACCATTTATAAAAGTCATGGCTGCCTGCTGACGCCTTTCAACAGGCATTACCACAGTGGCTGCAGATTGGCAGGTGTTAGATACACACCCAGTGTTTGTAGTATTTTGCAGCATTGCTGTATTAAACAATAGTTAGGTCATTTCCTTTTGAAGCGGCGGAGCTTGCAGATGTTTTAAGAGCCCTGTGTTGTGTTTGTTGGCTTAAGGCTTCTGTTCTTCATCAGCAAGTCTTCAGTGATTACTTCCTTTATGGTGCAGGAACCAGTGCTTACAGTTTCCATCAAAGAGAGACTTGCAAGTTGACACTGCCAGCTCGCTTCTGCTTTCATTCTCTTCTATCTTCCAAAGCTGAAGACACTTCTTTTCTGCATCTTTTTGTGTTGCAGCATAATCCTGAGCAGAAAAGACCTCCGCGGCTTCACTGGTTCACATTTGAAAGCCCTACAGT
>NW_005187519.1:133277-134104 GCF_000239375.1 Pundamilia nyererei
TCAGGTATTGTTTGAATCGTGGCTGTTAAGGAAATATCCCTGACAAGTCAGTATCCAATGTGTCTAAACAGAGGTTTTCACCTGTCAACATGTGACTGCCAACTTTCTCTTCACTGGTGAACTGAGTGGTTTGTGTGCTGTTTTACTTCTGTGGTTGTTTCATTTCATTAAAGAGCTGTGTGATGGTTGGTTTAAACAAGTCAGGCTTCACTATATTTAATCCTATGTCTACAAACCCAACCTTTATGTTCTAAAAAGGTCTAAAAGACCTTCAGGAGATATTTGTTAGTCAGAATCTGAAGTATAGGAAGACTAGTATATCAGCTCTTAAGTGTCATCAGGGGGCCAGACTTAGAGCTGCTGCTGCTGTGGGCCAGATTGTTTAAAGACACTTCCTGAAACAGCAGAAGGAAGTGGGTGCTGGCTCAAGCCAGAAGCAGTTTCACACTACAAAACACAGAGTGAGGCTTTGACTCTCCTTTCATACTCAACATCCCTCTCTGTCAGCTCATATATTCCAGGACGTTTTCAGCAAATATCAGAAACGTGATTAACAGATGTACACGTCAGCTTGTTGTTGTTGTCTGGGTTTCTTTGGCTCGTAGGGCTGAGGAGAAGTCGTGGCATTTGCAGCTTTTTCGAGCCAGAGTTGAGCTCGATTGAAGTGAGAAATGGATGGTGAGGGTGATGAGGCTGAGAGGGAGGGGGAGTGTACGTGGGTGTACTCTGAGGTCGTGGGCAATGCTCATTTTCATGTGAAAGGGCTACAGCTGCTCTGTCGCTCTGAAGAAATTATTCATGCTTTATTCTAATGCCGATCCCAGAGG
>NW_005187519.1:134938-145748 GCF_000239375.1 Pundamilia nyererei
GTTGCCTTTGTTTGTGGAAAGTATCGGTACTGGTATTGGTAACGGCAGTATTGACCCTGTATTTACTTGGTAGCAGATAGAAAATTTGCAGTGTCGCACAGCAGTGTAGGTTAAGGTGTTGCACAAACGTGGTTATCAGCTTCACAGGTCAGCCAGGGTTTTGTAAGTTTAGCTACGAGAGGTGGTGGTGGCACAGAAAGGTTTGGAGAGGTTAAAAACACTTAAATACAAGGCGACACAGCTGCTGCAGTGCTGCGCGAGTGCTTGTTCAGTAGTGTAGGATTTTATATTAAAAGTAAATCGTGAAAGAAAACCTGAACAGCATTTTATTGTTAATAGCAAATTATACAAAAACATTATATCCAGACATTCAGCACGAGCCAAATGTAAGCTCAAACGTATCCTAGGTGGTCTTTTTTCCTGGGATTTTAAGACCTAAGTTTAGCTCCACCTTATCTTGGCTTGAGCTTTTTAACAGTCCGGTTAAACCCCGCTTTTCCACCATTTAATCCACAGTTTCCTCTTTCTGTGCTGCTATCAAGTGCTGGGTGGAGTCTTTTGTTTACTTTTCAACAGCTGCTAATATTTCCTGTATGCGTGCCTTCATCGCCTCAATGGCCTTTTGTTGTTGTTGTTGTTGCCTCCAGCTGTGAAACAAGTTTGTTACGGTCATCATCAGATTGCTTTCAGTTGTTCTTTAAAAGCTTTGTTGAAACAGCTTTCTTTTTAGTTACTAGATAGCAGACATGGGAATAACCAGACACCCATGCTAGGAGAGTATCACAATACTCAATACAATATTATCATGTTGTCATATATTGTCAAAGTTAAACGTTGTCAATACTGTTTCATGTGTCCACACTAACACTGTCATTCAAACCTGCCATAAATGTTACCAAAAGATGGACTCAGTCTGCAATTAAATGTGATCAAGCCGTTGGTTATAAGCCGTCTGTTTCTGATAATACAGCAATTAGCTATGATTAATCATCGAAGCTAAGCGTGTCCAGGGTTTTTCAGTTGAGCTGATTTAATGTAAGCATGAGTTGAGCCCTCCTTTTTTTCATAGCATGCCCAGAACATTTTAATTTATTTAATAAAATATTGGTATTTGGTGTCCCTGTATCGATACGCTGATGCCCAGCAGCGTTATTGTATCCATGACAAATACCTAAAAATGTATACTGGTGTTATGGTGGTGAGCATAGGACATGACCTTAAAGTGATCTGCCATCATAATCCACAAAACCCACAGCACAGGCCTCGGGTAGTGTGCATTTTAATTCCTTCATTTATTCATATTCATAATAATTTCCCACATATGGTTTTATATACAAAGTCATGTCTCAGGGCTGCACCAACATGGCCAGAATCAGGACCGCTTCTGTCAGTATTTTATTCTTGAATATTTAACGTGAACAAGCTTTTAGAGTTCTTTAAATTTAAATAGGATGCAAATGGAAAAATTAGGGGTGGTGTTCCCTTTTGTTATGTTTGCTTGAGCTGAACTAAACTGCTTTTAAGAAAAGGTGAAAATGCACCTCTGTAAAAGAAAAGGTGCGCTTGATTTACAACACAAGACAACTATAATCACTGAAAGTGAAATGAAATTAAAATCCAATGAATCAATCAGACATATTATGTCCTCATGTGTCTTATTTTGTCTGAGTAGCTGTGAAACCCCAAAAGATTGTAGCTGGCAGTGATGTACAATTACATTACTTATGTTTCCTCCATATCTTAGAGCTGTTTGAGGCCAGTAGATACACAACAAACACTGTGGGCTCAGAAGTAAGCTACTTGTGCAGTGAGGTTAGATATGCACATTTGATCTGCCCTCAGGAAAACAGGGTTGGAGGAGGGATTCAACTAGCTCCCATGCTTGTCGTTTCTTGCAACATATGGAGACTTTTCGTATTTGATGTCAAGAAAAATAAAGCTCAGAAATAGTGATTGACAGCCGGGCTGTGTCTGTTTATTTTGTCCATATTTAGCCCTAAAAGAGTTGTGAAAGTATGACAGCACGCCACCCGCACAAACTGGTGGAAATATGACTCTAAATCAACCCACTGAGCCTTTTCCTGTTAATTATAACATCTGAGTGGTGCATAAAGACAAAAACAGTCCTTTATTTCTTTGTCTCGCACTCTGGTTTTTCACAAAATGAAGTCTTACCTTCTTTGAGAGAAGTGTTTGTAACCTTCTAACTGAATGATTGCTAAAGACAGTAAGGACATTTGTGAGTATGAGTGGAGTTTATTACATGTGTGATGTGGCACAGATAGCGTGGTGTGGTCTTGTAACTCTTGATTACTGTCACTTGCTGTTTCACATTGTTGTGCTTTTGTGAACCAGCTGGGTGACAGTCGACAGAGTTTTGGCAGCCAGCGTCATGTTGTCGGTGCTTCCTCTAAAAGTATGAAGGCCGTAAAGGCCACGGCACGCCTGGGCAGCATCGTATCACGTTACACATCAGCCCGAGCTCAGCAGAGGAACTGATTTATTCATATTTGAGAAGGTTTTTGCATGTATATCACAGACAGAATAAGCTTCTCTGTGCTTAAAAACTCAGAGTGATGGATCATTGCTCTGAGGGTCAGAGATGTGAGCTAACTCCTTCCCCTGGATCTATTAATCCTTTAATGCTAACCTTCAGATTATTATTGTTATTATTATTTTTTTTTTTGGGGGGGGGGGGGGGGGTTTTTTTTTTTTTTTTTTTTTTTTTTTTAAACAGTGAATCACTTTTACGGATTTATATCTGTGCAGCTTTTCACATTCACATATTTGTGTCAAGGGCTGTTGGAGTTTATGGGTGTTTTAAAAACATTATCTCCATTTATCTCAGGTCTGTCCCCCTCTTCTCTGCTCCTTCAGGAGCTGCTTTACTGCAGCTGCAAGCTGAAAGTCTGAGTAAAATAAAGTGACAGCAGGTTTTGTCACGCACCAAGAGATTCACTTCCCTCAGTGAGCCGTACAGTCAGACTGAGTCACTCACACAGGTGCAGATAGGCTTTTGTTGCTCTGCTGATGGGTTAATTCTGAGTTTACTGACTGTTTTTGTTGCTCTTGCTGCTACTCGTCTTGTCTTCTCTGCTTGCTGAGCATATGTGCTAAGGTCTGGTGCTCAGAAGTAATTGGACAGTAGTCAGAAAAGCAGTTTCATAGCCAGGCAAGGCCTGTTTCCTTTGTTACTTCAAAAACCCAGGAGTTGATTCCAAGTGATGAGCTTCTGTTTGGTAGCTGTTGAGTGGATTTTCAGTATGAGGTCCAAAGAGATGTCAGTACAACTCAGGGACGCCATCATTAGGCTGAAAAACCAAAATAAACCTATCAGAGAGACAGCATAAACTTTAAGAGTGGTCAAATCAATCTGCTACCCGAAAGGGCCTGAATGACCACAGAAGACAACTAAAGTGGATTATTTTTGATACTGTTAAACAGTTTATTATATTTGTTGGCACTCTGATGTTCCATTTTACCCTCATATGTTATATACAGAAGGATTACTTTTTATAATAGACATTGCAATGTTAACAACATGATAACTATATAGTTAATTATGAGCATTTATTAAATAATAATGCTCCATAAATAAAAGACAACAATGTTGTTTTTGTGCATAACAAAAAGCTCACAATTGTGCAGTCAAAATGTAAACTAACAGACGCTGAGCATAATAACAAAGAGATTTCACAGCTGCTCTGTTCCCAACTTCTACTGCCTGACTGACAGCCTGGAGTTTGAAATCTGCTTTGTAACCGTGTCTCTGAACAGGTGCCATTTATGGTCCTTATACACACACAATACGGTAATATTACGTTGAAGCACAGTACGTATCACTCCGCGAGGCTCCTCGGTAGCCGTAATGCTCCAACAATCCATCAAGCGCTGCAGCTCCGTAACTTACCAAAGTCGAACGAAAACATTTTTTGACAGATTGCTGAGCGCCGTGTACCACCTAAAATCGGTTCGCGGTCAGTAAGCACAACCAGAATTCATACATAAGGCGCGCTGTCTATTTTTGAGAAAATGAAAGGATTTTAGGCCGTGCATGTCGTTAGCGCGGTTAGCTCGGTTAGCCCGCTATCACGTTGATGCCGTCCAGCCCCACGCACGGGGCGATCCGCGGTAACTCGTTAACGGAGATTTGCCGTGTCCATCTTGTCGTTGCCTGCAGATGAAGCGATGGAGGAGGGGGAGCTGTGTTCAGTGAAGGAGAGGCGAGGCCGAGTAACGTTGCGTAAAGACAAAAGTGGACGAAAGAGCGGAAAACTTGCGGCTCCACAACTATAATTATAACGCAACTTATACTATATCGATATAAACGATATTGTCACATCTTATATCTCGTATGAAAATATATCGATATTTTTAAAAAAACTCGATATATTGCCCAGCCCTACTTCACATTACCTTAAACACTCAGAGCCACACTTTTTTTTTTTTTCCTAGGCTTGGATATTTTTCATGTCATTAAGAGTAAGATTCCTAATATGGAGCTACATATATAGAGATACAGAAGCCTCACCCATCTGCTGTTTAAGAAGAATGCTATCTTAAAGAGTTAGGAAAAAAAAATTTTTTTAGCTGTGAATCATGCAAAGCTGCTCTAGTAAACTTTAGGGATAAAAATAAGGAGCTGGAAGTATGTCCACTTTAATATTGATGCCATATGTTAGGAGTGAATTAGCTGAAAACTATAAGATGATGAACTTGGGGGCAACACCCAACAAATCCAAATCCACATGCTGAAACTGGAACAATATTAGCCATATTCATGGTGGGATTGTTTTTATTTATTTATTTATTTTTTTTACAACAAATGAAAGTAGTTTAACATGTCATCTACAACCATGTCCATCTGACCCTTTCCTAAAATGTTTTAATCTATCTAAACACAGTGTTCCCTAGAGTCTCTGTGCATTAAGTGTATCCGTCTAGTTTATTTTTATGTCTGTGCAACTTTAATCTTTTGTGTGATTTCGGAAATGCATTGCTCTGGATTGAGCCATACACTTGTGTAACTTAGCACATGAATTCACATATAGCATTAAAAAGCTTATAAAAGCTTATTTTGGTTCAAAGTCACCAAACCTTAGATTTGACTTGTATTTTTTTACGTGTAGTTTTCAATTTCGCAAACACCATTATAATAAAAGTTATAGATATCGCCACAGTTATTCCTGTAAATAAATAAGCGTGGCAACATGTTCTTTTAGAGGAACTGATATGGGGTAAATTTTAAACTGAATTATGCAAAGCTGCTCTAGTAGACTCCAAGAATAAAGATACAGAGCTCCATTTAAACGGCCACACTGGGTAATAGTTTATATGATCATTTATATCTGGGGTGTCAAGAAACTAAAGCATGCAGAAAGAGACGTGATGGTCAACTCAATAAAATGTCGTCATCCTCTTCATGTCCTGCCTCATCTCCTGCACTGCATAAACATGCTCATTTATTTATTACTGATATAGTCGTAATTATTTCGTGGCGATCGTAGCTCAAGAGTTGGGAGCTCGCCATAAAATCGGAAGGTTGCCAGTTCGAGCCCCGGCTTGGACAGTCTCGGTCGTTGTGTCCTTGGGCAAGACACTTCACCCGTTGCCTACTAGTGGTGGTCAGAGGGCCCGGTGGCGCCAGTGTCCGGCAGCCTCGCCTCTGTCAGTGCGCCCCAGGGTGGCTGTGGCTACAATGTAGCTTGCCATCACCAGTGTGTGAATGTGTGTGTGAATGGGTGGATGACTGGATATGTAAAGCGCTTTGGGGTCCTTAGGGACTAGTAAAGCGCTATATAAATACAGGCCATTTACCATTTACCATATTTAAGTTAATAAGTTGATATCGTTCTAGTTAATGTTGGACTCAAGTGTGCTAAAAAAAAAAAATCGCACTTTACCTCTGAAGAGTTTCCAACAATGCTAAAGCCACCTCAAAGAAATGTTTGCTAACGCCAGTGAACGGCAACTGATGACGGTTAACTGTAGCTAATGAAGGCTAACAGCAGTCCTGCCTGCAGCTCAGCATATGCTCAAAGACTGCTCAGCATGACTGTCATTGGTCAGAAGTGAGACACGCACCTGAATCCTGTCATAGAGTTTTACAGCCTTCTCAGAGTAAAGATAGGTGGATGTTTCTTACCCAGCCCCTACAGCTGAGATAAACAGTAGATTGATAACCTTCCACAGATAGGGAACAACTTTGGGGCGGAGCTGGATCCAATCCAATATCAAAGGTAGATGAAATACAAAACTGTACATTCAGTGATTTTGAGAAAACGATTTCCTCTTATCTCCGAGGAAGTCCATCCACTCTGCACACAACAATGATGAGTATTAAACCTGTCAGAGCTCAAGCTCTGTGTTGGACAGCTAATGATGTGGCAGAATAAAGCTTTTTTCCCCCTTCTGCATCGAGGAAGAACCAAATTTAGAAGAAAGTGTTTGACAGATGTGATCAGACAGACACAAACACACTTCTCCCATGAAAGCGTGTGTCGTAAGGCTTTGTCCTCACTGTGTGAAAGGCCTCATGGCACAGAGCACGCTGTGAAAAGGAGGTTTCACCATGTATGGTCAAACTTGAGTCTCATGCTCATGCTTTCCAAATCTGTCTTTTTCTGCCTGAGGATGAAGCCAAAGACAGAAGCTCCAAACACACATAAATATGCACTCACACTGTCCAAGGCTAATGTGAGCAGGGTTAGAAACCTAAATGTGTTTCAGACTCGCGACTGAGAGAGCTGAAGGGTGGAGAGACCTTTTTTTGTGGACTCTTGTCATGCTAGAGGTTCATTGTGAGCTCTCAGTGGCTCGTTGTTCTGCCAAATGACAGCAAGTAAGATTTCTCAATCTACTGATTAAAATCTCTAATCCTATTCATGCTGGATACCCACCAAATTCTCCAGGATAAATGGAAATAAAGCAGCTATTATCCCATATGTTAAATATTGTGATTAATGATGGATTAAGGATTTATTCCTTAAAGAGGGCTGTAAATAATCATTATAATCCTGTGATTGAAGGAATAAACACATCTACAGTTTACTACATTCACACATCTTCTTCTTTTCCAAACAAAAATGCAAAGTCACTACTTTTAAATATTTAAATAATACAAGATTTTGCTTGGCAAAATGACCTGAATGATTTCTTAAATACAAGTAGGAATTGTAAGATTTTCTTTAATTAACCAGTAAATTATGGCACAATTAAGAGTTTTCTATGACTTAGTTTTGATGGCATTAAAGAGTAAAATGACTAGCTTTATACAGGATACCTTGACTGCAATCTTATATATAAACAACCCAACTTAATTTTGACCTCAGGCTATTTCTTTTCCAGTATGATAGGTCTTTTCATAAAAAATTATTCCTGAGGAGGTTATGTCTGACTTAAAATGAGTTGTGTTTGCAGGAAATGATATTATAATTGTAAAATAAGAAGAAAATAGTAAAATTAACATTATTTATTTTATTTTTTTTATTTTTTGCTAATCAGTGTTTTCCCCTAGAATTAAATTCTGATTATGGCAGTAGTATAGGGTAGGGGTAGGTAAATGCCATTTCTACACTCACCAGCAGGCCTAAATTTTCTTAATAAGTTAATATCTAATAATAGATGTGCTGTTCATCAGCCTCTCTGGTTAAGCTGCGTCCACAATGGAAGCAATTGGAAGAACATAAAATTTAAAATTTTTGTGGTTGTAGTGTATTGGTTTGTTTTTTGTTTTTGTTTTTTGTCTTGTTCTTTATGGATGATTCCTTGAGAGTCTGACTGTGAACACGGTTTCCCAGTAAGGACAAGAAAATGACAGAAGTCATTGTTTTCCACCTGAGGTGATCAAATGCTTTCAGATCTACAAAAATTATAAGCTAGAACTTAAGTGAGTATTTTATTGCTTGCAGTATTTCACAGTAAAACTTGAGATGTACCCAAGTCCTTCCTGTAATTGCTGCTGTTGATGGATCTTTAGGCCTGTTTGTACCACTAATTAACCTGAATGCGCTTTGTGAATCCTGGATCGGGGTTTTAGGTCAGGAGCTCTGGCCTGGATTAACCGTGGTGTTTATACGGTGTATGTGTGTCTCTGGTTCATGTGACTCAGAAACCTACATTGACACATAGAAGCATGCCAAATTTGGAGCTGCCTTATATGGCGGGTTTATCCCCTTTGTAAAAGTTTGTCATTTGGTGTTTTTTGTTTGTAGTGAATTTCCAGACCTGCTGCATTGATTCAAGAAGTTAAATCTGTCACTGTCATCTGCTGCAGGCCATACAGAGAGGGTTTGTTTTAGGCAGGATGTAGTGTGAACTCAAACTGAAGAAGGAAAATGCCAGGAAGCAGTATTTGTTTGCAGATCTGTGAAATGGTGAAAATATACTTGACCATTTCTGGGTAGTGAAAGGATTGAGATCGCTAACTGCTGCCCATTAAATGCCTGGACTTTTGTTTTGGAGTGTGTGTATGAGCCCAGTTTTGATAAGGAAAATTGGACATCTTGAGCCCTCTCAAACCCTGGTGTTTTTTGGCCCTGGGAGTGGAAAAAGTGACTTCAGTTGGCTGAGAGGCTGGAATTTTTTTTCTTCTTCTAGAAACAAAGACCAGAGATGCACAGAGTCTGATAGATTCTTTCTATTAAACCTTTTCTTTAGGGGGGTGGTGACACCTTAAATGTTTTGATTCTTGCACCAGGTTTGATCCTCTTTGCCTTCAAAACTGTCTTAATGGTACGTGGCACAGATTCAACGAGGTGGTGGAAGCATTCCTTAGAGATGGTGATCCATATTGACATGATAACATCCCAAAGGTGCTCTGTAGGATTGAGATCTGGAGACTGTGGAGGTTCATTTGAGTACAGTCATTGTCATGTTCGAGAAACCAGTTTGAGATGATCTGAGCTTTGTGACATGCCGTGTTATCCTGCTGGAAGCAGCCATCATAAGCAGGTACACTGTGGTCATAAAGAGATGGACATGGTCAGCAACAACACTCAGGTTGGCTGTGGAGTTGCTCGATTTGTATTTCGGGGCTTAAAGCGTGCCAAAAAATATCCCCCACACCATTACACCACCAGCAGCCTTAACTGTTGATAGAAGGCACAATGGATCCATGCTTTCATGCCGTTTAAAGCAAATTTCACAGCAGAAATTGAAACTCGACGGACCAGCCAACAGTTTTCTGAACTTCTGTTGTCTAATTTTGGTATCTTGTGTGAATTGTAGCGTCAGTTTCCTGCTGTTAGCTGAGAGTAGCACTTAGTGTGGTCTTCTGCTGCTGTTGAGATGCTCTTCTGCATACCTTCGTTGTAATGAGTGGTTATTTGAGTTAATGTATCGGCTTGAAGTAGGCTGGCCATTCTCCTCTGGCCTCTGACATCAACAAGACATTTTCTCCCAGAGGGGATATTTTCTGTTTTTTGGACCAGAGATAGATGTTGTGTGGAGGGAAAAGCAGTTTATGTAATACTTAAAACAATAACTATGCTGCGTTCAAAGTCACTTAAATAGATCATTTAATCTACATTCTGATGTTCAGTTTGAACTTCAGCAGGTCATCTTAAATATTTGCATTAACAAGCAGTTGACATGTTGTACCCAATAAAGTGGCCAGTGAGTGTATATTTTTTTTATTTATTTGGGATAAAAGTCTCAGGCAGTGGAGATGAATATTAAATACAGCTGTGAAGGTAGTCATGGTAGTGGAAGTACCATTAAAATCATCTTAAATCTTCTGTAAGCACTCATGACAGTTTCAGCTCCTTCTGTAGATCACTCCTAGAAAAGTGGTCTCCTATTTAAAAGTGCTCATCCCCAATTCTCTTCTGACTCTTAGGAAAAACATTTGATACTCATGGCGATCTACACGGATTAAAGGAAACTTGCCAAAGGTGGAAACTAATTACAGGAGAAAGCTGAATGTATTGGTGAGGAAAAATCGCTAAAACTGCAGCAGCAGATTGGATTGTTACCTTAACTTAATTTGAAACCTTCTGAAATGATTAAATAAAGTTGTACAGAATTTTCTGGCACACCTGCTACTTTGAGTTTATCTAAAGACTAATCAGAAGGGTCTGAACGAAGCTGCTCTTGATTATAACATGTATTTTCATGACTCTGTGGCTGTTTACAGATTGCTCTTCAGTGGCCTTTCCTTCTTTCATTAGAGAGATCTCTTCTATCTAATTAGTGCTGAATGACCTCATGTAATTCAGAAAGAAACTCGTCTATTGCTCGGAATGCTGATAGTTTGATTAGTCGTTTAATAAGACTGATTATCTGAACTCATCCACACACCGCTGTTATTTTATCCACTCCTGGGACAGTAGATCTGAAAGCTAAATCAGAGGTATTGTCGTTGCCTTTAAGTACTACTCATGAGGTCAAGGGTTCTTCCTGAAATCTCATTCCAATTTTAAAAAATCAAAAAATCAAAAATCAGTCAAATAGGAAATAAATTCCCTACATGACCCCCTGAGAATTAGCTCATTTGCTTGCTAGCTGTATGTGCTTTATTTAGCTTGCCAAAGGCCTACTTACAATTTTACCTACAGTTTGACACCAGGCTCAACTAGTTTTCTAATATAAGATGGACATTTTCAAGTAACTACAGCTTTTGCTTATGAAGCTTAGAGAGCTTAAAATGCTGGAAACAATTCATTTAAAAACAACAAATATCACCTATTTTCAAAGGTAAAAGTTTGCATGAGTTCATTAAATATACTAAAGCTGTTGTACAGATACAGTTGGCTGATAGTGAGCCGGTCAGATGGTAGGCACGCACTTGGAGTGGAGACTTGCTGCAGTC
>NW_005187519.1:145879-148805 GCF_000239375.1 Pundamilia nyererei
CCATCCTGACTGCTGGAGTCCGAGTTCACAAGCAGCATTTTAAGGTTATAGAGTGCACAGTTATTGCATGTTTACTGTTCACTGTGATGCACTTTGTTTTGTATAGTATCTGCACATACTGTGACTGCAGCTTTTAACAGATGCATTAGATGATTTTATTAGTAAAAATTGTTAAATTTGCTGCTACTTTTTATGCAGAAATTATCAGTATGATTCCCATTTATCAAACTTAGAAAAGCAAATTGTCACAGTTTCTAGAAAATGCCCTCCAAATTTGTTGGATTGATATTAAAACAGAGTTGTTCCACTAATTTCTAGCTCCTTAGTTTTACTCTTGGACTCTACTAGAGGAGCTTTGCATGGTTTATAGTTTAAAATAATCCCTCCTTAACTTTACCAGACCTCTGTGAACCCCCCTTACTTCAGACTGTTCTAGTTCCTCCCTCCTTTATGGCAGCTTTATTCTGATAGGTTGCCCCTCGCATGGGCACTCTTTCTGACATCATACAGAGCCAAGAGTAGAAAAAATGCCTGAAACTGAGCATTTAGAGTTTTTGAAAGCCTCTTTTGGCTCAGAGTGATTACTTTTACGTTATCTTGGGTTAGGGTTAGTTGTTAAGCACGGTCACTTTGACCGTGCTTAACAACACTGAAAGGAAATAAGGTGACAGAAAATAGCTAAAAGCACAATACCTCCACCGTAAATGAGTTTGTCTTCACAGGTCTTAAATTTTGTACCTCATTAAAACAGAGCTGTATTAAATCTGTCTGAACCTGACATGCATGCTGTGCATTCATTTACTGACTCCTCTCCAATTATACATGCATTCATTACCAGGCAGAAGTTACATGATAGGGAGGGGATATTTAAGGCCAAATGATTAAAAAGCAGCCATGCTAATAGTAAAAATACAGCTCTTGAATCAAAATCTAAAGCCAAAGTAATAAAAATATCTTGTTTATATGCATCAGCGACAAATGTCACAAAAGGAGAACGCTATTAAAAGTAAAATAAGACAATACTATGTATGGTCTGGTTTATTTAAGTCAGGGGTCCCCAATCCCAGTCCACGAGGGCCGGTGTCCCTTCAGGTTTTAGATGTGTCCTTGATCCATCACAGCTGATTTAAATGGATAAATGACCTTCTCAACATGTCTTGAAGTTCTCCAGAGGCCTGGTAATGAACTAATAATGTGATTCAGGTGTGTTGACCCAGGGTGAGATCTAAAACCTGCAGGGAAACCGGCCCTCGTGGACTGGGATTGGGGACCCCTGATTTAAGTCAAATTTGCTCGAAATTACTGGTTTATCCTTTACTTAGGTGTTCGGTTTTATTAATATGACTTGCTGTTCTCCTTTGTGTAGTTCTGCAAATGTAAGTGTTAAATGCTGTGTAATAACATGAGGAGGAATTTTGTGGGTTTGCAGGACAAATTGTCCAGCTGGGGGAGGTTTGCTTATTTTGTATGTGTCAAAATAGCATCCACCTGAATGCCAGGACCGAAGTTTTCCAGGAGAAGAAGATGATCAGTGTTGTTCATTTAGCCTGTCAGTGGTTTTAATGTTTTAATGATCAGTTTTGCAGCTACAGTGTCCTATTGGTTAATATTTCATTGAGTAGTCAGCCACCTCATGGTGTAGTTAGGAAAATTTGGACCCGCAGCATCCTGCTCACAGTCCAGTGCAAAACTACATTTGAATGCAAATGCAAATAGGGTAGATTTTCCTTCAGGTAGTGCTCCACTTGTTTGCAGTGACAGATGTAGGGCACCTCTATCTGAGAGGCCCGAAATGGAACACTGTTAGTGGTGGACCATATACATCAGGAAGTAGGCCAGCGACTATTAACCCAGACCCACAATTAAGCTCACATTCTGGACCTCTTTGGTTAAAATGCCGGTTTTATGGTTCCAGTTTTCAACATCTGAAATTGAAGGAACACATTTTGTGCACTCCTGTATGTTATTTTTTTTAATATTTTCCAAAGATAAATACATTAACACTTTTCTTAATGAGCCACTTTAAGTTATTTTTAGCTCAATGCAAGAACATACCATCTTTTGATTACTCTGTAATAACTGGGCTCAGCTGTAATGCTCGAGTCTTTTATTCCTTTCAGTGACAGTCAGACTGCATTACTTATTTTAAGAGACACTTCCAGCAAAATCTGCCTGCTGCACTGTCAGATTTACCAGGTTCATAACTAAAAGTTTTTGGGGTTTTTTTGTTTTTTATTTTTGTTTTTTTGCTAGTTTTACGAAGTCTTGGCTTGTAGTTAGCAAGTGCTTATATGCATGCCGGATGACTGGGGCAATCTGCTAGCAACTAAACTAATGAAAATGGGGTTTTTGGTGTAGTTCCCTTCAGCAACCACTCACCAACTGGTCACAGAACAACCGTTTTTATCTCTCCACCTAAGTTTGCCAAGGGGTCTCTAACTGGTCTCTAGCGTGTATGACTGAGGTCTAAGCTTCCTATCGTTAGCTTAGTGCTCCATGCTCTCGTCCAAATATCTAATTTCTGGCTTCAAACAACTAACCTGTAAAACTGCTAATTCTCTAACCACTTAGACCAAAACCAATGGGTGATGTCCCAGTGGCTAAGTCCATCTTTTATATACAGCGTGTGTTTAAATGTGAGTGGGCTTTTGTGTAGCACATAGTGTCAGGAAAACAGTTTGGCTGTTTTGTAGAAACAGGTGTGATTATCCACACATTATTTTGATTATTTTTTTCTGTAGGAAATGGAGCACAACTCAACCCAAATACTGCAGAGATCTCCTTGTGTGTATTGGTAATCTAGACCGCGGTGCTCCTCCATCTGAGCTGGGTACAGTCCCTCGTGTGGACAGCTTTGCTGTAAATAGGCTAATTGCTCTTTACAAAAATGGGACAAAGAGAAGAAAAGCAGGAGAAAGAGTGGGAC
>NW_005187519.1:149465-160343 GCF_000239375.1 Pundamilia nyererei
AAGTTCTTTACCTTCAAAACCTTCTGAGTGGCCTTTTCAGTTTGTTCTTCAGCAGCCAAAGCAGACAAACACCGTTAAAAATGGTCCACATTCTTTCACCTCTGAAAAATTTGTAAGTAGCACGTTGAAATCTACAGATGATCTGACTGAGGTTTTTTAAAAACAAACAAAAGCAGCACTGCAACAACTTTAGACATAAACAAAAGTGGAAACCTTAAAAACTATGGTTATTGATGTTGGTCTAGTCCACAATGCACCGCTTGAGGTTAGTCCTTAATGTTGCTGTGTGATTTGAATTGAATTATTTGCTTCCAAACATTCCTGGTCCTGAGCTGACGGCCAGTCTTCCTGGAAGCAGTCTGATGTTTTGATTTCTGGGACACAGCGGGACACGGCGGACTGTCTTTCATAAACCCTTCATAAAGACAGTTTTTATGAAAGACATAAATAGTGCTAATAAAAAGTTGATATGTTATTTAACCAGCGGATGTGCTGTATTCACCTAGGCTGCTCCTGTGTTGTGTCAGCAGTAAACTCCCCTGATTCAGTGGCACTGGACAGGAGTGATGTTCATGGCTTAGATACAAGTACCCTCGAGTCTACACCAAGGTTACTGTCGTTAAATTAAACTAAACTAAAACAGTGTAGTCTAATAAAATAAAAACTACTAATAGACCTTTGAAAAAACTTTGGGAACTTGGGTAAAATAAAATAAATATACATAGTTTTGGTATTTGTATATTTTGGTTAAATTTGTTATCACAAACTGTCTGATGAGATGTCTACAAGATAGAGAGCCAAGTGCTGTCAAATGTTCTTGTTATATTGTTATACGTGTCCTGATTTTCCTTAAGCTTTCCTGACATTATTCCAAAAATGCTGTAATAATTTTTTTTTTTTAAAAGCTCAGAAAGCTACCTGAAACTCAACTGAATTTAAAAACCAAAAGTGAAAAAGGAAAAAAAAAATTGGGCCATATTAATTTCATAAATGTAACATAAATATGTAAATAAGTTTAACAACTCATGTGGTCCCTGATATATCTTAATATGAGAAAAGAAGCTGAGCCCAACAAAACAAAACAGAAAAAGCTGATTTCTGTAATACACTGTGAAAAAAACCCAATTTTTTATGTCATTTCATTGTTTATGGGTTAATTACTTTGGTAATAAAATCTATGTGCAGGGGGTCTAAAATTAGGAAAAGCTGCAAAATTAATGAAAACACAGTTAAAATCCAAAATCTCTGTTCTTCACATTTTTTCAAAGCTGTCCAGTGGACTGGATTGGAGTCCTTACGGCCTACTTCAGTCTTCACTTCAGTCCTCACGTCAGGCCCTGGGCCTTATGTTTGACACCCCTCACTTAGTGAATATACATCACCTTTAAAAGGGGGCACAGCTCAACCTTGTGCATGTAGCACATGTGCACTTCTGTGGTGGTTGGGTTAAATGAATAGCAGATACATTTTGGGTGTGTGTAATGAAGGCCCACGGTGGGAAAAGAGGATGCTCGCTCATTTAAATTCTGCTGCTCGCGCAGACACTGAACCTGCAGCTGATTCATATTTGTAAAAACAAGATTTTCTGTTTGTGTCCTCATGAAAATTAATGCAATGCTTTTGACCTTCTTTACCCTGAACACGCTGCAAGGGGCCATCTCCGCTCTGGCTGTCTGTTTTGTATTTGCATGGAGAGATTTGCATATGATTAAATTATTGAATGTATTGCTGTGTTGTGACCCTGATGTGAAAGTGAGAGCCACAGAAAGTTGCTGCATGTTTCTCAGATGCTGAGATGATGCCGTATTGATCGATCCCTGTTAGTGAAATCAGATTCTTCCAGCAACAAAAAGGGTGTACGGTTGAAGCAGAACATGAGCACACAAGCAGAATATTAAATAAGCTGGAGGAAGACGAGCTGAGCCTTAGAAGAACTTATGCTGCAGGCTGCGTCGGCGGCCATTGTGAATAAAGGCTCGAGTTCTCGACCCCAAAAGTCATATCCAATATTTTCAGTTTGTCCTGTAAGTTTTACTTTCTGTGACTCGTTCCTCATTTCTGTTCTTCAAACACTTTCATTATTGTATTTGTTGGAATTTATGTCGAAACTACACCGCATGCAGTTTTTAGATTTTGTTTCTCTTGAAAGACGTCGTCCTGATGATGTCCAGCTAGTGTCCATAAACCACGAATTCTCTGACTCCTCTGTTTGTGCAAACAAACTTGTTATCACAATAGATTAAATGGACTATATAAGTCTAACCAGACTAAACAAGTCAAGCATATTAAACAGAGAATAAAGCATAAACAGTCTAAAACAGCAGTGCAGTTTATTTATGTATTTCTAGAGGACCAAAACTGCCAAAATTAAAATAAATAAATAAATAAATAAATGCCACAACAGATGTTGCTGTTAAATGCTTGAAAAGAATATAGATAAATATAGCAGTTAGTTGATGTTTTCTCTAATTTGCTTCTTAGAATTAACTTTATGTTAAAGGATCAACATGCTGTGTGATGATTGTGATCGACTGTGATCTGAGGGGTATACCACGATTCAAAAAGGTCAACAACAGCAAGCTTTCTTTGCTCTACCCTAGTACAAGATGACCAGTATCACAACGGTGGTTGTCAGCTTCCTCTGTTAAGCCGAGCTCTCTAGGCCTGGTGTATGTTTACATAAAAAGGGGTATTTCACTCTTCTTTTACACAAAGAATCCCTGTGAGCGCCCCCTACCCCGATCGGACCCGTTGGCATGTAATGATAAAAGGTGAAAAAATGTATAACGAACATAAAAAATATAAATACAAAAAATAAAAAAGTGAAATGCAAACTTGATTGTAAATAGGACAACATTAATACCCCAGAAAATCATTAATCATTAGATTTGGTGCACAGATCGGTAACATAAACATTTTAACTTTAATTACTGGCTGCACGTCAGATCTGTGAAACTTTAAACTGGATACTTTGAAACATTGAAGCTGACTGTCTCACAGCCTGGTAAACAAGATGTGGAGATAACTGTAGTCAGGAGATCAAAGTGAAATTAACTTGATTGATTGCTCTGGACCAAGTTATGTGTTCAGCATAAGTTACTATGGCGATCAAAGCTGAAGACTTCAAGCTCAACATACCTACAAATCTGCTAATCCGACTTCATGGCACAGCCCTCAGATGATGGGGACATAGGTGTATGTTGTTCTGGGTTTTGGAACTCCAACTGATCATTGATGCCTTAAGGACAAAAGTCATTTTTAAAAGATATAACATTGCTGTAAATTCTGGTTGGTAAACATCCCTCACCTCTCCTCTTCTCTCCGCTCTTGTCCTTTGTAGAGAGGTGAAGCGTTTCCTTGGCGCCGCCGTGGGTCTGTGCAGGTGGAGGGTCACATCACATGGGAGTGTGCGACTGCACGCGTGACGGTGTGTGTTTAGGCCTCCTGCCGTCACTCGCTCCTCCCAGACAGGCATGGCGGGGGGCAGGGAGCGCAGCGGCTCGAGGACGCAGAGGCCGTGGTCGGTGTACCGAGCCAACACACTGGAGCTGTCCAATGAGATGATCAGCTTGGCGCTCGCAGGTCAGAATATCGTGGAAACTGAGCTAGAGTCAGAAACTTTTTAGTGTTTTGTGCATTTGAGCAAAATAGAGTGTCAAATATAGTTTGGTCATATTTAAGGAGGTTAGGTTTAGAAAAAGGTCAAATAAGTCCAACTCTCACTGATAAAGCATCCCTGAGATATTCACGCATTATCAAAATGGTCAGATTTTGTATTTCAAAATAAAAGCCATTGAAATGTCCTGTATGAGTTTTTTACCTTTAATTTACAAACAGATTACAGGGAAACGTCCTGTTTTCACAGACGTATTTCCCTTTACCTTGATAGTATAACACGTCAGACTGTCACTCATTTAATATCAAGGCAGTCTGATTTGATCTGATCAAAATAAAAACCTTTCCTACAAAGGTAAACATGGCTTATAGCCATGAAAGGGATTACAGGAAAACATCCTTTTTACAGACATGCTATTAATCTAAAGGGAAGTATAATACCTCAAGCTGTCATTCCACGTCAAGTCATTCTGTGTATTTCAAAATAAAAGCCTTTTGAAAGTCTGAGCTGTGTTTACCTTTAATTTAAAAAGACATTACAAGGGTGCTAGTTTCATTTTCATCTAAACATAATCAAAATTGACTTAGAGTAGCTTCAATGTTGCAGCTGGAGATGATTTTAATAAATGAACTGCTGGTCGACTTTGTTTTTTAGTACTGAAGCATAATTTATCATGTACAAAAGCTTCAAATGCTGTTTCTCTGACTTAATGTTATGATGACGTTTGTGTTACTTTGCAGGAAATAGTCAGGACCCAGATGAACCTGTGCTGGAATTCAGTGTGGGTGAGTAATATGAGCATTTATGATGGCTGTCCGTGACATTTATAACCCGTATTTAAATTTAGTGGTCGTTAGTGCCTCAGTTCATGATCTACTCACTGCAAGTGACAGTGACTACCATAAGAGCAGAGTCTGCTCTTATGGTAGCAAAATATATTCAGAAAATCTCCATAAAACAGCAGCTCAGCAGCAGAAATATATCAGACAGTGAGAATATATGAGTATATGGTCAGCTGGTTATGAGCTAATGAGTATGTGTAATCAATCCAAACATTTTGAAACAAACTCTCCAACCTCGCAGCTGCAAGACTGCCTGTGCAACCACAAGTGCCTTCAGAGAGTCTTCCTGCTTGCCTCTTGGCTTGATTTGCTTGTGTTTTCTCACCCAGCATGCACAGACCTGGTGACTCCTTCTCTGGACCGAAAACCCAACACCTTTGTAGCAGTGAGCTGCACGACGCCGCCGCAGGCCTTCTGGACCAAACACGCCCAGACTGAAGTCATAGAGGTCAGACTCGTCACACAGATACAGAAACAGACTTAAAGTTACAGTTGGACTAATGTTTAAGCAGCTCTAGCTTCCATAACGTTGATTTCAGCTTGTAGCTGTGACTTAACGACGGCATAGTGACCTGTTTGCCACCACCCACACCTTCCTTATCTACGTCATTCAGTCTGGATGTGGAGGACGAGGGAGAAATGAATAATAAAACTGCAAAAACACACTTTTAGAAAAGTTTTGTTGCCAAACACGAATGTGACCTCTGAAAGAGCAATTTCAGAGGTCACATCACTTTGTATTCAATGCATTTATTTGCACACCCCCTCAAGTGCAGAGTGAGTCATCAAAAATAAGGATTTTGTTGGGTAAACACTCATAAATATGTATTTTTATGCATATTTGGCAAAGTTAAAATGATACAGTGTGAAACCAGTGTATTTTTAGGCGTATCTGTATGTGTTACAATGACTTTCTTCTTCCAAAATGCCTGTTTTGCACATGGTTTGAACTTTTAACTTAAATTTCAATGCAAATTGAAGCTGCTATTGTGTTACTTTTCCTTGAAAATGTGATTATGATAATAACAATAAAACAAAACATGAACTGCTGAACTATTTTGTGTAACCTGTGTCTCTCCACAGGGTACCAGTAACCCCAGCTTCCTCAGCAGCATTGCCTTCTTCCAGGACTCCAACATCAACCAGCTGACGCAGGTCAAACTGGCTGCGTATGATGTGAAGGATCGCTCGCAGGGCACGGTACGACCAGCAGCACTGATAATTTTATTTTAATAATTTGAGCAAAGAAGCAGCTCAGCGTGTGAACTGTCTGTCTGTCCAGATGTACATGTTGGGCTCTGCACTTTTCCCTGTGAAGGAGATACTGCAAGAGAAGAGCCACAAATTACAGCTCGAACTGCGGTAACACACACTTAAACACACAACACTTCTGCTTTTTTACTGCTGTATTCAAGATTCTTTAAATTCACCCCAGTTCTTTAAGCAAAACTCACTCCAACTTATTGCTGTTTTATTGCCGTCTTGATGCACCACTTTCACTTTGAAGACATAAACTGACTGCGAGTGAAAGATTTCTTGAAGCCATTTCTAAACAACTGCATATTCCAATATCATAATTACACCCCCACTAATATTTGGTTCAAGGTCTCTTAGCATGTTGCACCTCAACCAGACACTTTTCACAGCCATCAGTGAGCTTCTGGTATAATCCTGGCTTATATTTGACTGCTATTCTTGGCAGAATTGGGAGAGTTAAAGTGTTTGGTTTCTTGGCACAATCTTGGCTTTTAAGCTCAGTCCACAAATCTTTTCAACAGGGTTTAGGTCGGGGTTTTGGGAAGGCCATTCCAGAAGTTCAATGTGAACCTGCTTTATCCATTCAAAACTAGTTTTAATGTGTGTTTGGGATCATTATCCTATTGGAACACCCAATTATGTCAAAGTTTCAATGGTCTAGCTGTTGATTTGAGGTCAAGTTAAAGATTTTGGAGGTAGTCCTCCTTCATTATTCCATCCACCTTTTGCATCACCTGTACCACTGACAGCAAAACAGCCCCAGAGCATGCTGCTAGCACCACCCTGCTTGAGAGCTGGTACAGGTTTGAAAACATACCTCTTGTCATTGTGGACAAATAGCTCAATCTTTGTTTGGTTTGACCATAAAACCTTTTTTCTAGAAGGCATCTAGCTTGTTGATGTGGGCAGCTGCAAATTTTAGTCAAGTTTGAAAGTGTAGATCTTCAAGAAGGGGCTTTTCTCTTGGTCAGCACCCTTTCAGTCCATGATGATGTAAAACAAGTGTCACTGTGGACAGAGATTTTGGTCTTCCAGCAGTTTCCAGTTCATGACAGGCTCGAGTCTTGATGGTTCCTGATTTGTTCCTGGGCATCCCTACCAATTTCCTCTTATTTGAGGGTAACAGTTTGGATCTTCTTCCAGACCTCAGCAAATCTGAATAACTTGTACTTAAGTACAGTTGTTTGAACCGATGACCTTGGAATCTGCAGTTGTTTAGAAAAGACTCCAAAAGACCTTCCCAACTTGTTTAAATATACAGTTCTCCTTCTTGGATCTTCACTGAGTTCCTTAGACTTTCCCTTAGTTTTGAGTATTGGTCAGTCCAATGAGTTCTATCAAACAATCCTTTTTATGCTGCAAAGAAAAGCTACCAGTTGGACACAATCATGATCACTAACAAGAAGTTAACAAACATGTGCACCCAGTGTTTTAAAGTTGTTAAAGATGCATGCTGCACAATCATTCCACCCTGGACAAGAACAGTTAAAAGAAATCATTAAAAAGACAAGATTATCAATCAATCAAGCAATTTATTTATAAGCAGATTTAAAAACAACACAGGCTGACCAAAGTGCTGTACATAATAAAAAAGTAAAAAGTAGATCAAACACACACAAAGAACAAAACAAAACTCAGTCACAATTAAAAGCTAGAGTGTAAAAATGTGTTTTGATTGATTGATCGATAATATTTTATTCATCCCGATGGAAATTGGGTTAAGGCTGCCAGCCTTGCCAGCGCCATACACCATTTTCAAACAGGTTTTTAAAAATGTCTAGTGTTGGAGAGATCCTAATTTCAACAGGCAGACTGATCCAAGGTTTGGGCGCAGCAATCACAAAGGCCCGGTCTTCTCTGTTTTTTAGACTGCTTCTAGGGACAAACTAGAAGCAACTAGCAGCTGACCTAAGAGTTCTATTTGGAGTATTTTTAGTTAACAGATCAGAGAGGTATGCCAGAGCTAATCCATTTAGAGATTTAAAAACAAGCAATAAAATCTTAAAATCAATTCTACAACATACTTGAAAATGGTCATGTTTACGAGTGCCTGTCAAGAGTCAGGCTGCAGCATTCTGAACTAGCTGAAGATGAGAGAGCAGAGCCTGGCTGATACCAAA
Source organism: Pundamilia nyererei (assembly GCF_000239375.1). Lineage (NCBI taxonomy): Eukaryota > Metazoa > Chordata > Actinopteri > Cichliformes > Cichlidae > Pundamilia > Pundamilia nyererei. Next base: position 157,301 of record NW_005187519.1, read on the forward strand.
ATAAAGACTATTACAGTAGTCAAGCCTGGATGAAATAAATGCATGTCTCACTTTCTCAAAGTCAGCAAATGACAAAATGTTCTTAGTTTTTGCAAGGGCTCTGAGCTAGAAGAAGTTGGCTTTTACAACAGAATTTATTTGTTTCTCAAATGAAAAGCTGCTATCAAAGAACACTCCCAGATTCTTTGCAAAGGGATTTCTGGACTTTTCCAGAGGACCATGGTCAACCTTAAGAGAAAAGCGAGGGTCAGAAGGTCCAAATAGAGCAATCTCAATTTTTTGGTCATTTATATTCAAAAGATTTAATGCAAACCATGATTTAATGTCATCAAGGCAGTCTAGCCAAAGAAAGATTACCATGACATTCATGCCCATGATGATTGTGTGTAAACTGCTGACCACAACGGTAAGCAAGAAATAAAAGATGCTTGAATTTTAACTGTACAGAAGAAACATTTCATTTTTATGAAATGTTTCTTCTTACTTTGAAAAGTAAGAAGTGTTGTCATTTATGTATTTACAACATATAAAAGCCTGCTTGTCATTTACTTCAATTTTTTTCTCCATCTTGACACAAAGCCTAATGTGGTTAGTCAAATGAAATGATGTGTGACGTCTTTCCTTTACTTTAAGTGTGTTTCCTGCTAAATTTGCAAGACAAAACTTGAAATGGAAAAAGCATATAGTGACAGATTTGTGGTTCTAGTTTTTAGTGTGCCACTGAAGATCTGCTGAGGATGTTGGATAGCAGAAGGACATGTAACTCAATATAATCGAAATGGCAGTGGTGGGTGGCACTCTGGAAATGAATCATCCGGCTGAGAAGAAGGATATTTAAAAAAAAAAAAACACAGAACAAACGTGGGCTGAGGAGGGAGACTTGAGGAACACCGCATTTAAAATGAATAGGAAACAGGAAGCAAGTATTAGCTAAGGCTGCTAAAGATGTTCCTTCAGAGAAGAAAGAGCCACTGACTGTAAAAGATCTTTATACAGCCACTGGTAAGAACATAGAAGATTAAAAGCGGATCTCTTAATTTTAACCTAGTTTGCAGAAGGTTTTTTGGCACTTAAAAAAGCTATTTAGGAATTAAATGATACTAAAAGAATGATTAGCAGCTTTAATGCTGTTTTATGTTCAAATGGGCAGATCAGCAGAGAACCAGCGGGTAGGGAACATCACTGTGGCGGCGTGGCAGATGGAGGAAAGAACAGATCAGAGGATGTCGATGGGACGTCTGCCAGAAAGTATCAACGGCCGGGTAAGAGGCTGGCAGCCACGGGCAGATTTATTTATCTTCCTTGTGATCTGAGTAGATATTTTCCATGATTGGCCAACACTGGCGTCAGTTATTATATCTGCAAGCTCAACAAATGTTCTGAGGTTAATTCAATTAATATAATTTTGCATTTGCATCAAAAGTTCTGATGTTTGCTTGTAAAGAATTTGATTAGACTTGTATACTTAAATATCTCAGACAGACTTCTGAGTGTTTACGCTTCATTGTCTCTCAAATGTTGGTAAAATGCTGCATGTTTGCTCCTGAGCCTTGCTTTCTGTGACTGCATATAAAGCATATATATTAAATGATCATGGTACAATAAAGACATCGCCATGTGGCAGTAAAGTCATTTATCTCGGGTTTGTGTAGAAGCTCTGGGAGTGTGGTGTAGGTGATAGTGGAGAGATAAAGGAAGGTGGATGCTGCCTGCCAGAGCTGACGTAGTGTAATGTTGGTGCTTGTGCTTGTCCTGCAGACGGTGCTGCCTGTCGACGAGAGCCTGACGGAGTCGATGGGAGTCCGAATCAAGTACGCCTCGTTGTGCAAAGATACCCTGCTGCGCTCAGGTGGGACAGCTTTGCTCTGTGACTCGGTGTGTGCAAAGTAGCGTGGTGTTAGTAAGGTTTTGGTGAAGTTTTGTTTTTCTTTCTTCTTAAATCAGTTAAAATAACTTGGCTACATTGTCCTGTACTTTGCTGATATATTTCTAATCAGTTTAATTAAACATTTGGATCAAAATTGTTTAATCTGGTAACTGAGTAAGCATTTAAAGACATGAATGTTAAACAGATCTTCCTGCATTAAATGCCTTCATTAGAACCCTTTCACATAAGCTTAGAGATCAGTCCGTGGATCCCTGGCAACCTCTGGTGGGAAGGAAAAATGTTTAATTCCTGGCTGGTTGTTGAGTGGTTGCTAGAAGCTGCTGCCAGTCACATGGTGGTGCACAATAAAACCTCCGTTAACAAGATGTAAGCTTGTTTAGAAACACTCGTTGTTTACTGTTTGAGTGAAAGTGAAACTCGGATAAACTGTCACACAAACCAGAAATGGCAAAAATTTGCCTTCAGAGTAAAAGTTGTGCCAACACACCACAACTTGTAGGTATTTTCTAATTGTTTTTTATTTTTTATTTCATTTTGACTTTTGATTTTCAGTTGAGTTTAGTTTCAGTTAAGTTTCCAGAGTGGGTTTTCTTATTTCAGTTTAGTTTCTGTTGTTTGAAAATGTTTAGATATAATGTAGTTTATATTAGTTTCACTGGTAGTTTTAGTCTATTTAATTAAGGTTGAACAGGTTGATCAGGTCAAAGACAAAAAGACTCAATAAAAGTTTTTACCCACCGGCTGTCAAACATACCCTACCTCCACCCTGTTTGAAGGATAACTGCACTGCCAACACTCATTACACTTTATTTATAAACCGTATTTTTATTCATACTATAAAGCAAACCAACATTCCTACCTTTGTAAACTGTATTTCTTATAACCGTATTTATTATAGTAGCAACAGCCCCCGCACACACTGAGTGTGTACCTCACAATGCACCTGCTCCTCAGATTGCATGTATGTGTATGTATATATGTAGGTGTGTATGTGGAAATATGTGTGTGTGTATGTGTATGTATGCATGCATATATGTGTGTATATATATATACATACATATACAGTGGGGCAAAAAAGTATTTAGTCAGCCACCGATTGTGCAAGTTCCCCCACCTAAAATGATGACAGAGGTCAGTAATTTGCACCAGAGGTAC
>NW_005187519.1:162984-197796 GCF_000239375.1 Pundamilia nyererei
ATGTATATATATTTTATTTTAGTTTACGGAAATGTTTTTTCATTTCTAGTTATAATTATAATCTTGAATCTGATTTTTTAGTTTGGGTTGTACTTTTCACAGTTTCACTTTCCCTATGAGAGTAGTTAACAAATTTTAGAAGACAAGTCAGCGTCTTCCAAGCAAAGTTTTGGTCCCAAAAGTGCCCAGCAGCCTCTAGAAACCACCTGGTACCTGGGTGGGGAATACAAATTTTCCCCTATTGACCAGAGGTTGTAAAATGGTTGGATACTGGTCTGTAGCCCTGTGTCACTGAGACCTTAGGGTATTAGGTTTATGTGCATGGAAAACCAAAGGAGAAAGTGTGAAACAAACTGACTAACTTGTTGAAATTAATATTTAATAGTTTTAGTTTAATTTAATTTTAAAGATGCCAGGCAAAATGTATTCTGCACACACTGAATATTTTCAATGTGTTACTATGTCCCTTGAGGACATAGTAGTGGCACTTTTTAACTCGCCTTACATTTTCCTGATACCAAGTCAAATGTACACTAAGACTGTGATACTTCAAGTTTCATTGAGCGATCTTGTAAGCGTATAAATCATGGGATAAAACCTAGTTTCAATAGCCCCATTTCAGTGTGTAGGATGTAGAGGAACAGAAACGAGCATTGGTACCCTGAATGTTTGATCTGCTTTCTGATAATTCACAGGAAAAAAAACTTCAAAAAGGCAAAACTTTGATGACCCATATCACCATGTGGCATACATGACTGCTCAAAACAAGTTACAACATATGAACGTGAACATTTTTACCTACATCTTTATACCAAGCTAATCTCCGAGCAGTAATTCCGTCTCTGGAAAGAAGTGACTCATTTGGACACTTTTACAGAGCTTCATTAACCCTTATAGTCATATATTCTGAGAGGAGTATGTCTTCTGAATTTCAACCCTGCACCTGTTGGTTTTTTTTTTTTTCTCTCCTCGTCCTTCATTTCTCTAACTCACATTTTCCATCAACATGCAGTTGAGTTGTATTGATTGTCCCCGGTGAGTGGGAGGTGTCTGTTTACCTCAGGGATTGAGTGGCAGTCCAAAAATAACGGAAAGCAATAACGTTGTTTACTGAGAAAAACTTTGGTCAGATCTGTCTTCATCTAATCCAAGCTAACTGAATTTTGTGTTGCTTCAGTGTTTGGCGGCACGATGTCGAGGATGTACCGCTTCCCCACCACTGATGGGAACCACCTACGAGTGCTGGAGCAGATGGCCGAAAGCGTCTTGTCTCTAAACATTCCCAGACAGTTTGTCAAACTGCTGCTGGAGGAGGATGCAGCCAGGTACAGCCACGCATGCATTTCTAAAGTTTACCAATAAAGAACATGTTACTTGTTCTTACTTATTCTTCATTTCTTATACTGAATAAACTGAACCTCTGTCTGTAAAACTTTTTTCGCTCCTTGCTTTGTGCTTTTAAAGAATGCATAGTTTCTCAAAATGGGTTCAAAACAGGTTAACACTGTAAAATACAACATCAGATGTTTCAACTGCAATATTTATGCAGGTGGAGAATTTTAGCAGCAGCCTGCTTAAATTCTATGAGACGTGGACATCATCACAACTGCTATTTCCTTCAACCATCACCAGAAATCAGATTTTCCCACCATTGCACTGTGAAGTCATTTTGATCACAAAATATAACAATGAAGTTGTTAAATATATTTTCCCTCAACTTTGGACATTACTTACCTCATCAACACTCGACATCTTTAAAGCCTGAGCTTTGACTCATTTCTTTTGTTTTCTTACTTGTTCGTCTTCAGTTTTTCTGTATTTTCCTGCTCTGCTTTCTTCCTCTTAGCTGTACACCACTTTGGTCAGCTCTTGTTTTTAAAATGTGCTTACAAAGAAACTGAATTGACACGACTAATAAAAAAAAAAAAAGAGGCAAAACTAAGTTCCTGTAATAACCAACAGGAGACCAATGATGTGTAAACTGACTTCGATATGGCTTACTGGTCAGTAGTTGGACAGTGCTTGCAGACAAGTGGGTGTCTTGTCTGCAAACACTGCTGCTGAGTACAGAAATCGGGTTGTCATCAGTGCAGTCACAAAGAGGTTTTTGTCGCACACAGCTAGCAACCACTTGCCAACTGGTTGGGGAATACAGTCTTTCATAGGCTTGTAACTGGTTTCGAGGCCTTTGTGATGGAGGCCAAATGAATATAACACAACAAAAATTAGCAGAGACCTAAAATGCATGCTTTTGCACCATTATGGTTTATCCAGTGTTCCACTTCATAGATGGTCCCAACTCGGCGGTCTCGTGATTCATCTTCATAACCGTAGACAAGCTTGTGAGCTCAATAATTGTTTCAAACCTTTGAGGGGTTAAATATTTAATACATAAAGAATTCAGTTTTCCCCCAGATGAGCTGGAAGAGGCGGCCAGGAAAAGGCAGGTCTGAGTTTCTCTGCTTAGACTGACCAAACCCATGACCTTGAACCTGGATGTATAGGAGAGGGAGGATAAATGAAAGGATGTTACATTAAACCAAAACAAGCAACAAATTATCCCGTCCGAGAAGCTGAAATCAGAGAAATTCCTTAAATTATGGAAATTATTTCTGATTATGGATAATTGCCACAGCTCTTATTGAAAGTCATTTGAAATGCATATTGAAGCGAGCGCAGTACTTGATGATTCATTTTTTCCTCTTTCTAACTATTCCGTCTGCAGGGTTTGTGAGTTGGAGGAGTTGGGAGAGTTGTCCCCCTGCTGGGAGAACCTGCGGCGGCAGATCGTCTCTCAGTACCAGAACATAATACTCGCTTACCAAGAGACACTGTCTGACCTCAGTGAATACAGAGGTCAGTGTACGTGCAGGCCCGAGTACACCTAAAAGAAAAAGTTAAAAAGATAACGACTAAGCTTCTTCGTCTCTTTGTCAGGCCCATCATTCAAAGCCAGTAACCTGAAAGCAGACAAGAAGCTGGAGTTCATGCCCACTAACCTTCACGTTCAGAGGATGAGGGTGCAGGATGAGCTGGGTTTTGGTTAGACACGAATACAAATTATTAAAAAACAAATCTTGCTGTGATTGCACGCACTTCTTGTTGTGCCTTTAAAACGTCCTTGTTTGTCTTTCCAGAACAGACATATGATGTGGTAACAGTCGGCGCCCCGGCCGCTCACTGCCAGGGTTTTAAGAACGGCGGTCTGAGGAAGATCATCCAGAAGTTCGAGGAAGCAAAGAAACAGTAAGTTGAGCACAAAGTGGGGCGTCACATAGGAAAATGAAAGAGGTGGGGGGAAGCAAGTTGCGATGACCTCTGCTCCTGTTTTGGGTTTTTATATTTTGCTTTATTCATCTTGTGATTTGTATTTAAACAGTTGTTTTTTTTTGTCATCTTTGTTTCTTCAATTTCTGCATTAATCCTGCAGTTCCCTTTTTATGGCTTCCTCTTAATTTTGTTTTTGTTACTTTTCCGATCAGCGTATATGAGGAGGAATGGTGAGTCGTTGCACTGCTTTGCTTGTTTTCATTTGACACTTCTAAAAAAATACAAAATAAAAAATCCCACTTTCATAGATCCTTAAGATTTGTACAACAATGTATTTTCAGTTTTAAGCTGGAAGAATGGGGTTTTGCATAGCTTATTATGTTAATGCAAAGAAATAACGGCACGTGGCGCATCAGTCTTAACAGTGTTGTGTTAACTAATATAGAACTAAAATGTGTGTCGTCTTAAAGCGAGCACAAGGTTTGTCACAAAGTTGTTTGAATACTGCTCACTTTATAAATTCAGTCATCATTTTAAAGTCCATTAAAACATGTTTCTGTGCTTAAAAAGTCAAACCCTGACAATATTAAAGAGACATTTTTAAAATTCTTCTACATGAGATGGTCTGAATTTGTGAAGCGAGTGGTATCGTTCCCCGTCCCTGGCGTTTATTGAAGTCTGCTCCATGTTGTGTCTCCGGTCCATTAAGAGCAGGCATGTGCATGCAGACACTGTATGTTTGTACATCTGTGAAACACTAAAGTTAAGAGTAGTGGGTAATGTCTCTCACTACGTTTTTGAAACAGACCCTCTGAAGCTTGATTTAGACTTCTGCAGGAAGTTTACGTTCTAACTTAAGACGTAACCGAAACCCTTCTTAAACCTAAACAGTTTGCTGCTATAGTATTCTGTTTCCAGTTACAGCGTATATTTCCTGCTGAAGCATATTTCAGACATAAGACAGAAACATTACAAAAATATACACCTACAGGCCACTTTATTAGGTGCACCTTGTCAGTACCGGGTTGGACCTTCAGAGCTGCCTTAATTCTTTATCGCACAGTTCAGCAAGGTGCTGGAAACATTCTTCAAAGTTTTCGGTCCATATTGGCTTGATGGCATCACACAGTTGCTGCAAAGTTGTCAGCTGCACATCCATGATGTGGATCTCCTGTTCTACCAAATCCCAATGGTGCTCTGTTGCACTGAGATCTGGTGACTGTGGAGCCCATTTCAGTACAGTGAACTCATCCTCATGTTCAAGAAACCAGTTTGAGATGATTTCATCCAACCTGAGGCAGGATGGATCCATGCTGTCATATTGTTTATGACAAATTCTCACCCTACCAACCAAATGTCACAGCACAAATTCAGGCTCATCAGATCAGGTGACATTTTTCCAGTTCTCTGTTGTCCAGATTTGGTGAGCCCGTGTGAATTGTAGCCTCAGTTTTCTTGTTCTTAGTTGACAGGAGCAGGACCTGGTGTGCTCTTCTGCTGTATTCAGAGCTGCTCTTCTGCATACCTTGGTTGTAATGAGTGGTGGCTTATTATTGCCTTCTTATCAGCTGGCTGGCTATTCTCCTCTGAAGGCATTTTTACCCAGTGAACTGCCACTCACAAGTTATAGCCTTAGTTTCCTGATCTTAGCTGACAAAAGTTGGATCTTTATGGTCTTCTGTGGTTGTGGTTGTCTGACAAAGTCCTAGTAGATCAGCAGTTTGTGAAATACTCAGACCAAACAACCATTTAAAGTCAATTAAGTCACCTTTCTTCTCCATTCTGATGCTCAGTTTGAACTACAGCAGGTTGTTTTGACCATAAATGCACTAAATTGCTGCCATGACCAGTTGAACAGATGTACCTAATAAAGTAATAAAGCACCTAATAAAGTGGCTGGTGAGTGTAGAGTATCCTCAGTCCCAGCTCGGATACAGACGTGTCTGTGTGTCTTTGTTCCCTACAGTAGCGCCCTCTCCAGCTCTCAGTCCATCATCTACATACCCCAGGACATTGTCCGAGCCAAAGAGATCATCGCCCACATCAACACGCTGAAGACTCAGGTCAGCTACTACGCAGAGAGGCTGTCTCGAGCTGCCAAAGACCGATCGGCCAGCGGACTGGAGTGGACGCTCGCCAGTCTGGCTGATAAGGTACAAAAAGTTTTTGGAAGTGATGTGACGTTACGTGGGGACGCTTCTTATTTCATCATATATCATTCAGACCTTCTTCCTTTCAGACCCGTCAGCTGGTGACAGTGTGCGACTGCAAGCTGCTAGCTTCAGCTATTCAGGCCCTGAACGCAGCGCGGCCCGAGTACATCGCCTCCAAAGCGTCTCCTTCAGCTGAGTCCGAACAAGTAGTGCTCCGCAACGATCAGGACACACTGACAGCAAAGTACAGCGGTCGCAACAGCCGGTCTTCACTGCATGTGGACTGGCACGAAGAGGAATGGGTGAGTTCATCAGCAGTTTTTGGCTGTTTTTTGATTCCAGATTGTTTTTTTTGTTTTTTTCGCATGAGAACAAATGAGCTTCTTGGCACGCGTTGTGCATACAGCTTAAGATCTTAACTACACTCTGTACCAAGCTGGATGACAACCAGTCTTCAGAAGAGGACACGCAGTTTGTAATTTAACAGATTTCCAACTGAAAGTAGAAAAAACAGGTGAAACTCAAAAAGGAGAAGCTCTGGGTTCATTTTTCAATCTTTTTTTATTTTGAGCCATCTGTTAGCTTATATAAGTAAAACGCAGTATCTGAAAAAACACGTGAGTGGTGGTTAAAGCTTCAGGATGCTTATAAGTGAACTTTTGAGCTCATGTTATTGAAAATATATGCACAACTACGCATCAGAATATTTAAATGATTATCCTTTAACAGTGCCAGTTTCCATCTTACTATTTAAGTTCTTGTCACTTTGTTATTTATATTTTGCACTTATCACATTTTTTGAGTATAGTAGCAGAAAAAAAACAAAGTTTTTGTTTTTATATATCACTACTGTAGATAAATATATAACAAGAACAGGAACTTCAAATGACAAAGGAAAGACATTATGCAGTCATCACACAGTCTTCATAGAAATGGTGGCTTCTCTGACACTGCTTAGTGGTAAATGATGCGCAAAATATCTTTATTTAAATTTAATGAACTTGAAGTGACATTACTGTCATGAGTGCATTTTGCCTCTGTGTACTGAGACGAGGGTCATGTAATGAAATCCATGAATCTTCGCTGATTGAATTCCTCCTCTCCTTCCTCTGACTTGAGTATAATTCCCTGCTGTAATTTATTTCTTCAATAAAAGCAGTACTGTGTCCTGAACTTCCCCTCATTTAGTTATATTTTGTTTCCAAGAGGACAGACTTTCTTTTGTTTGTAAAGTACTCTTGAGCAATACTTTCCCAGGCTTTCTTAAGGTGTTTCAAAGTGTTTCTTTGGACGCTGGCTACTTTTTTTTTTTTTTTACTCTTTTTCAGTCCAGTCCTTGTACCTGAACATTTCCACAGAAATGTGCTTTGGAAATCTGTTTTTTCTTATTTCCGTTGTGTTTTGTGTGCCTTTGCAGCATTTTTCTTATTGCTGGTGTTTTCTTAAGTTGTAGTCCGTTTGGCCTCTCAGGGCCACCGTAGAAATATCACCTGGAAATCATCTGATTGACAACAGCTTCATTTTTCAGCATGACAATGATCCCAAATACACAAGGAATGCAGTAAAAGAATACCAGTGGAGTACCGTAATATCAGTCATGGATCGGCCTTCCCAGAGTCCGGACCCCAACATTATTGAAGCAGTGTGGGATCATGTTGACAGAGAACAGAACAAAAGGCAGAAACATCCAAAGAAGAGCTTTGAATGTCCTTCAAGAAGCCTGCAGAACTATTCCTGAAGACTATTTGAAGAAATAACAAGAAAGCTGCCTAAGAGAGTTCAGACTGTGCTGAAGAATAAAGGTGGTCACACCAAATATTGACTTTCAGGCTCAGAGTTGTAACGCTGTTTCTAATTGAAACTACATACAAGCAAACATTTATAGCATATATACAAAGAAATTAGGAGTGGTGTGAGACGTGCACGTTTTTTTAGTCCTTTTTTGCACATAAATATTTTCAAAGTGTCACCTTTCCTTTTTTAGCACATTACTTAAAGACGCTCTTTTTATTGGTTTGTTACTCTCTAAAATTGAAGCTGAAACAGCTGAATGTTGTAAACATGTCCTCTCAGGAGAAGGTGTGGTCAAATGTGGATAAGTCTCTGGAGTGCATCATCCAGCGCGTCGACAAGCTGCTTCAGAAAGAGAGGAGACCCAGCGTCGGCAGTCAGGACAGTACCCAGAGTGACCAGCAGGGTGGCAGCAGTAAGAAAGGTAAGAGACTCTTACAGTTTTTTAGCTGTAGTTTACTTCTGTGCCCTCTCATCAGCACTCTTTAATTTATGCTTGCAGTGTTATACTGTTTCCGGGGGGTGAGATGCATGTGTTGCTAACATGTTAATCTGGCTCAGAGGTGGTAAACTGCTGGAGGAAAACAGTGTCAATATGATTCAAGAGCTGGTAAATGTCTTTACTGACATGCTTTTGGTACCATTAATAGGAATCTGCAAACTGGAGGACTAAAAAATGCACAGCAAAGTCAAAAGATTGCATTTTAGTGAGTTAGGGAGCCATAAGAGTGGGAGTTGGTATAAAAAGTCTAGAATAATATGGGATTACTTTGAAACCAGCTTGGATCTCTTAGTTATGAGGTCCTTTATGTTGTGAAACCAGACGGCACAGGTGAGGGATCAGAAACTGCACAGGACCACAGTTTACAGCAAAAAAAGACTCTAAAGAAGAGGCCAGAAGCTCATGAGCCCAGTGTTTACCTCGTTTATAGGAGCCATGAGATCTGCAGTTATGAGTGAGCAGATGTCCCAGTTGTGGGACTACGTTGTTTTTTTATATCCCTCGGCTCTCCCTGTCCCACAGAGTAAGACAGTATTCCTGGAGTCTGGCTTTAAACCCAGTGCAGGTTAAACCTCTCGCAAGTCACCGATAAGATGTCAGCAGCTCTGCAGAGTTCAGAGAAAAATACCACAAAGAGACAGTAAATACTGAGAAATAGAGTTTTGCTCTTGTTTGTTTCCAACATAGACAGATATAGTGTGAAGTTATCACCACTTGGAATTAGAAGTCAATTTCATCCACCCGTTCTCTTTATTTATTTCAATCAGAAAATTGAAATATTCTCGTTGTTTTATACTAAAGTTCTAAACTTGTTTGCTGACCCCTTGATTTTTTTTATGTGGGTGTGAAAAGGCGATGGTGGGAAGTGTTTAGCTTTCTGGATCAACCCAGAAAGTACGTCAGAGGAATCTCCATCCTTGCCACCATCATCATCATCATCATCATTAGAACCACCTCCACCATCATCATCATCTCCACCACCATCCTCTTCCTCTCAGCTTGCCCTCTCCTCTGCACGGCCTCCCAGCCCCGAACAGAAAACCTGTAGGTTTTGTTTTTTTCCTGTTTTTTCTCTTCTTCTTCTTCTTCTTGAGTCATCCCTCCACATCTATTTTCAGCTCAGGTCACTGCTTACTTTTAAGAAGTTGGAGGATTCATGAGCAGATTTTTCCTTCACCTCATCAGCCAACTTTATTCCTTGAGAAAATGCTCTTAAATGACTCGTCTTTAAAAAGCATTCAGTGTTTTATGTGTGGTCTGCGTGTCTTTATGTGCACAGTGTTGCAGCAGTACTGTAGCAATGTAGCTATTGTATCTGAGATTTTCTACATGTTGTAGCAGACCAGGGTCCAACATCTGTCCAAATTCCCCCTAAAACACACTAGATTTTTATAAAATAAGACAGAAAAGAGTTCTTCCTCGTGAGCCATTAGAGAATAAGGATGTTTGGACTCTGGTCTGCAGTGTTTCTTCTGTGTTGTCTCTGCTGCCCTCTATGGCGTACAGTGCTGCTAATCATGCATGTCGCACCTCCAACCCCTCTTCCAGATGGAAGCCCCAGTGCTGAGGAGGCGTATCCAGGTAAGAGCTGCCTCCCCACATGTGCTCCTCTCACTCTACTCACTTTTCCAGACGGATTTTGATAAGAAGTCCAGGCAGAGATATTCCAATGTCTGGACTGAGTAAACTCCAACAAACCCTGAAATAGTTACAAAAACTCTTTTTTTTTTTTTTTAATAGCTACAGTGATTGACTCATTTTTAATACCTAAATCTGCCCTCAGTCCAAAAACCCCCCACAAATCAGTGTCACTGTTTTAGAATCTGCTGTGACTGCTCTAAATTTGCACCTTTTTCTTTACATAAAGACTGGGGTCTGTAACACTCAGCTCGTTTCCTATTTTTAAGAACAAGCCTGACAGCAGGCTTTTGACTCAAACAGCTCTGTCAGATCTCTGCAAGTGTTTTTAGGTTCTTTCCAGCAGGATTTGTGGCTAGTCCTGTGGCTTCACCCTAAAAGATTTCAGTGTGTGTGTGCTTCTCCTTTCCCCATTGTCCCTCTTGTCTTTTTTTTCTGTTTCTGTCAAATTTAACAAGAAGTGGACTCTGAAAAACACAATCTTTGCTACTTGGTGTGGAAATTATTGGTTTGAAGGCATATTTGTGCTTGGTCTCTCATGGTTTATTTGCACTTGTTGCAGGCGAGTGGAGCGAGGCACTGTACCCTCTCCTCACCACGCTCACGGACTGCGTTGCCATGATGAGCGACAAAGCCAAGAAGTCTATGGTCTTCCTGCTCATGCAGGACACCGCCCCGACGATAGCCATGGACGTGTCACTGCAGTACCGCCGCGACATTGTCTTCTGCCAAACGGTCAGCACGCAAACATCATCCAAGTGACTCAGACACACTCACCTACACATATTTCTGTTAATGTATGTCTGAGCTGATGTGTTTATCCTGGAGTGACTCAAAGTGAAGGAAAAGGCCAAGAAAAGTGTAAATATCGTAAAAGCAAGGAGTTCAGAGCTCTATGACTTTGTGGCTTTACGGTATTCATATGACTATTAAATGTCTGAGTAAAGAGTAAAGGCAAAGGGAGCACAGCAAGTAAGGATTTCACACTCCCACTCACCTGAGACTGCAGTTATAAAGAGGATATGATGCCAGATGTAGTCCTCAAAGTGGATCCCTCCTTCGGTATTTTTAGAGGCTCTTTGCGATTGTAGTTTTTGGCAAACCCTCTTGTCTGACTCACATCAGTTATATTTACCCAGCGGTGGATCCCTGCAGCTCTTAAATGAGCAGCTAGGACTCAGACACTTCAAGTTAAACTCTAATCCAAGCATTAAGTAAAGAAGTAAGAATAGCATTTCATAATAGTCAGCTATAATCAGAGCTGAAATACTTACAAGTAATCAGTCAAGCATTTTCAAAGCATAAAGCTAAATATTCTAAAATTTCTTTTTGCGCCATTCAAGTGGTTTGAGTTTCATTGCTCCAAAGCAATGTTTAAAGACGGTGAGATCCTGTTTTCTGACATTGTTAATGCTTTGATTATAGTTCTCAGAAATGACCCACATGTGTTGAGAGTGGCCTTCCATCACTGGCACATTCATCGTTTTTCCCTATGCTACAGTCACACTCTGGGAAAACAGTGGTTGGAGGCCACTGCATGATCACAACCCCCACCATGCACATTGAACTTGTGATCTTGTTTCCTCTGAAATTGTTGCTTCAAAGACGGGGACCAGGTCTGATAATACGGCGATTAACTGTGATAAAGCTGAGAAAATTTGAACTCTCTTGCCGTCTACATACACAGACATTCACATCAACTACTTACATTTGTAGATTTGACAGAGAAATTCAGAAATTCCTCCATTGGCACTCGGCAATTTTCACATAACCACGATACAACCAGTTTGCAACCACTTAAGTTCAGTCCTCTATTGTAAAAACACGTGTCCAAGAATTGCTGCGCTCATCTGTGCAGACTGATTGCAATATGTTGACAATCTGTCTGTGTTTATAAATTAGACAACAGTTATTTGCAGATCTTTATCATTCTGCCTCAGAGTGATTGCAGTCGGTCTGAGTTGGACTGCAACTATTTGGAGACAGGTTGCCTCCCAGTAGGCAGTCGGATTTATTATTTTCCTTTCCTAGCTGTAGAGATGGCTGTCGTTTTGTTTTTACTATAGTGTGCTGGGCCATTAATGGCTCATCCAGTTCTCAGAGGGGCTGGAGCGTATCCCAGCTATCATTGGCGCCATCACAGGCACCTAAGGCCAACGTAGAATCACTGGTCAGTCTAACATACTGGCGGTTATATTTACTCATCAAATAAAAATATCTTCCTGAGTTTGGGACTCTGCAGGCAGAATTTCAGACTCTGTTTCAACCATGCATTAAAGAGCTTATTTAAGAGCACACAACTGCAAACTCAATAGTGATCCTCAGCCATTCAGGGTTTGTTGGGTGTATAACATTTCTGATCGTCTTCAGTCACATCCGTGTGAAGTTAGCTTCTGGCAGTGTGAACTGAAAATCAGTTACATAAAACTTGTCAGTGCAGTCCTCAAAAGCGTGCGCCGCAACACGCTGAGCTGCACAAGGATGCACAGAAACCAACCGCATGAGTCCACTTACATAATGTGATAAGCAGCCAATCGGTGGTGTCTTGATGTGAAACCATATGTTGATTTGCATTCGAGAATATGATGCAGGTTTAAAAACCGACACTGCAGTCAGTGTCGGGTGTGTTAAAAATGAAAGTGTGATCTGAATTGTAAATTAAATGTAAGATTTTTGTGGTAATTACAGCTTAAATCATGTGTCGTTTAACATTTCAAGGAATCTGCAGTGAAAGTACTTTGAATTTGACTTTATTTAAACTGCACAGATTCACAGCAGCAGCAGGCATCAGTGACAACAGACACAGGCGATTAATGCCGAGCTCAGACTGCAGGATGTCTTTGTGTGTAGTGATGATCAGTGTGCTACACAGACAGCTATAGAGTCGTTTTGCTTCCTCGTTGCTTTTTTGGTCAGGTTTATGGTTGAAAAACACTGTACTCATATTTGTCGACCTCACAGACGTCAGATTTCAGATGGGACATCAAATGCAGCTCAGTTTCATATTAAACACGAAAGGAACACTATTATAGCTCAGTCACACTACAGCAACAGTTGCAAGGAAGAAAGGAGGAAAACTTCCCACTTTTGATTGTAAGCCACAGGTTGACTGGTGGGAGGCTGGCGTGGACCGGGGTTGCAAAGCAGCTTGCAGCAGTAGCTTTGGCTGATGATGGTGTCAGACCGCTGCTTCATGTGTGTGTGTGTGTGTGTGTGTTTGTGTGTGTGTGTGTGTGTGTGTGTGTTACAGCTCACCGCTCTCATCTGCGGCTTCATTATCAAGCTGAGGAACTGTCTCCGTGACAACGGATTCCTGCGACAGCTCTACACCATCGGCCTACTTGCTCAGTTTGAGTCCCTGCTCAGCACCTACGGTAACAACACACTCAGAGCTTTTTCTAATCGCACACAGCTGCTTGAGCCTCTGATTTCCAGTGTGTGTGTGTCTGCAGGAGAGGAGCTCGCCATGCTGGAGGACATGAGCATCGGCATAATGGATCTACGCAACGTCACCTTTAAGGTGAAGCAGCATGCTAACTGTCTTTCCAGGCTGTAGAGCCACTCTACGAGGATAATATTAGGAGGCCAGAGGTCTGGGTGGAGCTGGCATGAAACGTGGAAACGGTCACATAGATTAGACCCACTCTGAAGACACGATTTGGAGTAAATGTACTGCAGAACTCAACTGAATGAGGATGTGTTTACTGACCTTTTTATTGTAGTTTTCCTGGCTTTGCATTAAAAAAGACATGAAAAGTTTTGTGTTAAACGTAAACAAGCAGAGTGAAGCTATAAAGTGCAAACATGGACTCTGTCCATTAAAACTGCACAAAAACAGCTTTTTATTTTGAAAGCTTTGGATTTTTTTGTCCCTTCCTGTGGGACAAAAAACGATACAATCTTTCCAGGGAGCTCAGAGTCTAACTCAGCTCTCTGTGAATGATACTCATGGTCACTGGTCAGTCAAAAAGGATGAGGAAACGAGGAGGTGAATGTATGGTTATGGAGTCTGAAGAATTCGGTGTTACGACGTATCTTTAATACAGAAGTACAAATCCCTCTCTGATTAAGCTTGCGATCAAAGTTGAGTCAGTTTAATACTGAAGCTGAGGTTTGGTCTCTGCAGAGTTGAGGACATGCTCAAAAACTTGCAGCCTCGCTGGACGGGCTCTGTTAATTTTAATTGAGTATTTATTTTGCTTTTCACGGGCACTTGGTTCACAATTTCCATCTAGGTATTAAAGCTGCGTATACATGTACCTTTGCTCCTTTAAGGTCACCCAAGCAACCGGCACCTCCACCCCCGAGATGCTGCCGATCATCACAGGTAACCGGGATGGCTTCAATGTCCGCATCCCGCTGCCGGGGCCCATGTTCGAAGCCCTGCCCCGAGAGATCCAGAGCGGCATGCTGCTGCGGGTGCAGCCGGTGCACTTCAACGTGGGAATCAACGAGCAGCAGACGTTGGCCGAGAAGTGAGTGAGCACGTCCGGGATTTACCACCACAGGTGTTTGAGATTGGAAAAAATATTGTTTTATGTGTTTTTCAGGTTTGGAGACACATCCCTGCAGGAGAACATAAACTCTGAGAGTCTCTCCAGACTGAACTCGTACTACGAGCAGTTCAAAGAAGTCCTGCCGGAGGACTGTGAGTACACAGTTTTCACGTTTTTCCTTCTTTCTAACTTGCACCACAAACCATTAGTGTCGCAACTCCTGCTTTAACCCTTCTTTTTTCTGTTCTTATCTACTTTCAGGCCTCCCGAGGTCTCGCTCTCAGACGTGCCTTCCTGAACTGCTCAGGTTTCTCCGGCAGAATGTCAACGCCAGGAAAAACAAGAACGTAGACATCCTGTGGCAGGCTGCGGAGGTGAAATTTGCGCTCTTTTACTCAGAATGTCCGACTGCTTTGTTAGCAACTTTTAATTCTCCAGTAGGATTTTACTGCAATATAAATTTTACAGCTGCTTTTCTCTGAAGATGTCAAAAACGAAATCATCAGCGGTGACTCACCTCTCCTCCCTGCTTGCCTCACCATCTCAGATCTGCCGGCGGCTGAACGGCGTTCGCTTCACCAGCTGCAAGAGCGCCAAAGACCGCACCGCCATGTCCATCACACTGGAGCAGTGCCTGATCCTGCAGCACGAGCACGGCATGGCGCCGCAGGTCTTCACGCAGGCCCTCGACTGCATGCGCAGGTAGGATGCCCTCACAGTGGCCGAATGGGGGGAAAAATGCACAGCTGCAAATCGCACCTGGGCAAAAAAAAGACAACTTTTACTAAATAAATAACTTCTGTGCAGGGATGAAAAGATCAGGAGTTCATCAGTGTGCTACTTGGTAATCTGACTTTAACTGTTCTCCATGTAGTTTTAACCAATGGGAATACAGTAGGTGTTTAAATGGTGTGTTAGTGGTTACTTCTGTCCCACTTCAAATATGTGGATCCGTCTGCTGTGGGAAATAAGGGAGCAGTGTCTTACTTTTTCTTTTTTAAACTAGAAGATAATATCTTTTATGGAGGCTTATTTTCACACTGAAAAACTTTTTTTTTTAAATATATTTTTGATAGTATTTTGTAATACAAGTCAAAATTTCTTGTCGAGAACTTGGTCATTTGAGAGGTATTCCAGGCATGTCCTATCAGGAGGAGGCCCCGAGACACTTACAGGATTTGCTGGAGGGATTATGTCTCTCAGATGGCTTGGGAGCGACTCAGTTTCCCCTCCTGGATGAGGTGGATGACGTGGTCAGGGTGAGGAAAGTCCAGATGTCTCTGCTCAGACTGCTGCCTCCATGACCTCTGTCATATGAAAGTACAGTTCGGGGGCCTCCTCCCAGTGGGACATGTCCGGAACACCTCACACAGGAGGCATCCTTGTCAGATGCCCGAGCCACCTCAGCTGGCTCCTTTCGATGTGGAGCAGAAACGGCTCTACTCTGAGCCCCTCCCGGATGGCTGAGCTTCTCACCCTGTCTCTAAGGGAGAGTCCAGCCACCCTTCGGAGGAAGCTCATTTCTGCCGCTTGTATCCGCGATCTCGTTCTTTCGGTCACTACCCACAGCTCGTGGCCATAGGTGAGGGTAGGGACGTAGATCGACCGGTAAATTGAGAGCTTCGCTTTTACACTCAGCTCCCTCTTCACCATGACGGACCGGTGCAGCGACCGCATCACTGCGGCCGCTGCACCAATCCGTCTGTCGATCTCCGGCTCCCTTCTCCCATCACTCGCGAACAAGACCCTGAGATACGTGAACTCCTCCACTTGTGGCAGGAACTCATCCCCGAAAACCGCATTGTTCCTCCTGTATCCGAGGTTCGACTAGCGGACGAACTCTCCTTTCCAGCACCCTGGCATAGCCTTTCCCAGGGAGGCTGAGGAGTGTGATCCCCCTGTAGTTGAAAAACACCCTCCGGTTCCCCTTCTTAAAGATGGGGACCACCACCCCGGTCTGCCAGTCCAGGGGTACTGCCCCTGATCTCCACGCAACATTGTAGAGGCGTGTCAACCAGGACAGCCCTACAACGTCCAGAGCCTTCAGGAGCTCGGGGCGGACCTCATCAACACCAGGGGCTCTGCCACCAAGGAGTTGTTTAACTGCCTCAGTTCCCGGAAATTGGCGGGTCATCCCCAGACTCTGCTTCCTCCTCGGAAGACGTGTCAGTGGGATTAAGGGAGGTCCTCGAAGTATTTCTTCCACCGTCCGACAATTTTCTCAGTTGAATTCAGCAGCGCTCCGCCAGCACTATACACAGTGCAGGTAGAGCACTGCTTTCCCCTCCTAAGACGCCTGACAGTTTGCCAGAATCTCTTCAAGGCAGTCCGAAAGTCTTTTTCCATGGCCTCTCCAAACTCCTCCCACACCCGAGTTTTCGCTTCAGCCACTGCCCGAGCCGCATTCCGCTTGACCTGTCGGTACCTGTCAACTGCCTCCGGAGTCCCACAGGCTAACCAAGCCCGATAGGACTCCTCCTTCAGCCTGGAGGCTCCCTTCACCTCTGGTGTCCACCATTTGGTTCGGGAATTACCACCACGACAGGCACCAACCACCTTGCGGCCACAGCTCAATGCAGCAGCTTCAGCAATGGAGATGCTGAACATGGTCCATTCGGACTCAATGTCCCCAGTCTCCCTCGGAATGCTGTTGAAGCTCTGCCGGAGGTGTGCGTTGAAGATCTTGCAGACTGGGGCCTCTGCTAGACATTCCCAGCACACCCTCACTACGTGTTTAGGTGCACCAGGTCTGTCCAGCGTCCTCCCCCGCCACCTGATCCAACTCACCACCAGGTGGTGATCAGTTGACAGCTCAGCCCCTCTCTTTACCCGAGTGTCCAGAACATATGGTCGCAGGTCTGGTGATACAATTACAAAATCGATCATCGACCTGCAGCCTAGAGCGTCCTGTTGAGGAAAGTCCAGACGTCTCTGCTCAGACTGCTGCCTCCGTGACCTCTGAGTCTTGAATCTTTCATGCAGTAAGAAATGGCTGCGTGGAGCTCAGGCTTGTGAGAAAAAAATATTTTTAAATTTCACGAAAATAGCTTTTTCAGGGGCGATAACAAGCTTCCATAATATTTGGTTGAGTCCTGTCAGAACATCAGCACAAACACTGTCAGCGGCTCCATTTCAGACTAGTGGAGGTGAAGTCTGCACGTCAAAGCAGCCAGTTTCAGCCGCATGCAGTTGTTGGTTAAAGAGACTGAAACCAGGCTGTCAACATGTTTATTTTTGCTGTAATGATGGACATTTTAGCATGGCAGTCTATGGTGACTGACTCACTGTTGAAGTCAGCCTCAGGCAGACGTTTGAGGTACTTGGTCAGTTTAATTTTTCAGTCCTTGTTGGCACACGTCTGTAAGAGAAAAGAGATATATAATTTCCTTCTGCGTCCACACATCAGTGCATGTCAAAGTTTTCTTTTGTGCCAAGGTGCCTCAATGATGCTTGTTAGTACCCCCCTCTACATGTATATTACAAACAGGAACCACAGACAAGCACATTTCTGACTTTCTCAAAATTCAGAAGGACAAATGTCCACTTTAAAATGTGGAGACATGGCTGATGTTACGCAGCTCTAGGGAAATACATCCACAGCTTCTCAGATTCAGTGTTTTACTTTATTGAATCTCTAAAATCAGTTTTGCCCATGTGTGGTTTGAAAACTCATCACCTGCTTCCTCTGCATAACGAGGCGAGCTAGAGGCTGTCTCGAAGGTGATGCTCGAATGAGTTAAGACTCAGTTGGTTACCTCACTTCACCGGCAGATTCCTCTCAAAGTTTAGCAGTAACTTTTGATGCTTTTTAAACCTAAGAAGGACGCTTACATGGAGAAGAGAGCTACCCAACTGCTACTCAGTCCTCTTAATGGTTATGTCGAGTGTTTGTTGGTCTGTGTTCTTGTCTTGTCTGTCTAAACATCAGTTTGAATATCCGTCTACTTGTCTCAACTGTCTTTCCTTTATTTGTGTAACCAAAACACCTGCCATAGAGTTCCTTCACCCATCCTCATTTTATCGCTTCCAAAAACAATTTCTGCCTGTGTAAAAGAACTGGACTTCGTTTGCCTCTGTGTGTTTTTAAAAAATAAATAAATACATAAAAATGATCAGGGTTGAAGTCAGGAACACCAGATAAAGGTAGAGATGGGGTGGAGGTGGGTTGCAAAGCGCCTTGCAGAAGCAAAAGTAGGCTACAAGAGCCTTAAAAAGAAGATTAGCCTGTAGAAACATTGGGCTTGACTTTGTGGCAAATGCTACTGTAAACTAACGCTGATTCAATACTTTATAAAGTCAAAAACCTAGGCTTTTCTTTTCCTTCATTTGCTTAAGATTTTTTTTTTTTTTTTGGATGAATTCACCCCACATTGTTACTATGGAAACAATCATTCTCTGTTCATGACAGCAAATTAGGGTCACTGAAGGTTAAAAAAAAAACTAAATAAATTAAAGGAAGTAGATAAATCAAAAAAAGGTCTGAGTGAGAGGAGTGAAAACTCAAACTTTTAGAGTTGAAAAACAGAGGCGCAGATACAGAGGTTTTCTCATACATTATTCATATTTTTGTGGTAAATTTGCTACTTTTTCCTCTGAAATTTGCCATTTTATTCATTTTCCACATTTATCTTGTATATGTTTGTAACTTTTCTTGGAAATCTGTCACTTTTCTCTCAAATTTCCCACTTATCTTGGTAAATTTACAACATTTATCACTTAAATGTATCCGTTAATGTAATTTTAATTTCTTGTGAAATAGCATGTTGTTTGCGACCCTTTTTCTTGTAAATGTACATTTAACTCTTTAATTTGCCACTTTTTCTGGTAAATTTACTAGTTCATGTGATTTTCTTGTGAAATAGCCACATTTCTTTGCCATTTATTTGGCGCATTTATCTTTAACCTTAAAGTTTTTTTTCTTAAAAGTTCTAACCACTCTCACTCAGCCCCCTTTAAAAGAAATGTTTTCATTTACAAAAAAACCCAGGAAACACGAGGGATGCTGGGAATTTGTATTCCTGAACGGAGCATTATTGATATTTATGTGATTTCCTGCTGGAGGACAGTCAGTGTTTCTCCTTTAAAAGCCTCTGAAAGTGTTTGTTACTTTCTCTGTCGACGGTTGTGTGACTTCCTGTTGTGAATATTTCTGTTAAAGATGGAAACACGCCTGTCTACAATAAAGTCCTGCAGATACTCGCATGATATGATGTCTCTTCACCTTTCTTCCTCTCCCCTTTTTCCTCTCCTCCTCCTCACCAGCCGACGCGCATGAAATCCGATCATTTTTAGAATTTGTTTTATTATGTTGGAGCTCAGAAGCATGCTAAACAATGCTTGGAGATATCGGCCCCCTTCACTCCCTCTTTTATCCCCAGCTATCTGCACTAAGTGGTTTAAAGTGGATGAAGTAAATGGATAAGACACCCTTATTGCATGTTACCTCTAATAGGACGCCATCTTTATCATTTATAGTCTGAAGTTCTTCCTTTAAGCTTTACTCCTTCAATAAAAGGGTGTTTTTTCCAGTCTTTTCCCTCCATCTGTCCCTCCTTCCTCCACCCATGTCTTAGAGTATATAAACATGGAAAGCCATTGCTGTGTTTTCTTACCTTCTTTCCCTTTCTTAATTTCTCTCTTTTCTCTCTCCTCCTCCTGTTTCCTCCTCCTCTTGTTTCCCGTTACATGATTGCTGTTTTGCTCCTGTGATTGGCTCATTTTTGCGGGATTGTTGTGTTGTTGATTTCTACTTCGTCCACCCATTTGTCGTCGCCTTGATATTATTGCTTTTATTTTGGTCTAAAATGCCTCCGGTCATTGTTGATGTGACTTCTTCACTGTCACTCTGATTTTTATTTTTTTTTGGTCACGTGTTAATTTGCCGTCGCACTTGTGTGCACTCACACTCCATCTGTTTATTTTGGCCTCCTCCTTCACCTTTCCTCCTTCCTTCTTGCAATTTCCTCCTTATTTCTTCTCCTTCCTCCTCCGTCCCTCTTCTTATCTTTATTTCCCCCTCTTTTCCTCCCTCCTTCCCCCTGCCTTGTTTGCTGCTTCACACAACCACCTCCTCCTCCTTCTCCTCTTCTTCCTCTTCCCGTCCCCGTGGCTCGGCAGCATTGGCACGAGGGAGGGGGTGATCCAGAAGAACCTGAGCGGCTTGCTGCCAGTGCGTGACTTCCGGCTGGACCCCAGCCTCATGTACTCCCTGCCCCTGCTGGCCCTCAGCCCCAACCTCCTGGTGGTGTGGATCTTCCTCAGCATGGCCTACTTCCTGGCCAAACTGCGCTGCAGCTGAGCGAGCAGCTCTACGCTGGAAGTGACCAAATGTCAAACGTACTGCGAGGGTGGGCGGGGACTCTCCACGCTGACTCCCCGGGGTGTTTCTGAAACTGTGCCACTGACCTGTGAGAGGGGTGTAATCAGCTCACACACACTGTCCCACCCTCACTAAGGGCTGTACGCGACTTACGTCCCACTTATCAGCAGCCACGCTTTGGGCTTTTTCTTTCTTTTCTATTCTTTAAACATCTTTTTCTTTTTTCTATTAAAAACCTGTCATAGCTCAGGGGTGTCAAACTCATCTTATTCGTGGGCCACTAACCCAATCCTGTATGATCCTAACAGGACCAGAAGGCTAACCTCTTCCCACTCCCCTAAACCTCCAAATTGTTCCTAATGTAATGAATTGATCTGATTTATAAATCTGATAAACTCTCTGTGATATCTTGAACTCCTGAGACCCTGCATCATCATACAGGGATATATGGTAACATATTTACTCTTCATTCTTCTTAATAAAGTGTTTATCTTTTCAAAAAAACACAATGATTACTTTATTCTGGTGGGCTGTCAAAGAAATAGTGGAGTTAAGATTAGGTCCAGCTAATCGTAAATCGCTAAGAAAAATTAAAAATGCATCCCTAACGAGAGCTCGGGTGTCCGGAGGTTAAGGACAGAGTACAACGAGAAGACGTCCTCAGTCTTGCAGGTCTAGCGACCCCTGCCTGTCAACCACCAATAGTTATGGAAAAATGTGCAGCACCCACTTTGGTGGGCCTTTTGAAATGTTCAGATGACATTTTTTTTGTCTCTATTACAAGTTTTACACCTTTCAGTTTCACTGCTGCTTAGTAAGCAGTTGCAGACAAGTTGTCTCACTTGCAAAATATGAGTGACTCCTGGCTATCCAGTAGCAGCTACAACAGTGACGTTTGTAGCGCAGCACTGTGTACGTCTTTGCAACCACTTGGCAACCTATTCAGTAATGCACATTTTTCCCTAGCAACCTGTGGTTGCCAGGGATTCACCAACTGGTTTCTAGTTCTGTGTGCCTGAGGTCTTACTGGCCTAGTTCTTTCCCACTTGTTTGACACTCCTGATATATTAATTGTGTTGCCTACATTTGAGCGTGAGGCCACATGCCATGTTCACACTAAGCCTGCTGAATGTGAATTCTACATGATTCCATTCATGTGTTTTTTTTAGGATGATATTCGTCCACGTGTACACGCTGAAATTACCCAGATTATTTCCTTCTCTTCTCTTTTTTTTTTTTTTTTTTTTGTCCCGGATTAAGATAGCAGACACTGCTGTTTTAAACTCACGATTCACTTGTCACTACAGTCCAAAACGCTGCCACGTGATTAATCCTTTTTTTGGGCTTTTATGTGAAATACTAAATTTTAACCATTACGATGTCCTAAATCTCCAATTCTGTTTTCTTTACTGAGGTTTAACCAAACATGCATTTTTCTAAGACTTTACAGAAACTAACGCTGCAATTTTCAGATTCAGTGTATCTGAAAAAGCTCAGTTTTGTCCGCATGGACGGTATTTGCCAAAAAGAGGACTTTCAAAAAAGATTTGGCTGGCTCTGTGCGAACATATAACACAAAGCCATTAAAAGACATTAAGATATTACCTTTAGTAACTCACAGGATTATCCACTTCCAGTACTGCCTAACGAGAGTGTATTACTTCTTTCTTAGTGTATAGCGCCCTCTGATGGACATATTTTGCTCCTTTGTGATGGTCAGTTAGTACTCTGCCTTACCCTTCACTGGTGGAAGGTAACAGTTTATTGTAAAGAGTGTATAATGTGTATAAGGATAAGCAGATGATATCTAAACTTTGCTTTCAGGAAAGACCCACAGTAGCAATCAGATGATTATTTTATTCATGATTTAAGCTCAGCGCAAACAGCTTATATCATCAAAACATTTTCTGGAACATTTGGTTTATCATTGTCTTCCATGTGCTTTTGCACTTGCCCCACACGCTAATGTGGAGGAACCTAAAGCTTTTATCTCGTGCCAAATGAAGCAAGTACGCGCTTGCTTAGATATATATTTTTAAGGCAGCATTTGCTTGTTTTTGTTTCTTTTGGTCTTCCTGCTTCTTTATAGACGGTGGAAGCATTTTCCTGCTTCTGCCTGAGCTTTTGCACTTTCCAGCAGATCCGGGTCTGTCTCTGTCTTTGTTTAGATCCAGCCTATTGAAATGTTAATGTGAGGTAGTGTTAGGAATCACCTGATAGTCCTGTTTAATCAGAAAAAATGAACTGAACCCATTAACTGACCGTTTACTTGATGGACATTAAACACTTGTGCTGCTGATATGAAAACTATGCTTGTTCACATTCATTTAGCCTTAAACAAAAAGCCCCGTGACATGTGTGACCCGTTTTAAAAGAGGAGTTCACTGAGCAGGAATACTGCTCTGAACTGTGTCGACTAAATGCGTATTGGCACAAGTACAAGCAGTATTTCGAACTCCTAGCACACCCACAAAAATAAAAATAAAATCATAAAAGCTGAAATATTGTCGCTAGTAGACGGAACAATCTAACAATCTTATATGGAGTGTAGAGCGTGCCAAAATAAGTAACATCAATGTGAAAGCTGTTATTTTACGTTCAAATCAGTGTTAAAAAATAGATGTGGAAAAAAATATTTAGTTAACTGGAATAAAATGAACAACTAGACTTTTGAATATCGATTCCTCCGATACCAGTCATTTATGTTCTAGAATCGATTCTCGTATTAAAATATCGATATTTTAGTAATTTAGGGTAAATTTGTAGTTTATCATTAACAGGAACACAGTGGAAATAAACTATATCATTCGGATTGTCTACATTGGAAGGAACTACTTCCTCTTCTGCCTTTCATAGGTAGGTATGTAGGTATGTTCAGGCCTATACTTTAGTGGCACAATTTACTGTCTTTGAGTCCAGTGTTTTGTATTTGCATTGCACAGCTTTACTGTTTTACTTTTCTCCTGCTGCTCTTTAGTGTCAGCTGTTTCCCCCATGAGCTGGTGGAGACCAAAAATGGAGCAAAAACTTTGATTTATCAGGTAGTCACAGTATTAGCTCCTCTTCTTTTTCTTCCTCCTGGCGTTATTCCCACTCTGCGGGGTCTGCTTTTCTGCAAAGCCGCCTCCATTTGGCACGGCCAAGGGCGTCGTTCAGGTTGGCGCTGATATTCTTCACGTTGCCTTTAATTTGGTCCATCCATCGCCTTTTTGGTCTGCCCCTTGGTCGCCGTCGCAGTGCTGTTCTTGCCACAGAGTTTTAATCACTTCTGACCACATGCCCATACCATCGCAATTGCACTCCTTGCATCTTCTCTGTGATTGGTGCAATACCCAGCCGCTTCCGGATGTCGATGTTTGTGACGTGGTCCTATTGTGTCAGGCCCAGGCACCATCGCAGCATCCGCATTTCCATTGTGTTAAGGGCCTGTTCGTGCTTTGCGGTGGCTGGCCAACACTCTGATCCATAAAGGGCCACAGGGCGCACTACACTCTTGTAGATCTTTGACTTGAGGTGGTCGGGCATTCATCGGTCGCACAGGACACCAGTGACTTGACGCCACTTCATCCAGGCCTCATTAATCCTGGCTCGTATGTCTGGCAGGATGTCGCCGTCATCGCCATCACAGTATTAGCTCCTAATGTTAGTAATATTTATTAAAAGAATCACATATTTAACTAAAAGCAACCTTTTGAATTGTACCCCTTTGATCAGTTAAAATTCAAGTCAGACTACACAGCAATAATATGACCCATAATTAACCAGAATACTTTTAATTATCTTTTACTGTCTTTACTGCCAAAACAAAAAAAGTCCTGTAGCCTGGATTTGCTCATTATCATTAAAGTGACCCTCTCAAGTTTAAAGTTTAGGCATGAGTGGCTGTTTTGTCATTCTTTTATCTCTTCATGGACTCAGGTTTTTCCAGTCTGGCTGAGTGTTATTTATGGGTTCAGTTCATTTATAAGACACCGTCACATCCTGGTGTTCACCTGCCCAGAGGCTGAGACTGGCCAGCGATGGCACTCTTCAAACACCTTAATTGGTCCCAGTGTGCCAAAATAGATGCAGTAAGTCAGCGATTCTACCCACATCTGCTCTGCAGCTTTCAGGACAATGCAGTCGAGATCAGCTCTGTCTCACCGACTGACAGAACTGATCTCTGCGTACTTCAGCTTGTAGCTTGTAACTGGAATGTATGATTGTAGGATATTCAGGGGAAATGTGTTTGCATTGCTGCAGCTTGTGAACCCTTTAGAGCATTTATCTGTACCAGCCGATATGTTTACATGAGCTTTATAGAGACAGTAGAGTGTTTGATGAGTAATGTGAGGTGTTAAGATGCAAAGAGTTTAGGCTATTAAAGATGGGATGTCTGCATTCATTTTGGCTTATGCATCCTAGAAACAAGGGACCAATACACAATGCAGTGTGTGTCCCTCTTGTTTCAGGCATTCTTGTGTCAAATAAAGATCCCAGTGTGATGATTTCTGTTAGCTGATTAACTGTTGTTTCTAGTCTTACCTTGCCAACAGTCCAGAACCCAAAGATAATTTGCTTACTAACATATTTTTAAAATAGCAAATTTACCATTAAAAACGCAAATATTTGGCATTCATGTTTAATAAATGGCTAAAATAATAAAAAATACATGCCAACTAATTAAGCCACTGGATCATCAGTTAATCATCTTCTTGATTTTATCTAACTTTATGCACTTTTAATAGAGCTTCCTATAAGAATGTTGTTTTGATGTTTGATATGCCCACTGTTAATTATATCATTGTATTATTATGAAGAGCCTTATTTCCCAGTTACTAACTCCATGGCTTCCATGATATTTTGGTTATATTGAGAATGAAGTAAACGGGACCTACTTTGCTTTTTTTTCTTATTTAGTGCACGGCGGCACGGTGGTTAGCACTGTTGTCACACAGCAAGAAGGTCCTGAGTTCAATTCCAACATCAGGCCGGGGTCTTTCTGTGTGGAGTTTGCATGTTCTCCCCGTGTTTGCGTGGGTTCCCTCCGGGTACTCCGGCTTCCTCTCACCGTCCAAAGACATGCAGCTTGTGGGGATAGGTTAATTGGATAATCCAAATTGCCACTAGGTGTGAATGTGCAAGTGAATGTGAGTGTGAATGGTTGTCTGTCCCTGTATGTTGGCCCTGCGACAGACTGGCGACCTGTCCAGGGTATACCCCGCCTTTCGCCCTATGACAGCTGGGATAGGCTCCAGCGCCCCCCGCGACCCTGAAAAGGATAAGCGGAAGCGAATGGATGGATGGATGGATAGTTTTAAATATATATAGCCCCTTTTCCATTAGTGCCTACTCGTGTCATCTCGCTACTATTTACTGGGTTTTCCATTAGGTGATAGTACCTGGTTCCAGGTATTGGGGGTTTTTTGGGGGTTTTTTTAGCACCTACTCGCTCAGGGTTCCAAGCGATCCAGGGCGATCTAAAAATGTGACATCAACAGACTGCATGCCACCTATTGGCTCTAGGGCTGCCACAAACGATTATTTTGATAGTCGACTAGTCACCGATTATTTTTGCGATTAGTCGACTAATCAGATCATCATCCATTGGACGTAAAACTACAGCTTATTGCACCAGCAGCATCTGCTCTTATATAACTATCATTAGCTTACAGCTTTAAGTGTTTAAGGTCTGTGCTAGCTAAAAATAAAGACAAGATGATAGTTTATTAAATTTTAATGAAATTTGCAGATTGTTTCGGTGAAGTTTAATAAACTCCTTGCTATCTAAAATATAACAGGACACCGGAGTATATTCTGGAGCATCTCACACTTCTGATAATCAGTTGTCTGCTTGACATTTATTCAGCTGTGTAAAAACTATAACTTTAATCTCAGACAAACTGATTTACTCAGGAACAAATAAAATACAAAAAAAAAGCCAAACAATAACATTTTAAGTTATCTAAGTGACTTATATATATATTTAACCTGAGTAGCGAAAGACGGCGGTGGGTTTGAAAACGATTTGCGGGGAGTCCGGTGTTCTCACGGCGCTAGTGAGCCTAGCCCCCGGCTCGCTAACGAGCTAGTGGGTAACAGATGTTTCCGAAAACGTCGGAGCGCTTTTGAAAATATGTGGTGTCCTGGTAAACTGAGCAGGTATTTGAGGTTTACACAGCTACATTCTCGCCTGAAAATATGTTAAACGTTTATTTTGTGACCCAGAAAGAATAATAAGAGTAACATTAAAACTAACTAGCTGCCGCCATTGTTGGAAACTGCGCTGGGACACAGCTGCTTCTTCTTCTTCTTCTTCGGGGTTTAACGGTAGCTGGCATCCTTGTACATGCAATGCTGCCATCTTCTGTTTCAGTCCGTTATTACACTCTTAAATCCTGCCACTTATTCCTGCGTCTTTTGTGATCTTACAAAGCTTCAAACGACGCGTCGACTATTAAATCAGTCGTCGACGATTTTGATAGTCGACGTAATCGTGACTAGTCGACAAATCGTGGCAGCCCTAATTGGCTCGTCAGTGACGTCACTCCATGAGTCATTAGAGCGTCTCCCTCAGGAAAATCAAAACTGCCACTTTTAAAACCCGGCAACAAGGAAAATGGGTTCAAAAAGAAACGCTGTGGTCCCAGAGTCTGGAAAAAAGCCACAGACCAAGCAGGAGGTATATCGTTGCCTCGACGTCCACCTTTGTGGTTCTTATCCTGTGAAGAGTGCTATATAAATAAAGTAAAGTAGGTGGTACTCGATTGTAATGGGGGGAAAACGATTTGAGGCAAGTCGTGCTGTTTTGAGCTGAGACGAACCGAATAGGTACTAATGGAAAAAGGGCTTTTGTGACAGGAAATTCACATTAAATGGAATTCTTATTAAAAAACTTTCACACAGGAGAAAAACTTCGGTGAAAATAGTCTAGTAGGCACTAACAGTACAGCTCGCAAAGCATTCAGTGCTACCCCTCAGCAGGCTTCCCGATACTGGCCTATTCAAAGAAAGTGGACTTTCAGGTGAGGGTGCTCTTAGGTCTCAATCACGCAGGCTTAGAGAACAGTTGCCAATGCCTGGTAACCACAGTTCACTAGGGAAAAATTAGGGTTCCCTAACTAACTGCGAGTGCTTGTCGGCAGTCGCAAGTGGAAATTGATTGTTAACCCTGTTCATGCAGTCATACTGATGGCTAGTTACCCCCTAATTGGAAGGGGAAAGGGTGTATTCTCTAACCAGTTGGTGATTGATTGCTGGGGGTTGCTTGTTGTTGCTAGGTTGTAAAGTATATGGTGCCCTACCGAAAACCTCCTTGTCATTGCTTTGGTTCTGAGCAGATTGTAACTTTTCATGTTTCATTCAAACCAGAAACTCAGAAAATTTGCCTTCAAAGTAAAAGTTGTTGGTTTCAGTTTTAAAGCTACAGTTGCACTAGGGATAAGGTTACAGACTGTAGCACAACCAAAATTATGACAACTGTGGGCATTGAACTTGCAGTGGCTAGTTGAAGACTGGGAAGCTACATCCAGATGAACAGAGTCAGCTGTCTGGACTTTTCTTACCTGGATAACTGAGCGCGGAACGAGGACAGACCAAAGCAATCGCAGAGAGGATTTTGTTGCAGCTGACTTCATGCAATGATAGCCAGCAACCTCATCAAATATGTCAAGAAATAGATGATTTTCCTTTGAAACCTGTCAGGGGTTGCTGACCAGTCTCTAGGCCTGTGTGACTGTAGCCTTAAAGAGAAAGTTAGGGACAGAAGATAAACTGAGGGACCTCTGTGAAATATTAAGTATATCTGAACTGTGAGCCATCCATAGCTACTCTAATACATTGCGCCAATAAAATCATAGAGCTGGAAACAAGCATAGTAGGTCCTCTTTAACAATGTATGTGGAAACTGTGTTAGAAACCAGAAGCACTTAGATTGTTTTACATATTGGAAATCTGTAATGTAAAAATCAATATCTTTGCTTGTAAAGCTAACCATCAGCATCGGTCGCCTCCCTAGAGTTCAGAGGCTCTGCCTCATTAAGATCGACCCAGTATGGAAATGGATCAGACTAAAATAGCTTCCTTTGGGGAGCTTACCCATGCTGATGACCTCTAAGCAGTCACATACTACAGTAAAATGATCCTTCCTGTATGCTTTCTTTTGGATCCTGAAAATATTGAACATCTTTCAGACTGCTTTGAGAAATGTTTTGTGTCACAGGAAATGCAGTATACGTGTAGTAATTTCAGTAAAATATCAGTCTTGTGCTTTATATTAAAAGAATAATATTAAATTTGGGGATTTACTTCCTGGAAGGTTAGTGAGACGATTGGTACCATTTTTAATAAAGCGGCTAGTTAGCTTAATTTAGCTAATCTTATAAAACTAAAAGTTGTTTTTATTCTTTAAATATTTAACAATCTTACATTGTTAATGTGTTTTGTGGACTTGGAGAAGGCATTCGACCGTGTCCCTCGGGGTGTCCTGTGGGAGGTGTTGCGGGAATATGGGGTGTCTGGCCCATTGCTACGGGCCATTCGATCCCTATACAACCGTTGCAAGAGCTTGGTTCGCATTGCCGGCAATAAGTCGGACTCGTTCCCGGTGGGTGATGGGCTTCGCCAGGGCTGCCCTTTGTCTCCGGTTCTGTTCATAATTTTTATGGACAGGATTTCTAGGCGCAGCCAAGTGGCGGAGGGCTTTCGCTTTGGTGGCCTCAGAATCTCATCTCTGATTTTTGCGGATGATGTGGTTCTGTTGGCTTCATCGGGTGAAGGCCTCCAGCTCGCACTGGAACGGTTCGCAGCCGAGTGTGAAGCAGCGGGAATGAGGATCAGCACCTCCAAATCCGAGGCCATGGTTCTCAGCCGGAAAAGGGTGGAGTGCCCACTCCGGGTCGGGGATGAGTTCCTGCCCCAAGTGGAGGAGTTCAAGTATCTCGGGGTCTTGTTCGCGAGTGATGGGAGAAGGGAGCCGGAGATCGACAGACGGATTGGGGCAGCAGCTGCAGTAATGCGGACGTTGCACCGGTCCGTCGTGGTGAAGAGGGAGCTGAGTGTAAAAGCGAAGCTCTCAATTTACCGGTCGATCTACGTCCCTACCCTCACCTATGGCCACGAGCTGTGGGTAGTGACCGAAAGAACGAGATCGCGGATACAAGCGGCAGAAATGAGCTTCCTCCGAAGGGTGGCTGGCCTCTCCCTTAGAGATAGGGTGAGAAGTTCGGCCATCCGGGAGGGGCTCAGAGTAGAGCAGCTGCTGCTCCACATCGAAAGGAGCCAGTTGAGGTGGTTCGGGCATCTGACAAGGATGCCCCCTGGGCGCCTCCTGGGTGAGGTGTTCCAGGCATGTCCCACCGGGAGGAGGCCCCGGGGCAGACCCAGGACACGCTGGAGAGATTATATCTCTCGGCTGGCCTGGGAAGCCTTGGTATTCCCCCGGACAAGCTGGAGGAGGTGGCTGGGGAGAGGGAGGTCTGGGCCTCTTTGCTTAGGCTGCTGCCCCCGCGACCCGACCCCGGACAAAGCGGATGACGATGGATGGATGGACATTGTTAATGTAATTACAGTTGGGATACTGTGTAAAATGTGAATATAGACAGAATACAATGATTTGTAAATCTCACATTGATATTTTATTCACAGTACAACAGAGAAAACATACAAAGTTTAAACTGAGAAATAAAAATATTAGCTTAAATTGAATTTGATGGTAGCAACATGACACAGGGCAGTGTTTACTGCTGTGCAGCATCCCCTCTGCTTTAGCAGTCTATAAATATCTGTAAACTGAGGAAACTAACTTTTAGACTTTTGGGAGAGTCCATTTACTTCTGAGAAACTCTGCCCGTCTATAATGGTACATTTTCTCAGTTTAAACATATTTTTCCTATGTAAAGAAAATGGGAGTTTATGAGATTTGTAAGTCATCATATGTTTTTATTTACATTTTATGTTGTGTCCTAACTTTTTTGCTCATAAAGGAAAGGGCCTTTAGTCTTTAAAGCTGCTGGTTGGTGGATTTTGTTTCTTTTGAACTCAGCCAGCATTTTATTCCTTTTTACCCATTTTGTCTATTAGCTGTAAGCTAGCTTAATGTTTTAAAGTAAGACTAAAAATAAAGCTGGGTAAAAGGCTTTGTGAAAAGCTACAAAAGGTATTTTGAAAATCCACCAGCACCCTTAAAGCTCTTTTTTTTTAAAAAAATCTTTAATTAATATAAAATATGTTGTTTTTTTTGTTTTTTAATCAACAATATAGCTAACTAAAGCTAACTATCTGCTGGCGGAAGCTTAGCATGCTAATGTGAGTGTGGGGTCAACTTTTTTTTTCTTTTTTTTAGCTCAAATCCAGCAACAATGCAACTACAAATTGTCTCAATTTAAGTGATTATACGCCACTTTTGAGGTTTTTAGCATTAGTTTTAAGGTTATTGCTTTCTTATCATCTGTTGAACTACCTCTGTGAGCTTAGCATTTATTCAAAAATAAAATAATATCAAAACTTATCATCGCTGAGCAGTAGGAATGTAAGTATTATTGGGAAATGGTAAAAAGTTGTGGAAGTTTGATCAAGACTAAATGCCAGTGAGGGATAATGGTTTCAGATACTTTGAACATTGAGTCCCACTATACCTGCAGGTGTAACTACCCTAAAGTGCTTCCTACAAAAATAAATCTAATGTTATATTATCCACCTGAAGAGAAAACATCAGTTTGCCTTTTCCTTTGCTTTATTTATTTATTTATTTTTAGGAAATCAGATATATCAGAAAATATATTTGTACTGCTGTAGATAAACTATATTTAAATGCCTGTATTGCCAAAATGCTTTATTTATCATATTGTTGTCTGCTATATGTATACATATATATATATAGTCTGCGGTTATTCCAAAGTAGAGTGTGTATATATTGATTATTATAATGCTTGTGCCATAACTGTCACGCTGTCATTACTCTTGGTCACAGCTGAACATGACTGTTGTTGAGTTCCCTGTAATATGCATATTTATATGTATTTTGTTGTGTTGTGACTGTTAGCTGTGGATTTGATTGCTTCTCTGTTTGCAGGTGTTTTCAAACCTCGTTTTGAAGGACTTGCACTGGTTTTGTGGCTCTCTTGTTGTTTAAGTTAGCAAACAGCAGGAAATCATGGTACCAGATTTTCTGTTCTTGTTCACGTCCAAAGGCTTTTTATCTCGCTGAGTATCGCGAACCCCAGAAAACCTCCCCTTTTCCTGCTCAAATAAATGCTTCCTGCATCCACCTGCAGAATGTAAACCGTGTGATATTTTATAGTCTTTACAGTTGTGCACTCTCATCTTATTCTAACCTGCTTTAACGTGTCAGGTTCTACCTGGCTATCCTTGAACATGCTTCAGCTGTGCTCTGAATAAAGAGACAAATGTGATTATCCAGCTGGTAGCAGACAATTTGGAGGTCGTTTATCTATTTATTCATGTGTTTGTCAGTCCATGTGTCATAATGTGTATTTTTTTTTTTTTTTAATTCGGCAGCAGTCATGCTGTTTATCAGGTTAAGAAACATGTTTTGGGCTGCTGCCTTAGTGGTGACTGGCTTGTGACCCCCCTGAGGATGAGTGTCTCTCCTCCTGGTCTCAAACCAGAGATCTTTAAGGCGTGGGGGAACTCCAGGCCTCAAGGGCCGGTGTCCTGCAGGTTTTAGATGTGTCCTTCATCCAAAACAGCTGATTCAAATGGCTAAATGACCTCCTCAACATGTCTTGAAGTTCTCCAGAGGGCTGGTAACAAACTAATCATTTGATTCAGATGGGTTGACCTAGGGTGATATCTAAAACCTGCAGGACACCGGCCCTTGAGGCCTGGAGTTCCACCATGCCTGCTTTAAAATATGACTGCTTCACCTGAGCCTTTCTAGAGTAAATTTGAAAGAGTGTAAACTTACTGACCTCCGCTGGTCATAAGCAGGAATTGCTATTGTGAAATAATCCATAGGCTTTTTTTATTTATTTATTTATATAATAAAAAATACTTTTTTTTTTAACCCTTGAACCCTAATGTGCTTTTTTTTGTCACTAACATTGGGCCTATTTTACTTGATATACTGTTAAAACATACTTAACATCAACAGTACTCTCCTTTCTCTACGTAACCTCTATGCAACGTCTCAAAACAAAATAAAGGAATCATGGCGGGACCCTCCAGGCTCTAATGCACCGCAATGAAAATCACGTAGCTAATATCACGTTGGTGAAAATTACCTGACGTTAGTGTTCTCGGGTTGAGACAGATGCTTTTTTTTTTTTTGTTTGTTTTTTTTGTTGAACGTTTTTAAATTAAAGTTTCAGTCTTATTTTCTGTCATTTGTACTAACATTACATTTAGTGATCTGACTGCCTGTCTGCATGGTAGATTAGATTGATATAAAGATTAGATATAAAACCTGTAAAACATGTTTTCATCCATTGTCTCCATCCTGCATTCTTTCTACTCCTGTGCCTATAAAAATCAGTCATTCTACAGACATCTGTGACAAAATTGACCCTGCTTCTCATTCAATCTCCTGCTTCATAATCACAAAACTATCAGAAATGTGTTCACTGGTCTCTAGTTTTGAGTCTTACTGAATATAATGTGATTTAAATATTTTTATTTTTTTTTGGTTCCATTTGAAGTGAAATCGACCACACAGTGAGCACTTCTCAGTCACATTCACACCTCATGTGGACAGCTCTTGTTTAAAAAAAGAAAAAAAAGGCTGAGGAGTCACAGCATCACAACAACTAAAGTTACCTTTAATTTTCATGGTAACCAGGAGAAATAATAGAATAGATTTTTATAATATTTTAACTTTGTTTAATATTTAAATCCATTTCCTTTTGAAAATAGTGTTAGTTTTACAAGTTCACAAAATTGAGTTTATCCCAGACTTTCAATCCATCAACAAGAGTTTCCCTTTGACTTCATATGAAGAGACGTGTGTCCTCTAACAGAACTCTTAGTCCTTTGCACTCATGGTTGAATGATCATTTTCATCTTTTCTTCTCATCATGTGCACAAGTCATCATTTCTGCTTTTTTTTTTTTCCTTTTGCTCTCATTCTGCCTGTGAACGCCCTCTCTCCCCTCTGTCTCCTCCTCCTCCTGTCTCCTCAGCGAGGGCTGTAGGCGAGAAAACACTGTGAAGAACGTCGGATGCCGAAAGTACGCGTTTAACTCGCTGCAGCTCAAGGCCTTCCCCAGACACTACCGACCACCCGACGGCACCTTTGGCAAAGTGGAGACCTGACTGGAGGAGATCAGAGGACTGCTATGCGATCAAACTGAGTACAGTGAAGATACTGTGATGAGAGACTGTATAATTTCACCATCATGTGGCCTGGTTCCTGCTGTAGAGGTTTTAGATTAGATTATCGTGGAGGTAGACTGAGTGACTGAATGTCACACTAACAAACAGTAGCTCCGTCCTGAAAAATAAAGACGAAAAACCACCTTAGTGGAATGACTGTTTTTAGGTACTGTACACATTGCTTAGAAATGTTTTTATTTTTTATTATAGAAAAGCACTGCCTCACTTCCACTTCCAGTACTGATGTAATCGATATGAAGGATGCATAATTTCTGTTCTACAATAAAGATGAAGAATATCAGAAAATCTGCAACTGTGTTTGACTTCTGTCCAAATGAATACAAATGCAAACAAATACAAATACAAACAGACTTAGTTTTAATAAACCTATATTTGCACTTGTTAATTTTCCAATACACCGAAGATTGGGGGGGGACAAAGTAACACCCCCTTGATTAATAATGTGACTAACCACATTTTGGAAAGCTTTCAGTTCAGTTTCATGAGCCATACTCAGATTACTGCCAGACCTGCTGAATCAATAAATCTGTTAAACGGAACCAGTCTGACAAAGTGAAACAGGCTAAAAGATCGCAAACAACAACACATCAGGCCATGATGCAAAGAAACGGCTGAGAAACAAAGCCAGTGACATCTGTCAGTTTAGGAAAGGTCACAAAGCCATTTCTGACTCCAGTGAACCACAGTGAGAGGCATACACACATAAAGAAAACTTGGAACAGTGCTGAAGCTTCCCAGGAGTGACCAGCCCACCAAAATTACTCCAAGGATGCATCGACGACTCATCCAGGAGGTCACAAAAGAACTCAGAACAACAGCTAAAGAACTGCAGGCCTCACTAGTCTCAGCTAAGGTCAGAGTTCATGTTTCAACAGTGAGACAGAGACTGGGCAAAAATGGCCTCCATGCAAGAGTTCAAGGAGAAAACCACTGCTGACCAAAAAGATCACAAAAGCTTGTCTCAGTCTCACATTTACTAAAAACATCTTGATGATCCCCAAGAAAATATTCTGTGGACTGACGAGACAAAAACTGAACTTTCTGGAAGGTTTAAGTCCTGTTACATCTGACATCAAACTAACAGCATTTCATAAAAAGATCATCACAGCAACAGTCAAACATGGTGGTGGTAGTGTGATGGGGCTGCTTTGCTGCTTCAGGACGACTTGCTGTAACTGATGGAACCTTGAATTCTGTTCTGAAGGAGGATGTCTGACCATCAGTTTATGCTCTGAAGCTCAAGAGCACTTGGGTTATACACAATGTTGGGTAAGTTACTTTAAATTAGTAACTTAGTTACATTACTAGTTACTT
>NW_005187519.1:213390-221180 GCF_000239375.1 Pundamilia nyererei
CAGATCACACACTCTATATTAAAGGGTATAATATGATCTACAGCAGTATTCCAATTCAACTACTTTGATTACATATATAAGGTAACCTATAATAACAGAATAATCTAACAACTTGCATACAGTGAGTTAAATGGATGATCTTGGAATCTGCAGTTGGCTCCAAAAAATATTCCCAACTTGGGTAAATCAACAATTCTCTTTCTTGGATCGTCACTTGGAGTTCCTTGAACTTTCCCATTGTTCTGAGTATTGGTCAATTCAATGAGTGCTGTCAAACAATCACTTTAATGCTGCAAAGAGCAATGACGAGTTACATTAAAGATTTAAGCTGTACAATCATTCCACCGTAGAAAAAGAACAGTTGAAAGAAATCATTAAAAATTAGCATCACACGGCCTTTCAGGTGAAACTTTTCTGTGTAAAGTTTTACATATTAAAATCGAACATTAACCAAACTGTTATTTCATATTCTAAATTTTCACCTTAGTCAACTTCACATGCGCACACACATTTCAGCTCCACGTGGACTGTGTGGACCCGATCCTTTGGTAGTCCAACTCCTGCCCCTTGGATGGATATGTTGTTTACAACCCCCTGACTTTTAGAACCAGTGACAGGAAGACCTCCGCAAAGTCAGACTTCACTTCGAGGTGCTATCAGGCACTTCAGTTTCTTTAAACATCAGGAGATGAATCCTTAATCAAAATCAAGTAAAAAAGAAAAAAGAAAAAAAAAGACTTGAATCTGCAAGTATGAGATTTATTTTTGCTTGCAAAGTTGTATTTTTTCTGTATTTTACAACACAGCATTAATTAAAAAGCCATAAATTCTCACTGGTATCAACTAAGTTTATTAATTTGGTGCACAAAAAAGGCAAGACTAACAGCACTACCATCATTACAGAGGTAAAAACACAAGAGGTGTCCATTGGGGAAGAATCAGACGATTCGATAGTGAGATACACAAGGGGAACACTATACATGGAAATCAATACAAATCACGTTCAAAAACAGGAAGTGGCAGTGATTGGAGTTGTTGCGCTTGTCAAGAAGTACCAGCACAACATGTTGACATACGACTCCTCGAGTGGCCGCTGAGGCTGGGGTGTACCGTGTTTTTTAAAGCTGATGACAAGCAGGAGAAAAATATTTTCAGCTGTAAGCGTACTGAATGATCAAGTGCTCAGTTTGTTGCTACATTTAAAATTACAAAGCTCAGGCTTTTTGTACAATCCTGTGGGGGGAAAACACTCAAAATCTGTTTCATTCAATCGGTGCATATCTCCACTTCTGGATGGTAGAAAAAAACAGCACAAATGATTTAAATCACTGTCACATCGTACATAAAATCTTTACTATATACATACAAAAGAGCACACGTGAATGTACAGAATGAAATCCAAAGAGTCGTAAAATGATGGAAGACTAATTATGGTAAAAGCTTTGCTGCACTGTTCTCTTTAAAAAGTGAATTTACTTGAAAATATTGCTATTTGAACCATTGTTTTTCACACTGTATCATGGTTCAACAGTTTTAAATGTTTTATTGTGGATATTTTTACCCACTTTTAGTGGGTTTTTACCCGACCTTCAGTGGGTACCCATATTTACCCACTGAAGATTTCTTGGAAACATGGATAAACCTGCCTTGTCCTGCCAGGTAGGAAAGGCATGAAAGAGTATGGTTGGCCTTTTTGTTCAATATTTCACTAAAATACTTCTTTGTATAAATATTAAGAGCGTAAGTACTCAGATTTATGCTACCAGTTGTCCTCTGAGCTCAATGCTAGCATGCTAATATGGTCACAATAGTTAAGCTTAACATGCTAAGCGAGTATATGTATATGCCTTGTAGGGCCGCAGACCAGTCAGCACGCCCCTTATAAAATGTGTATTCCCTGACTGGTTGGTGAGTGGTTGCTGGCTGTCGTTGTGTAAAATAGTTTGCAAAACAGGGTACTGCCTCAAAAACCTTGTTGCAATTGCTTTGGTCGCTAGCAGATTACTGCGGTCGTCCACAGTTTGCATGGAATTTGTCTGCAAACACTCACCAGTCAACCAATGAGTGGTAATGAAACATGAACAAGTGTAGCACCACCTAGAACATTTGCGTTCAAAGTAAAAGCTGCTGAACCAACATATTTCAAAAGGCAACACTTTTACTGTAAAGGCAGTCTGTGCTCTATTCTTCACAGTTTTACTATCGCTTCGTGAGTAGTTGACAAGACATGAAGTGTTTGCAAA
Source organism: Pundamilia nyererei (assembly GCF_000239375.1). Taxonomy (NCBI): domain Eukaryota; kingdom Metazoa; phylum Chordata; class Actinopteri; order Cichliformes; family Cichlidae; genus Pundamilia; species Pundamilia nyererei. The sequence continues at coordinate 215,634 of NW_005187519.1, forward strand.
CCAGGTGGAGACTTCCGTGCAAACTCTGTGCCAAATCGGCCCTCTATTTTGTTACAGCCAGCTTCACCTAGCAACAGTAACCTCCAACAACCTTTTGCTAATCTGGGAAAACACATTTTTCCATAGTGAACGGCAGTTACAAGGGGGTCACTGGTCTTAGCAATGGATTCCACAGCGACTGCCCACAACAAGCAAAAGATCCCCCAGTTCAAGACCAGGAGGAAATACCTTGTGGGTTGCATCAGGATGAGTATCCTGCCCAATCAAATGTGCAGCACTGCCCACTGTGGAAACCCTTAGTGAATAATGGGAGAGCTTAATGTAGTTTTCTTTTGGTTGGAGAAATTTTTTTTCCTAGCAGCCTTCCAGTGCCAGGCAGTCGCCATCAGCTCTCTACGTCTTGTGTAAATGAGGCCTTAGTCATCTTATTTCAGCTAATATTTCTCATATTTGCTGGTTAGACACAAAGTACAACAGACATTATTATTAGTCTTGCAGGAACTGAACCGTTGAAAATTTGACCATGGACTGTTTAAAGGATGGACAAAGTCAAGCTAATGCAGGAGCACCTTAAAGGTGCATTCTGATATCCAGCGAGTCCTCTGACTGCAAAAAGACTTTGGGTCATATAAACCTTTACAGAAAACCGCCCACAGTTCCTAGTTGACAAGTTACAGACAAAGTTGCCAGTTTCAGAACATAGTCGTTCCAACCTCGTTTTAAAAATCTTAATACTGAGCAAGCAGTTTCTCAGTCAAATCCACACCTTACACATCATAGCTGGTTTCAAACATCACAGTGTTTGAAACCAGCTGTGATGTTTGAAACCAGCTGGGGAAAACACTCATCCACTGAAGCACTTAACAGGCCAATGGATGATGCTCTGGTGGCTAGGTCCATCTTTTATACAGTCTATGACTTTGACTTTAAGATGATGCAGCGTGGAAATTTAAGGGTCAGCAAAGTTCTTACAAATCATCCTGAGAGGAACATTAATATAAATGGCTATCCATCCAACCAAATGTCAGCCTTATAGTGAACCGGAGAGAAAAATACGTTTGTGATTGAAATAACTGTGATACAGTATCAGGAAACAATGAGCATCTGTACACATTCTAACAGTAAACCACCAACAGTTGTTGAAATGGTTTACCAACGGACCAACGAGCTCACAGACCGCTACAATGGCATTGCCTTCTGTTGAGCTGCACTATATCAGTGTAGCAAAGAAGCACTCTCTGGACCAAAAGAGGAGAACCATTATTATAAACTGAAGCGTTCATTCAAACCCAGATTTTTTTCCCTCCCTCTAGAAAATATAAACCTATGTTGATGCCTACTGTGTGAGTATATATATATATAAATAGTTTTGGGCATGCAGGTACAGCTAAAAGCAGATCTCCAAGGCACCAATTGCACAATGCTGTCAAGAAATTAGTTTCAAAGGGTAATGCTGTACCCGAAAAGATGTTCAGGTATTAAGAAAAAAGTAAATCAAATCATAATTTATTGGCAAGCAACAGATTCTTCCAGTTACAGAGAACTTGCTATGCTTGTTACCATCTCCATGTTGTTATTCTTGGACTCTACTGGAGTAGCTTTGCATTATTCAAGGATCAAAATTAGGGCTGGGCGATATATCGAGTTTTTTAAAAATATCGATATATTTTCATACGAGATATAAGATGTGACAATATCGTTTATATCGATATAGTCTATGTTACGTTATAATTATACTTGTGGAGCCGCAGGTTTGCCTCTCTTTCGTCCACTTATGTCTCTACGCAACGTTACTCGGCCTCGCCACTCCTTCACTGAACACAACTCCCCCTCCCCCATAGCTTTACCTGCAGGCAATGACAAGATGAAAGAGGAAAATCTCCGTTAGCGAGTTACCTCGGATCGCCCCGTGCGTGGGGCTGGACGGTGTCAACGTGTTAGCGAGCTAACCGCGCTAACGAGCTAACCGCGCTAACGACATGCAGCCAGGAGGGGCTGCACGGCCTAAAATCCTTTCATTTTCTCCAAAATCGACAGTGCGCCTTATGTATGAATTCTGGTTGTGCTTACTGACCGCGAACCGATTTTATGTGGTACACAGCGCTCAGCAATCTGTCAAAAAATGTTTTAGTTCGACTTTGGTAAGCTACGGAGCTGCACCGCTTGATGGAGCCGCCTCGCGGAGTGATACGTACTGTGCTTCAACGTAATATTACCGTACTGTGTGTGTATAAGGACCACAAATGGCACCTGTTCAGAGAAGTGGTGCAGCTGTGAAATCTGTCTCTTTGTTATTACGCTCAGCGTCTATTAGTTTACATTTTGACTGCACAATTGTGAGCTTTTCGTTATGCACAAAAACAACATTGTTTTCTTTTATTTATGGACCATGATTATTTAATAAATGCTGATAATTTATTTTTGAGTAAATCTTCATGTACATCTACTCTGTATGTAAAGAAAATGCCCATGTGACATCTGGGACACAGTGTGACTAGGAACTCTCTTTTTGTTCTTAACTTATGGCTTTAAAAAAAAAAATCGAGATATATATCTTATATCGCCATCCAGCTAAAAAATATCGAGATATGAATTTTGGGTAATATCGCCCAGCCCTAATCAAAATAATAAATATTCCTTATACTGAGCCCTGGAGTAGCCTATCTTAGACTATTTGTCTTCTAAATGGCTTCCACTAACAAACAGAGGATTTGAACAACAAGTGGGTGGGGCAAAGACAGCCCCACTCTCTGACATCATCCAGAGCCAACAGCAGAAAAAACTGTCTGAAAGCAAGTATTTAAAGTAGACTGAAGCCAGCACTTTTCCTTGCAGAGGTTACTTAGACATACACTGACCTCATCAATTAAAACCTAATAGGTAGCACAATAAGTCCACTTTGTCCACTGTGTGACAACAGCATATTTATAACAGTATCCCTCAAAGAAAAGTAGCAACTGTACCACTGATTGTTTCCAATAGTTAATCTAATTCTTTGGGCTCTTACGAATCCCGTTAAACAAGTCTTGACACGTTTTGTCATACAAATAAATGTGGACAACTGTAAATGGAAATAAATGGGAAAACAATTCAGTCTCTAAGTAATCTATGATGAATTGCTGTTAACGGTAAAATGCACATATATTCATACGCACGGTGAAAACATTCATTTTCATGCATTCAAAAACAGATGTAGGCTAAAAACCTTAAACTTCAGACATGAACTTCAAAATGGCAGCTTTGCTTTGCTTTACAATGTACATCAAAATTTCAATCCAAAGGTTCTGGAGTCAGTCAAAAGTTGGAAAGCTGAAGCTCGTTTTCCTTTTACTTACACTCAGTTTAGTTAACAAATCCCAGAGCGTCATTTATGGTGGAATGAGGCAGTAGGATACAAAGCGAGATGTGAGTGCTGCGGACTGGGAAAGCTTCTTCGTCTTATTTAATATACAGCAGGCATTTATGGTGAGGATAAGTGCACTACACATTGACCTGTATCTGTGTCCATCCTGCAAACTCACCAGATTTTTTTTATACTAAATATCGAAACACACCACCTTTGCGTAACCCTATTTAACGATTACAGGCAGTAAGAAGGCACCCTCTATAATGCCAGAACCGGATACTGTGGGACATCGTGTTCACACGGACATCTGCTGTGAGGAATCTCGCTGGTGATCGTCAGATTTGGGAGAATGAGAGAACACGGTGCACAAACTCGTCTTAACAGCAGCTACATAACGTGACACAGATGCTGATTCATTTCTTGAGCTAGCTTATGCATTCTTTGGCAAAGTTGTACAATCACAGAACTCAACAACAACAATGCCTGTGTGAACACAAACTCATATGAATTACTTAATTTGGATTTTAACTGAAGCACTGATGGGTGGGGAAATGAGCCTGAGAAGCTTTAGCTTCTCTTGGTCAGAGGTCTGCCCTCCCGGATGTGCTTGGCGCTCCTCTTTTCCGTCTTCCCCTTCTCCCTAACCTTCCTCAGGCGCCGGGGAGGTGGTGTACCTCTTGATTCACTGTCCTCCTGAGCGCTGGATGTATCCATCCCATCACGCTCTTCAGGAATATTTGGAATGGCCCCACTGCTCCCATCTAAAATGTTCCTCAGGGACGGGTCCTCTGGTGTGCAGGTAGCAGTGGTGCCGCTCTCACTGCTGCTCAGGTCCTGCTCTTCGCCGTACCGCCCGCCACGGCTGTGGTGCGGCAGGGAAGAAGCCCTGATAGAAGGTCGGTCACGCTCCGTCTCGCGGATGCTTTGCTGAGGCTCGTTCATGTCCACCCCTGAGTCCAGGCTGGTGTCGTTGCTGCTTGGCGGGCGGTGGTGGCTCTGGAGCTCAATGATGGAGTGGCGGACCTGCGCTGCTGGCTTCCCGTCTAAGGAGACAAACCAGGCTCTGGGGTGAGACGACGAGGACTTGCCACGTGTCAGCTCCAGCAAGGTGCGCTCTGAAATCCCCTGCAACTCACTGGGCACGCCGTGCCCGGTGTTGAAGCCCTCCATGCCAGCTGCCTCATTAAGAGTCCCAGGCACAGAGACGGAGGATTCAAGGAGGTTACTGTAGCGTCCCCACACACTGTTAGGGCCTTGCCCCTGAGGGGGTGTCTCCAGAGGCTGGGGATCATCTTGGCTACTCTGCTGTGGGCTGCTCCCACCTTGTGAGTGGTGGTGAGGAACTTTGGGTAGTGTCTGGGTGTAGCTGTCTTTACTTGCAGGCTCTGAGTGAGCATCATACTCACTTCCGTTGCGGGGGAAGGTGGCGGACTTGCAGCCTGGTAGCTGCTGCTCCTGAGCACTGAAGAGCTCGGGAGCGGGAATAATGGCCACTGGCTGGTTGTAGATATGGACCAGCTTATCCTGAAAGAAGTTGTCGCAGTTGATGTTGGCCCGGTTCTGCTCCGACTTCTCCCTTAATCGAGACACCTCCTCACTGTTGATGTAGTGAGGTGGCGGCTGAGGACCCTTCATCCGATCTGGAGTGATGTTCTCATAAAGCGGTGCCGTGGCACGAGTCCCTGGATCCTCCACATAGATGTTATAGTTGGCTTTGTGCCTTGGAGTAGATGACGGTTCGCACTGGATGCTGCAGGTGGCGAGGCTGTTGTCGCCAGATCGGAACAACAAGCCCTCTTCCATGTGGGTGGAGGTGGTTTGGTCTTTCTTTACAACCGTCAATTTGGAAAAACGTGCTCTCCTCCTCCTGGGCTCTCGATAAGAACCTCTGTACATGGGAGAAGCAAAAGTTAAGCAGGACAAGCTTTGGTCTACAGGCTTTTCAGACTCACTCATAGAACCTTTAAAGTAGGAACTGTTTCACTATTTCATTACTAACAGCCTATCAAAGCTGAACACAGAGTAGCACATTTACTTGTTAAGCAGCTCTTGAGAGTTAGCATAACTCTGGCAGAAGATATTGCTAAAGTTGCAACAAACATTGTAATCTGTCTTTTAGACCCCATTCCTACAAAACTGCTCAAAGAAGTCCTGCCATTAATTAATTCTTCGATCTTAAATATGATCAACCTATCTCTAAT
>NW_005187519.1:222887-227688 GCF_000239375.1 Pundamilia nyererei
TTTTTTTCTCTGTATCTATGAAGCGCCTTGAGGCGACTTATGTTGTGATTTGGCGCTATATAAATAAAATTGAATTGAATTGAAATTGAATTGAATTGAATTTTTAGGTTTTCAGTCATCCAGGTCATACTAGTCTTAAGAGCTTGGTAGAAGGTGAGGGGTCCAGTTTGTTTAGTCACTCTTAAGACTAGCATTGCAATCCTTTCTGCTAATTGTGCACCTGCACTCTTCTACTTTAATCACGTATATTTTCCCAGTTTGACTGTGCCCTTGCAGCAACTTGATTCTTTTCTTTTTCAGCCATTCTGTTGCAGATTTGCTGCTGTGCTTCAGATCATTGTCCTGCTGCATGACCCAGTTTGGACCTTGTTCAGTCTTTTATAATTGTACTTTAACATGCTGATACAGTGCTATGGTGCAGAGTTAAGATAACTGATATGGTGGAGTTGCAAAAAGCATGGTAATCATTTCTCCTAGTGCTGCAGCTGCACAGTCTTCTGATCCACTTTACTGATAAAAAGCATGCATAGTTTACCATTTTTACTAAAAATGCTTGAATAATCTAGCAATTTTTTGCAGCGATATATAGGGAAGGCTAAGCTAAGGCTACAGCTAGCAGCTTTAGCCTAGCCGTCTCTGTATGAAAGGTGTCAGAACAGAAGCTAACAAAGTTCTGTTTTAATTAGAAATTTTTGAGCCCAAAAATTGTCTTTAGTTTATATAGTAAATTTATATCTGTTCCAAACAACTGTTAACTGTTTCCTTGATTACTAAAAACTGCCATATTGAGCCATATTGTTTGAGCCCTAATTTAAAGTGACATTGTAACCAGTTAGGCCAAAGAGAAATTTACTGATACTGTTAAAGTCCTGTGAAAATCTAAGCACAACCCATAGCAGAAATAACTTGAAGTAATTATTTCTGTATGGCTTTATCATTTTCTGAGATTGTTAGGAATTTTCTGTATGCAAAGTCGCAGGCAAATCTGAAGAATAAAACTGCTATAATGATTTCTTTAGAGATGCATTAGAAGGCAATCTTGAAGCTATGGATGCACTCTTAGATCACACCTTTTTAATCTGCCTCTTGTTGATCAGCATTGCATATATTGTCAATTGAAAACATTTCTAGAAGGGTTTCTTACCCACAGTGGCACAAGAGCAGGGACAGAAATCCGATCACTATGGCCAGAGTTCCACCCAGTATTCCTACCAACAGGTAGGTATGGTAAGATAGGAAATCCAAAGAGTTTGCATGTCCCAGATAATCTAAAAGGATAAATGTATAAGAAGGTGTGAAACAGGTCTAAACAAAAATAGCATTCACATGTGTTAATGACGGTCAATGAGGTATCTACCTCTCGATGAAGGCAGAGGGGCGGCGATCCAGTAGCCCAGATGGGAAGCGGTGTAGGTCCAAACCAGCTCATTTCCAACCGTTTTAACTATTCCCAGACCATGATTCTCCCAGCCACCTTCAAACAGCAAGGAAAATAGCATGAGAGGAAATTTCTTTTAAGTCTTTTTCTTGTAATTCAGCTGCTCTGCTGCTATTTGCATTGCTACCTGTCTTCTGGTTGAAGGCCCAGGCTGGCACAGTATCAGAGGCCCTGAGGTGTGTGTGGTGGCCCAGCGGCAGACTGATCTGGATGGGTCCTCGAACCTGTAGCTCCTCACCACCGGAGTACAGCAGGACGCTGATGGCTGCCACGGCTTTCAGATCAATACTTCTGAAAACTGCAAAACAGTCCATGCCAGGAATGTAAATGGTAAAGCATATTGTTTGGGTACCTCAATAAAAAAGTCATCCATCCATCTCCAAAGCCACACTTTCCAGTTCCTACTGGGAAATGCTGAAACAATCCCAGGCCAGACGAGATATATAATCTCTCCAGCAGGTTCTGGGTCTACCCCAGGATCTCCTTCTAGTTGGGTGTTCCTGGAAAACCTCCAAAGACAGGCACCCAAGAAGCATCCTAACCAGATACCCAAACCACCTAAAGTTCCTCGCCCTATCCCTGAGGCTGAGCCAAACCACCCTACTGAGGAAGCTTACCTCAGCCCCTTGTATTCACGACTAATGTTCCCTCTAAGCTGCGCACGTGTGCAATTGCGCACTGCTGGCACGGTCTCTGTGCACAGAAAATCTGCGTTGCGCACAAAAAAAATCTAACCTTAATTGAAATTGAAATTAAAATTTCAACAATTCTGTTTTGCAGTGTTAGTCAGTGAGTGACTGGCTGCTCCAGTATGGGATTAGAACGATGCCACCTTATCCCATAGTCCAGCCAATAATGCGATTCACATTCGTATATACGCAGCGTCGTTGACAGGCTATGACAGCGTCCTTATGTGCCGACACCGGTGTTTTAGCTAGCGAAGCAGCGTGGCTGATGTGGAGTGAAGCCACGTTAATGACAACGTGTACAACCATTGGAGATGTGAGCAGGACAGACGGAACAATTGACGGGAAAAGTGTGGATTTTATACCAGTTTTTAAATTGTGTTGATAGGCCACGTAAAACCAGAGTTATAATAAAAAAAAAAGCAATGTTTGTTTTCTTCCTGAATACTATCGTTGTTTATATTTACTGCGGGAAGAAATGTTCTATAAGAAAAAACGCTCGAAGTACGGAAGCACTCTCCGCCTGTGAGCAAAAACAAAACCAAAAACACCCCACCTTTTCCTATTGGTCGAAAAAAGTACCATGTCGACCAATCAAAAAATGATATGGCAAGTTGTTAAGAAACGGATGGAAGTTTTAGGAGTGACGGCGGTGTTTTGAGATGTGAGAGATTTGCGACATAGCGCAAATCTTATGTCGTTAGTGTGTAGTGTAGTCAATAGTTTTGTTGTGTGTCAGAACAATGAGGCGACTGCTGAATGTTACAGGTGTTACAGGAGTGATACATCTCCTGTTGTCAGGCCTGCAGCTATCAGGCTGTTGTTCTCCTTGATGCGGACAGAAATTATTTTTGGAGTGGCACAAATAATTTGTATGGCATCAAATTTGATGCAGAACAGCCGATTATGCTGTAAATAGTTTGAAATGTTTATTTTAAAAAAAACACCTTGGCTGCATTTTTTAAAAAATAGCTGCAAAAAACTTCGTTGTTTGCAAAACTCAGTTACTTTTTTGAAGAAGTAACTATATAATTAATTGCCCAACATTGGTCATTATATACTGTATTTTGCAGACAGAGTTACAGGACTCTCTCCCAGACCACAGACTCATACTCATAATACAACTCAGAGCTTTATAAAAAAAAAAAAAAAAAAAAGAAGAAATTTGTGTTTTCAAAATTTGAGTTCAAGTTAGTTTTACTTCCAATAGTGTTAACATCCTACACAGGTCAATGACTACATTTTTGTTTTACATTTTCATTGTAAGTGGGCTAAAGCAGTTAATTAAAAGTAGTCTAACATAAATGTAAATGCTGTAATTTGATTATCTTAATAAACCATGTAACTTGGATGGATTCAATGCTGGCATGACCACAGTCGTCTGCTGTTGCTCACAGTGGTCCAAGTGTCCGCTCAGGGAGTGTGTGTGTTCGCTCAGACACATGGAAAATTAGAGGGAACATTGTTCACGACCTTACTTTTTCATTCTTTACCTAGATTTCATGACCAGAGGTAAAGGTTGGGATGTAGATGGAGCAGTAGATCAAAACCTGAACCACCCTAACCCACTACTGACAAGGAGTGTGAGCTGGGTGTGTGGACCCTTCAGCACCACAGACTGGTTTCTGGGACGTGGAACATCATTTTTCAAAGGCATGATTGATCTCTTTCATTCTGTACCTCTTTAACTGGACCAAATGTCATTGTGACGTTTAAAAAATCTGATCAGGAAATGTTTTTCTTTACCTGATTTGTTGCTGATGAAGCCCGGAGTGCAGTTGGTGCAGTCCTTCGCCAGGTGGGGATGTGGTACAGTCAGGTACGCCATCACCGAAGAGATGTTGGTCTTATCCGGGATCGTGAGAATGTTCTTTGGGAACTTCACCATCGGCTGGGATGAGCTGTCTGTGAAAACAAAATGGCAGGTTATCAGTAGGAATTTGGGCACATGTGCTTTTTAAGTCGATTCAGCCTTGTGCACATTTGTTACACATCTGGGTTAGGGTTAGGGTTAAGCAGTTTGTTTCGTTTTCTGCAGTCTGAAATCTGGAATTTGTCTTTGCTGAAGGTTGACAGCAGTGATACCTGCAGGAGTTACCCTTAAGCAGCTTCACTACATTCATTTTAGAGAGGGAGGCATGTGTCACAGAGTTTAAATACCTGGAGTCAACCATCTCAAAGGAACAGATTGTGAACAAGAGTGTACAGGCAGGGTGGAGCGGGTGGAGACGAGTGACAGAGGGCAGCAAGAATGGAAAGGAAAGTTAAGAATATGGTTAATGGTTTGGACACAGTGGTGCTGACAAAAAGACAGGACACTGGGAGTAACCAAGGGAGACAAAAGTAGAGATGAGTACATCAGAGGGACGGTTTACTCTGGATATATTTTTACTGCTGTGCAGTAAGGCTGATGCACCAAACCAGGAACAGCAGCGCAGTGTTTGCAAACTATCCAGAGGGCTGAATCGTACCTCTGGGCAGACTGATTCCAGCCTCTGAAGCCACATGTTTAGACACCTCTGGGTTCGTCTCAGTGTCTCTGCCAAGTGTGTCCACTTTACACTGTCAAACACACTCAAAAGCCTACTTAAAGCAGTGTAAATTGAATACTAAAAGCCTAAACACAGTGTGTGTGTGTGTGTGTGTGTGTGTGTGTGTGTGTGTGTGTGTGTGTGTG
>NW_005187519.1:227708-231627 GCF_000239375.1 Pundamilia nyererei
TGTGTGTGTGTGTGTGTGTGTGTGTGTGTGTGTGTGTGTGTGTGTGTGTGTGTGTGTGTGTGTGTGTGTGTGTGTGTGTGTGTGAGAAGGAACTCACCAGGTACCTTCCCGGTGATGAGCACGGAGTCTTCATACAGCCAGATGTTCCCCTGGCTGTGAGGCAGCAGCAGCAACGTGACAGAGGAGAAAACTGCCAGAGAACAAAGAGAAAGATCAGGAGCCAATCACAAGTACAGAAGAACAACAACGATCTGTCAGGTTTTCATGACCTATAACATCTGCTGGTGTGTTTGTTTGTTGGTTTGGTAGCTTGTAGAGCTACAAATCCAACAGCAGAGGGCGTCCAAACATTGGAGCACAGCAGAGTTCAGCTGTCTGGCTCAGCACCACAAAAGGGAGGCGTCTCTGCTAATGCAACTGTTCCCCCCACCCTTCCTGCATTTTCTCCTCCATAACACCTGCTCCCCACTTCCCTTTGAATCACCACCTGCTCCCTTGCCCCTTCTCCACACTAAGGCCAGCAGAATAAAAACATCCCCACCACCCCCCTGCTCTGGCAGGACAAAGACACTTTGCTGAGACAAGCATAGGTCTCATGCCGGCCTGAGGCAGACACCTCGACTCCAAGAGCGATCGATGAGGCGAGCACAGGACGCCACGCTCAGTTACACTCGACTGGGAACATAAATCGCCTCATCGTGGACAAACCTCAGAGACAAGTTGTGTGTTGTCGCTGACACTTCATTAATCTATAATGACAATGAATAATGCAGGCAAGTGTGTTTGTGTGTGTCTGAGTGTGTGGGAACTGTGCTAGCAATACTGTAAGCTCCACAGTCTTGTTTTTGGGTTTTTTACGTCACCTTTTAAAAAATTATTTACTGGTTTGGTCATTTTTAGGTTGGCAGTGAGCCCACTTTCTGAATTCTGTCTCTAAAGCACTTTAGACCAATAACAATACTCACCAATACCAGTACCGATATACCAGTATTGGTATTGGTAATATCTGCCCTGTATTTACTTGGTAATTGAAAATTAAAATTATTTAATAAAATTCAGTGGGCTACATACTGAACTTTGAGGATAGAAATAAAGTATTGATCCAGTATTGATATCAGTAATTGTTTCGATCTGCCCACCTCTGCTGGTTACTCACTTGGTCTCTTATTGGTGCTCCAGGGGAGCAGGCTGGGCACGTAGCCTCCCATGCTGCCCAGCAGGGTCAGACCGAGGCCCGGGCTGTACGGCACCCAGAGCAGAACCTCCCCCATCTCCCCGGTCTGGGCAGAAGTCCTCAAGGTGTGGTTGACGTAGACGTCCACCGAAGCCCCCGACAGGGGCTGGCGGGTCACCAGATCTCTCACCAGGACCTTCAGGGCAAACTGAGGCTCTGCAAAGAAGATGCCAGAGGAAAAAGAGGAGATCTGGGTTGCACGTGTCCCTCCTGCGTGCTCCGTAACCTTTCTCTCGCCATGAAAAAGTGATGAGGCGAGCACTTCTGCGGGGAGGGTGGAAAAATACATCCAGGAACCGAACGACAGCACAGAAGAGATGCAGTCTGACTTTTAAATACGAGCTTCCAGATAAACAATGCACTGTTTGCTGTTATTGACGGACACACACACACAGCCTCAGCTGTCCTTTGTGTGTTCACTAGGGACAGGATGTAAACACAGACTTTACTTACTGTATCAGCAGAGCAGCACAGGATTACCACACTCCCCTCCCTCCCTGTCTCCCATTAAGACATCACCTGCTCAGGCCAAAAAGATAAAAGCCTAATCCTCCACACCTCCATATTCCTCCTATTAATCCTATTACACTGGACTGTCTGATTCCAGTCCAGCAGTGTATCAGTGCGCTCCTGATTTCCTAATTTATTGCAGAAAGCCCCCTTTATTAACGCACCTGCACCATCAGTCATGCCCCACTGTTTCCTCTGCAGCTGATTTCCATTTTCAGTAACAATGACATCCCCCTCCTCCATCCTCCACCCCCCTCCATCCTCCAGCAAACACCCCCTTCCTCTTTGTTTATGTTTACCTGCTGATAGAGCCGAGAGGGTGGCGGCTCGGCTAGAGGCGGCGGTGTAGGTGCCGGACGGGTCTCCGGCCCCGGCCGTGAGGCCGCCGCCCTCCTCCAGTGCCGCTGCTGCCCTCGCCGCCCCATCCAGGCAGGAGATCAGCAGCAGCGACGGCAAGAAGAGGAGCAGCGGCGGTGGGTGGCGTTCAGCGGCGGGCATGGCGAGAGGGGGAGCAGGCTCAAAGACATAACGGACCGCGAGGAATCGAGCTCTGGAGCGGGGAGCGCGATCACCGAGGCCTCGTCCCTCCCTCCCTCCGTCTGTGTGTCTGTCAGGGTTCCTGTGATGCTGGTGCCGAAAGAAGGAGGAGGCACCCCGCGGAGAGGAGATGCGCTGGTGCTGAGGCTGGGCGTGTGGGGCGGAAGATCGTCTATATAAACCGCGATGTCTCACTCTGTTAGAGGAATGCGTGCAGTAATCGAGATTAAGCAAAATGAGGGCGTGTATCAGTAAACATACCTGGAGCAGAAGCACTGCCGCTGTTTTCTAACGTTTCATGGATGTTACTGTTTGACAAGAGTCTCTACTGTCCGCGGGAAAAGTGTCAGAGTGAGCGCTCCTCTCTCTGCGTCATCTCTGATGAGACCCAACATGCTGTTACATCATCGGGGTCTGCGCGGCCCTCTGTCGGTAAACTGGGGACTCAACACTTCGGATCATACAGGGAATTCTTTATACTTTGTACATCTTTAAATAAATCACGTTTTTAAACATACATGTAAATACAGTAAATAAGGCAAACTCTCTTAGGCAGCTTTCTTGTCATGTCTTGAAGTCGTCTTCAGGAATAGTTCTCCAGGCTTCTTGAAGGACATTCAAAGCTCTTCTTTGGGTGTTTCTACCTTTAGATGATTTTCATAATTTTCATACCTCAGCCTTTTCTCTCCGTTTCCCTTCCTTAAGAATGGCTTGTTGACAGCCACTGAGACCATTTCTGATGAGGAACAATAGATGATCAGCTGAAGGTCCAGATGAATCTATCAGGTCCTGTGTCAGATTCTTTACTCTTTCTATAAGGACATGACTTGTGTTCTTTTTTGTATTTTTCATAGATTCAAAGAAATTGGAACAAATGATGTGTTTTTGTTACAGGCTGCTTAAAAAGTGCCTAAAGATGTGTAGAAACAACACTGGCTCATCCCGTGACTTAGGAGCCTTTTTATGCTTGAGTGATAAGTGGCATAACAAAAACGACTGAAAATGAGTGAAAAAGCAGCAAATGCACAAATAAACACAGTAAAAGATCTTCAGAAAGCTGGAGAACTGCTCAAGAGCACTTTGAAAACTGACCAGAAAGTTGAACTCCTTGAAAGCAAAATATAAAGAAATGAGGGGAGGCTGATGAAATCAAAAGTTGAATTCAAATATAAGTGAAAATCTGAACCTGTGAACACCTGGGTGATGAATTTCCATGACTTTCTTGAAATATCATCAACAGTTCAATAATTTCTGTATTTCTCTTGTTATATTTGGGTCGTTTTTTTTTTTTTGCTTTTTTGCTTTTTAAATAAATTAAAGGCTGTTGCCTGTTTTTAATTCAAGTGTTTGCCGTGTTCCTTAGTGTTGGTAAGTCCTTCAACTGGGTGTAAGATCATAAAAATTATTATAGGAGTGAACCCACTGTCAGTATCACCCTGCACTGTAGTGGTCTTGATTCATTACTCCATGGCATCAGCCTCAGAAATCTGATGAGAAGCTCTCTCTGAAAGCTTGTCAGACTTTTCCTCAGAATGATGGGTTTCAAAAATGTAGGAGACACCTCAAAAATTCGAAACTTGTTAGATCTAATGTACGATCACTCAGGAATAAGACAGACGAACTGGCCCTGATGAGAAG
>NW_005187519.1:234356-240241 GCF_000239375.1 Pundamilia nyererei
TTAATTCTTATTCTTATTTTATATTTTTATGACAGTATGTTGCACTGAAGCACCGCAGCAATTTCCTAATGTTGTAAACCTGCTCAACATCTGGCAATAAACCCTTTCTGATTCTTTCTGATTCTTTCTGATCCTTCCATCCAAAGTGAGACTTTTAAATAAACCCAGAGGTTAAGAGTTATTTTGCTGTCATACCTTAAATTTTTTTTTCTTTCAAAGTTTTAGACTCTCTGAATCTTTGAGAAAACCCGAACCTTCTAAAAACATTGGGCACTTTTTTAATGCTCTCCTTTGGGGTTTATGGTCAGCGCTGAAGTGTTTCAGGATCTTTATGGACTGGGTTTAGTGTATTTCTTTGAAAAAAAAAAGTCAGTGAACACAGGTGATCCTTTTAAATCATATCAAAATACAGAGAATTATTTAAGTAATTGTTCTGGTGACTTCTGTTGATCACACTGCTGCCCTGTTACAAGATAACTGCCCTCTAGTGGTTACTATCAGGAACTACAACTCTGCATGTACATGATCATTTAAAAAACTTCAGGCTTTATATGCAAATACTGACATCAACAGTGAAACTGAGTGGAGCCTATCGCTGCTGACCCAAAGTCTGACTAATTAATGATAATTCTACAAGCTGTAACGGACGTACTCTCTCTGGTTATTTTATTAGGTACACCTATTACTGTGTGTGTGTTTAAGTGATGCTCAGCTCAGTCCAAAGAAAATGTCCTCTAGATCATTACACCACCAGCAGCTTGAAGCAGTCTGGCCATTATCTGACATCAACAGGGATCTGCTGCTCACTGGACATTTTCTCTTTTTCAGACCAGTCTCTTCAAACTCTAGAGACAGCAGATCTTCACGCAGACAAACAACCATGTCACATTCAAAGTCACTAAAACTAAAACGAGAAAACAGTCAGGTGTCACAATAAGATGCCCCACAAATTATTTGTGTCAGTAAAAGATTTTACTGACACAAAATCCACCACAAGACAGAGGAGAACACCACAGGGATAAACCCTGCAGGCCTGACAGCAGGTGTATCACTGCTCCTGTTTTCCACCCGGACAGTGTTTACATTGCAATCTGCCTTTGTGACAGTCATTAGCACCCTCACTAACACACAAAACAACGACTACATAACACACTAAATGTCACAAATCTCTCATCTCTCGCTCTCTCTACCTTTCTCTCCAATTCGCTCGCTCTGTCTCGCTGCCGTCACTCTCAAACCTTCCCCTCTTCCTAAACAACCAAATCCCACATGTTGCCTTTTTTTTTCTCTTCAAAGTTGGTTGACAGGGTACATTTTTCCACCAACAGGAAAGAGTTGGCTTTTTTTTGTCTTTACAGTTTTCGGACTGTCCTTAGAAAATGCTTTCTTCTTCTTTTTTCATTTCTTCTTTCTAGTATATAGAAAAAGGCATCGCTTATATATATTTTTTCATATCTCTGGATTTAGTGGCCTTTAATGAAAATTTCAAAACTGGTGTATACTTTGAAGTCCAAACTTTCAACACGAGCTGAAATAGAGACTCAGCGTGGCTGCAGCTTGTTTTTATGTCAGCTTAAATCAGTCATGTGATTTGGAGGTGCGCACACAGTGGGTTAATAACACTCACCTTCATTCCATTTCCAGACTGTAACAACCAAGCACCTGTGTGAAATCTTAAATGCCCATTGTGCTCTGGCACAATCATAGGCATCGGTTGCTACTGAAAACAAGAAATAACACCATGAGCTGAACCTGTTAATGGTGGTGGTGTGAAGCAGTGGGCAGCCACCAATGCAGCGCCCGGGGAGCAGTGTGTAGGGACGGTACCTTACCCAGGGGTACCTCAATGTAGCCGTTCAGTGGAGTCAAACCCCCGCCGGGGCCATTAAAATATTATACCACTAGGTGGCAGCGTTGACCATTTCCACAATTTAAGTGATGCTGAAGAAGTCTGCTCCACTTTGTTACAGTGTTTCACTCATGCAAACATAAAAACAGCTTTAATTTAGAATATTTTATTAAAATGCTCACTCATTCGGTCTATCACAGTAACAAAAGTGTCAGGGTTTTGTGAAATGTGCCGTGGTCAAATATTACAAACAGACGGTGCTACATTAGGCTGCGTGTTAACTGTGAAACATCCCCAGAACGTTTTACTAACAGCCATTTACTCACTTTAAATCCATAAAATCAAATACAGATATATTAAAAAAAAGAAGTGCAAGTGTTAGTAAACAGAACAAAAATGAAACAAAGTTGAGAGATTTTATACAAAAGTGCAACAAGAACCGTTTCCTCTTATCGGTCAGACAGTTTTAAAGTGTTAATATGCACAAAACTTGTGTAAACATTCAGATATTTTGGTCAAGCGTCACGTTTAAAATCAAATATCGGATCAATTAATATATATGTATGCACACTTAATAGTTAGATTTGTACACGAATACGTCATTTATTACGTTTATTGTAAAAACTGGAGTAATTGTACCCAAATGCACAGGGACGGATTAAACTTTAGCAGCATTGTGGGCGCTCGTTGCCACAGGGAAAAATCTCCTGATTAGTCAAAATTATTTATTTATTCAAAATAAATGTGATATAAACAAACACACACAGCATCACGAGGCTCATTAAAAAAACCCAAACAAACTGGCAGCCCTCTTCAGCGGGTTAGTATTACTGGTACCCATCAGCCAGCGGTTTATTGCACAAGAGCAGCAGGGAACAGCGCCCCCTTGGCACAGACCACACTCGTCGATTGTGAAGCAGTCAGTGAATTCAAGGGCTGACGTGCAAACGCAGATTAAGAAAACCCGACTTCCCCGAAGAAATTCTGCATAGACTCTGAGAGATCGGTTCACAAAGACCCTCGGCCGACCTTTCTATGCAGGATCTCAGATTTAAGGTCATCAACAGTCACTTTTTTTGGTCAGAAACCTTTCAGCATCTCCACGGGCAAAAACAAAACAAAAAAAAAAAACAACCCTTGATGCTGAAGTGCAGCGAGTCGCCCCAACCAGCGGGGTTTTTGCTGCCACTACTGCGCCGCCGCAAACGCCACGTCCATCAGTAGCAGCCGTCTCGCCAGGTGCTGTCGCGGAGGGCACTGAAGGTGGACAAGCTCTTTGGAGGAGTCAGTAAACTGAGGGAACAGGAGGACAACTAAAGTCAGAGGACAGACAAAGACATGATGTTCCACAACAGGTAAATCTAACAGACATTCGCTGGAGCCACATGTCTCAGGAACCCCACCAGTGCGGTGTGGATGACGAGTAACACTCGGTGCTTTGCCTCATTTCAAACTTTTAGTGCGAGTCCAAATGAATCTAATACCATGTGCTCCAGGGAGAGTGCAGCAACATCAGTGTTTGATGAGAGTTGTTGCTTCAAATGAACAAATTACACAGTACTCTTTATTTTTAAAAAGTAATCCATTATTTTACACATTTACTGACTATAGTCCAATGAGGTAGGGTTTGTGTTACTTCAGATTGCGCAAGCAAGCAAACACACACACACACACACACACACACACACACACACACACACACACACCTTCTTTTTAAAGTTTACCTTCGTGCTGGTTGGGCCACCTTGCTGCGGGGGGTGGAGCTTGTGGTACCAACAAAGGAGGCAGGGCGGGGCAGGCTGCTGCGTGCAGTGTTTGAGGTGGTGGGTGTCCCTGCAGGTTTACTAAGCAAAGGGATCCCGCTGTTGGCCCCACCCCCCCCACTGCTGTTCAAATTAAGAGACTGGAGACTGATGGAGGTGGGCATGGAGGCGGAGCCCTTGATAGTGGGACTGACGTAGGCAGTGGCCTTCAGAGGTGGCCGTGACAATGAGGTGAAGTTCCCGACACTCTGGACTCTGTTTTGGAGTTGGCCTGGAGAGGGGACTGAAGACGAGAGGAGACAAACTGAAGTTAGTAAACTTACTTGGCTGGCGGCGCCTTCAAGGCGAATGAATTTTTGGGTGAGCTGTCCCTTTAATTAGAGAAGACAAGCAGCGTCTTACTGGAGGACTGCAGTCGAGCCAGTCCGCTGGACGAATCAAAGCTCTGGCTGTTACGAAGCAAAGAAGGGGAAGCACTGGGATTGGCTGGTATGGGCACACTGGGCATGCTGGGAGCTCTGACAAGGTTAGGCATGCTTCTCCGCAGCTTATCTAACACAGACAAAAACAGCCAACAGATTTAAGGCGTCCAGAGCTGCGCCAGGCCAGATTAATAAAGTTATCTGCAGAGTCTGCAAACAGAGAGGCTTCCAAACAAAAACACAGAGACAAATCGAAACCTTCAGATGCTGAACTATTTTTAAAGATGCCTCAAAGCAGCCTCTGATCTTCTTTATACTGCTAACAGTTTCCAGCCCCCCACAGTCAGATATACACTCCTAACTTGTAATCCCATCAAACTCTCGGAGTCTCCGCCTCAAAATGGAAACACATGCCAGCCCGAGAGCTTTAAGAGCAGTTGTACAAGAGGATTAGAAAGAGTTTATGAAGCAGGTAGAGCGTCAGCGAGGTCAGGACCGAGACACCGTCACAGTGTTAAAGGGGCGAGGTTCACAATTAGAAGAAAAAAATACTCAAATTAATGTTCAGAGATGATGTATGAGGTTAGATATACTGAACCATGTTATTGACTTACTCTCATATTCGGCTGGAGGCCATGATGAAGTTTCCCCCCAAAACAACATGTCCAACGTCATACACGTACACAGCAATACACACAAATATCACACGCACAAAACATAAACACAGAGATAATTTATATTAGTACTCTTCAAAGCATTAATAGGTACTGATTCTATCAAAAGATCATCAGTAGTTTTAATCCATGTCTGCTGATGGATGGAAATACCTTCTAGTGCCAGATTCTTAAAATCAGACTTTGGTTCATCCTCATTAAAGGACTACACTCTGAGATTAAAGGTACAGTCAGGCTTTCAGCTTATTTAATAGACAAAAAAAAAGAAAAGAAAAAGAGGTGATATACTCATAAATTTGGAGTAGCGTGTGTGTGTGTGTGTGTGTGTGAGAGAGAGAGAGATTTGTACATGCATATTCTCATAGACATTCATTTTTGATATTGTTATAAGCTAATGTTAGGCTCGAGTGTCCTTAAAAGTCACTTACAATTTGATTACATTCTCACAACGTATTAGAGTTTAAGTGTCTGAGATCAAAAGTGTTAGATCCACTTTCATGAAAGTTTCACTAACACCAGCTCTTCTGGTCTCTCAGGAAGCAGAAGACCAGAAGAATGAGCTGAAAGGGAATCTGTTCCTTGATAATTCCGCACAACAGCCTTGTTTCTTTATTTAGATCGAGTTTCCCCCTTTCCTCACCTGAACCTGGTCTGAAGCACTGTTGCTCGGCTGCGCAGGTGCTGCCCACTCCCAGCCCCAGCCCAAGACCCTGGGACTGGGCTTGGAGCACAGGTTGAACGGCGAACCCAGCGGAAGGGTACGGGGGGGTGGAGGGGGTGGAAGGAGGGGTGCACAGGGAACTGGTGCTTCTTCGCCAGTCTCGGATGCTGGAGAAAGTGTGGGAGTGGGGCAGGCGGGTGAGGCGTGGCTGTGGTGGCGGCAGGAGACCGTAGTCTTCGTCGTCCTCCTCGTCTTCCTCCTCCAGGTCGGCACCGGCGCTGAGCTGGCTGAGCTGGAAGGTCAAGCTCTGGCTGCGGCGGTTGGCCAGGACGGATGAGGTGCTGGCGAGGTCCTGCCTTAGACCTGGGGGAGCGAGATATGAGGACCAGCGTGCAAAACACCCACCACACACGCACACACAGACACACAGTCATCACCTCCTGGGGTTAATGAAGCTGAAGTAGCGATGGGCTCTGAGATCTGGTGCCATATGTTAAATTATTAGGATGGGGGGGG
>NW_005187519.1:240261-247516 GCF_000239375.1 Pundamilia nyererei
ACAGTAGGGATAGACAGATGGACAGCAGGAGAAGTGAGTTGGCTCAAATGACACAGATAACCATAAAAAAGTGACCAAACAGCCAGAATGATTTCTACTGTCCTGAAATCATTTCAGAAACATCTCTCTCTGTATAAAGATTCAGATTTATAGTGCATTTTAAGCACTCTGGCAGGCGTAGCAAACAACTAACCAACAGTCTACAACTCAAATCAAAAATCAGGAAGTGCAGTCAGGGTGCAGACGGAGGTCCTGCTACTTACTCTCCTCCTGCAGCCGGGCCATAACCTGGACATCAGTGAGGTCCTGCAGCTTGTATCCCAGAGCAATGGAGTCATCCTCTGCCTCAGATGCTCCCAGGTCGCTGTCCATGGACGACTGCGGGCTGAGGGTGGAGCGCCGCAGGCTGCGACCTTCAAGTAAAAACAAGACCCAAGAAGTCAGACTTTCCTCTCCGATGTCTCACTTCATGCTGCACAGTTAAACAAATGAGGCAGGACTGCTCCGATGAGAGAAGTACCCTTCACTCTTCAGAGTGTCCTCCACATAAAGATGAGGGGTCCGGACTAATGGAGGGCGATGCTCGGCTCACAGAATTAGAGCCCATTAGGCAGCAGTGAGGCAGAAATATTAAGCCCGAGGTTACAAAAACCTCTTCACAGTTAACGATCTGCCTGATATCTGCTCCCTGCGACTGCTCTCTAAAGTAATCCCTTCCATCAGTGCCATTATTCTAATTACTTTAGTCTTATTTGACTCACACAGGCCAGGATTTCTGCACCTTTACGAGCTTCTTTAACTCGGGCCGTCTCTGAATCTTTGAAATTAACTCCTACCAATCAAGAAAGGAACATTAAAAATGTCTGTGGGTTGTGCTGAGTGACACAGGTTTCTCTGGATAGACAAGTGAGACTTTTGAGATCAGCACAAATGACATTTCCTTCACTTCCACTTTGGGCACAAGCTCAGGTAGGTCAACGGTCAGCTTCTTCAGGTAAAACAAATCCCATAATAGTTTTTTTTTTCCCTCCTTCAGGTCGATGAGTTTGTCGTATTTTCTTGTGTGAAGTAATTTGTAACATGCCTTCAGGGAAGCACTCTATAAATAAAGCCTCATTAAAACTATCGCAGTGAAGTTTTAGAATATTGTTGCTGTGCAGTTTAGATCAGAGGTGCTTTTAATAAAAGGCCAGGGCTAAGTGGTTGTTCCTTCAGTGGGGAGAGAACACACCAAACGGGCTGCACCACCTACAGGAGCTGTTTGGTCATAGAAATGAGGCCATGAAGCTCCTGTCACACAGCTTTAGTGCTGATGTTAATGCCAGAGGAGGTTTGGAGCTCCGCGGTTACAAGTCAGCAATCAGTTCCCGATCGGCAACTTTATGTGGTTCTGCTGGGGTTTCTAAAAGCTTCCTCTTAGCAATACCAAAACTTACAGCTGATGGTGGAATTTCTCCATGAAACTGTACAATGAGGAGAACACACCTGTTGAGAATAAGACACATTTCTGTTCTAAGGCCTTTAAAATAATTTTTCAGACTCATCTACTCTTAAACAGTCGTTCACACCGATCACACAATTTCGTAGGAGGAATTTTTTGGCATTCATTTTTTGAATCAATCTCGATTTTTGAGACTTTTCACGTGCGAATAAACAGATATGACCAATTGGATCACTGCATTTGTGGTCGTAGCTCAAAAACGTGCACCGGTACAAGACTACACAATGAGATGGAAACAGCAGACGTTGCTCCGGGGTTAATCGGCTCTCTCAAATGGTTTCCCCAACATCTAGACCCAACTCTCCCAACAACAGTTCAAAATGCCTCACTGACATCCTGAAATAAGTACTAAAGCAGCTGTGATACAACTTCAGCTCCCGGATCAAACTATTAAAGCTTCCCTGCTGTCGCCTGCTCATGAGAACTGGATGAACCCACAATCTCAGTTTTTTCCTTTTCTTGTTTAGAAACATCAGGACCAGCTCAATCTCACTTCACCATGACTCATGCAATGCAGAGCTTTTGGTGCATTTAAACGTTATGAGACACTTGCATATGAAAAATTGGGAATTTCGCATCGTTTTTCTAAATGCTTTCAGTGTGTAAAAGCCTTCACACATTCTTGGAGCCGTTTTAGATTTATAGTGTACATATTATGTATTAATACAATCTGTGCTACTCTCTTACACATCAGTCTTTTCATTTCCCTTGTTTTCACTGTTTATGTAAAACTGCTGCAGTCTCACAATATAAGGTTCTCACTACGCAACTGTGGCACTTTATCCATCTTGATTATTTGTTGTTGACTATTTTTATTCCTTATCCTGCTGCTGTAATATTAATAATTTCCCTTGTGGGACCAATAAAGCATCTAACTATCACATTTAGTGCTTCAGCTGCCATAGTGTGTTTAACCTTTTCATATTTTTCCAGTATTGTAGCTTTATCCAAGCTTTCATCGGTAAGACGCTGCCAATTGTGCCTCTTTCTTGAAAGCGTGCTTATAGATAAATGAACAAACCCTGGGTTGACTGAGCCCAGCACAGAGCCCATTTGACAGCCCCGAACACATTGGTGGCACAGAGGAGGGCAGGGAGGTTCCCGTTTAGGAGAGCACAAGAAAAAGGCTCATTAAAGCCAGTGTCATGGAAATAAGCTTTGGGCAAACACCCACCACCACTACTTAGCCCCCCCAGCAGTTATTTCTGAGCTACATTGCTCAGGATGTGAGCTCGCTCCCTTCAGGGCTGAGCAGTTTTATTCCCTGCAGCTTCGCCCTCTCCTGTGTCTGGAACGCCGTTTTTTCCATTGCTAATAATGCACTTAAATCCACTTTGCCTTCAAACAGGATTCACATGCAGCAGTGAAATTTAGTCTTATAACGAGCAACAAGCAGGGGAGAGGAAAAAAAAAAAAAAAAAAAAGGCTGCGATGAAAATATATTCTTCAATTTCAACTTCCTACAGGAGGGAATGTTTGGAATAATGTATAAAAAGCTTGAGCATGACCCAGTTTTTTCCTCCCCCGGCACATTCGTATTCTGGTTACAATACGTATTAAATTTTTAATGTTTGTAAGGAATCAACATGTTCTTTTAAGAAGAGCAGCAAAGGAAGGCTTACTTCGGGTGAGCGGGTGAGGGAGGAAGGTGGGAGTCCTCTCAGCTAGGGGGGAGAGCTCCTTCCCGATGGGACTGAGAGTCCGATGGAGGACAGGGTGGAGCGGGGAGGAGAGGGAAGGAACTGAGGCACAGAGGGAGGGGAAGCCAGTTTTGGGAGAAAAAGATGTGACAGACAGCTGATTCATGAGTGAAAGTTGCACTGATGTTCAAATCTGGACAGTACTCGAGGAAATTTAAGTCCCAGGCCAGCTGATTATGATGCTTTGAAAAAAGATAAAACATTGGTACCGTGTCTTTCAGACGGCTGAGGAGTGGAGCAGGGCTTGGTTGGAGGGGAAGCACTGATGGGAGACACTCCAGCAACTCGACTCAGAGGAGGACCGGGAGAGGAGGAAGGAGAGGGGCTGGACAGGGAGCTACGCCACCTGGAGACTGAAGGAGGGAGAAAACAAGCACAGAGTTAGCATATGTTTAATACAAACTGTTACGTTTCCCTGTCAGACATGACACACCAACTAAAAGCTGTGGGCGGATAAAGAAACAAAAGAAAGTCCCACCCACACACCCACACACACACCCACACAGGACAGTGTGTTTATAAGATTTCTGCTCTTTTCAGCGTAATTATTGGAATTTGTGAATATTCAGGAGTGCACAACAAAGCAAGTGCGCTTATCTAGAAGTCTAAGGGGAAAGTGGCCCAACTGCTCACTTTATTTACTTAGTAAATTTACATTTATAGTCTTAAACATTGGTTTCAAGTCTAATTTAATACAAGATCAGGTTTATTTTATAAATGTTAGTCCAATATAGAGAAATTAATGATAAAAAGCAGAGTATTTAGTAGTGGATACTCTGGTAATAATGACTTAAGGAGTGACTACCTCTTGATAAACAAGCCACCTCCATGTGAGTACATCGACCCATCTAACAAAAACTACCCCCCCCCCAAAAAAGAAAAAAAATTATATTTTTATTTATTATACTTTTATATACAAACTATGGTTTCACATTAAGTGTGCATTATCCCGAAGGGTGAAGTAGTTTTTAGTACATGCACCATTCATGCTTTCAGTGCAGGGGTGTCAAGTCAAACATCTGGTCCAGAGGACAGAACTGGGCCACCAAACTGACCCAGTGGACAGCTTTAGAAAATGTGACACTTGGAAAGTAGAAGGATACTTGCACAAAATATTGTACTTGTCAAAAGTACAATATGTCAAAAGACTTCACCCAAGGAATGGCATACCACACCAAAGTAGGTAGAAATGTAGGCGTTCTTTACCATTAGTATTCCAACACCCAACTTTGGAGACAAAGTTAGAGAGGCAAGGCTGGAATTTATTGGACAAAGGGTGTTAAATATGGAAGAAGGGAAAGAGTTTTCATGCTATGAGGGAAACAACTGGCAGGTAGACATGTTTATCGATGAGGCAATGCTGTAACTTCATTGGTCCAGCGCACATAAAATCAAATTGGGCTGGATGGTGCCCACAATGTAAAATTAGTCTGACACCACTGATCAGTGGAAGTTACTGAGCTGACACACTCATTTATTTAAATAAAAACATTCCCATATTACATGAATGATGGGAAGATCAAACATGTTGCTAGACTGTTCAGGACCATGTAGCAAAGGCCAATACTGAGAATATGCAGCAGCTTGTTAGAATTAATACACATTAACATTTGATTCCACTCACTTCCGTCGATAGTTCATATTTTGGTTCTGTCTCTATATAAAAGTGAAGTTCCATCATACAGCTCCAACTGCCCAATAATACTTTAGTAATAATCTTTTGGAGAATCTCTTTGACTAATTTCAGATAAACACATTTGCTTTTATTTGCAGTGCAAATTTTACATCAATCTTGTATAAAATGAAAAAGATTTCCTAACATACAAAAACATTTTTATTTTGAACAGATCATATTTCATTAATATAGGGATATACACATCCGTTATTTGGAACAGATATCTGAACTTTTCTGCCAATAAGTGCTGATTTAATCATTTTTGCCAGTGTTAGCTGCCGTAAGCCTCTTTTAGCCGGCGTTAACCTCCGTTAGCGAAACCTTGAGGGTAGCTCTAGCATTGTTAGACTTACCACACATCTGTCAGACTATGATGTGAGAATGAAGTCAGACTCTTTGTCAGATAAAAAGTTTTCAGGTCACTTGACCTTATCATTAGCTGGTGACTCTTTGAGACACTTTTTCACTGCTTTTGCAAATAAGGAACCCTTCTCAGATGACAGTACTTTATCATATCTCAACTCTGAAGCTGCAGAAATGAATTAAAATTTGTCTTTGACTTCTCTTCTCGTATGTGGCCGGTCTCTAGCTACATACATAAAACAAGACTGAACAGTGTGTTCAAGGTGGCGGGCCAATATGACAAACCTGCACCTACGTATTTTTAACAGATTAATTCTAAGTTTGAGAACACAGTTTGTCGGAATACATAATTATGCACTTATAAATATATATTTATGAGCATAATATTATTGTTTTTCTGTTAAAAACGACTGACTGTAACATTTAAGCTCAGAGTCGGGTAGACGTAGAAACTAGAAGGACATCACTGAGAAGCTTTTATTTCACTTACAGTAACGACTTGTTGCCAACTCGATTAATGTCCTTTTACTCCACCTGTGCCTCGATAGCGCTACATCAATGAGTGCAGGAGTGGGAATAAAGGACAAACTAGAGTGTAAATGAGCCGTAGTCCTCATTTCCTCACAATGAATTGGTACTTCACACCAGCAAGCATCCAAAATGAAACATGTTAACATTTTTGGGTGTAATGTCTCTTTAAATGCCATCAGTGAATATTCTATGGGACTTAAAAAAAGGGGGAAAAAAAATCACCATCAGTTCGACTCTTTTGTTCTTTACAGCTCAAAATCAGAGATAAAAAGACAATAACCACACAAAGCCAGACATCACAGACGTCTTTGTGCACGAGGGCAGCGCCGTGCAGCCGCTACCTCACCAGCGGTGTCTGTCACCGACTGCTCTATTCAGCAGCTCAGCGCCGAGGACAAAGCAGGATTCAACACAACAGAGACGCTCACACAATGCAGCTGTACCTGGTGCTGTGCGCCTCTCACACAAATACTATTCATAGAAAGAAGAAACATGACAGCTTTGACACACACACACACACACTTTTGGAATCAGAGGTGAATAAAAGAAAATACCGCTTGTGTTATTTAAAAGGTGTGCGAGTAAGGCTGGTCCGCACAGAGATGCGAGGGAAATCTTTCTCTCCTTTACCTGTCAATGTGAATATAAAAGCATTTAGCTACGAACCTTTCATGTACACCGTTGCTATGGCAACAGCTCTTCATTTCATCACGGCAAACCTCGGGTGGGGGAGAGAGAGCTAGTGGGCCAAGTTGGTGGGAGGATTCCTCTGCAGAGGATGGTTAGTGTGTCGAGTGGAGGTTTAACTGCTTCTGATGCAACAAGGTGCACAGCAGAGGCAACTTCAGAGGATGCAGCCGAGTCAGGGAGTCGAACTCTGTGACCCAAATACTGAGACTGCAACGGGAGGCTAGTTTAACATACATGGAAGGTTAGCATGTGATCAGCAATGCAGAGGTGACACGCCAGCACAGTGATCACAGCAGCTGCAATATTCCTTAAGATTTGTTTGTCAGCACTCACACTCAGCCCATCTAAAACAAGCCTGAGTTACCGTAGAAATGTGTCTAACTGGCAACATGGCTCTCAGGAAGTAACTTGCTATAAACCAAGTGTGGCCGAAAAGATATGCTGTAATGAAATTCACAAGTATCGAGTTCTGGCTGCTACACCAAGACTTGAACAGAGTAGCTTTGCATGAGTCACAGTTCAAAATAATCCTCATTTTATCTGATTCTAGGCCTTCAGATCATCCTCTCTGAAACAAGACAAGAGGTTAGCTCTTCCTCGCACAAGATTAAAAGCAGGTGGCTTCTGTGCCTGAGATGACCAATTCATGATGTTTCCTACTGATGTCATCATACAGTGGGGCAAAAAAGTATTTAGTCAGCCACCGATTATGCAAGTTCCCCCACCTAAAATGATGACAGAGGTCAGTAATTTGCACCAGAGGTACACTTCAACTGTGAGAGACAGAATGTGAAA
>NW_005187519.1:250218-251744 GCF_000239375.1 Pundamilia nyererei
AGTGTACCTCTGGTGCAAATTACTGACCTCTGTCATCATTTTAGGTGGGGGAACTTGCACAATCGGTGGCTGACTAAATACTTTTTTGCCCCACTGTAAAGATGAGGAAAATGAAGAAAATCTAACAGAGGGAGGGGCTATTTGATCTTGATTAAACCACAATTTGTTCTGTTAGATGCTCACAATAACCCAAAGTTCAAAGTGACATCTGGTTGCCGACCGGTTGTATTCCTGTATCAAAGCCACGCTGCCGAGCACCATGTCATTTTACAGTTAAATTGTCATCCTGCAGCAACTACGTCACTATTTGTGGAGGACTTCCTGTTTCAGATTTGTGAGTTGGGCTGGTCTCTGAATTAAAGTCGTGAATGTGAATTTCCATGCATTCAGATTTGTAATTTTTGCCAGTTTAGTGCAATTAATCACTGTATAGCAACAATGAGGTCAAGTTGTCATGCAGTTCCCAACCCTTATCGACCTCTTGTTGTTGTTTTATGGCCGTCTTGACACGCCAATGTTGCTTTGAAGACGGCAGCTGACTACGAGTGGTTTCAGACATGGTCCCCGTCTTCAAAATGACCATTTCAAAAGGCAACACGATCACAAGTTCAGTGCAGTAGCACAGTAGCAACAACTTTGTCTCCCACGACCAGTTTCCTTTGTGTGACTGTAGCATCAGGATATGTCAGACTTTGAATGTGAAGTCGTAGCTTACTTGATTGTGCGTTATAGTCATATCAAACATGGCCACCTAGAGACTGGCACCATAAATTCAGCAGGAAAAGTGCTTAGCAACCAGACAGCTGGGCCCTCTTTTGCAACCATGTGTTGATCCTGGCTGGTCACTAGAAAGAAAACAGATTCAAGGCACTTTTCAATAGCACCAAACATGAGCACCAATTATTTGCCTTGGCAAACCTAAACTTTGACTTAATGATGGCATGATACCATTAGAGACTTGCTGAAACTGCATAAGGAGGCGGGGGATGCTTTTGCACAAAGAACAGGCATACATGCAGGCTTTAAATCTTGCCTCCTTTCTTTATTAATTGATTTAATCAAAAACATTACTGTCACAGTGAATTTTTGGATTGCGTTGGTGAATCTCCACTCTAACAAGATTAAATTCAATGTTGCTCTTTCTGCAAGCTTTGCGGTTACAGTGTGAAGATTAGCCTTTCTACACCAACAGCCGGCCCTTGATGGAAGCAAAATTGCAGTGTAAGTGAAGTATTTCTTTGACTTTAACACTGCACATAATTACTTGATTCCTAAGTATGTGGAGGCTGAGCGGGATCGTATGCAGACGAGCGCGCCCACGCAGGTGAGTGGAGCTCCATCTCGCCTCATTAAAGGCTGCGGGCGTTAAGCTGCCTGTTCAGCTGAGGCCGTGGGAGCTGTCGTCTCCACTCACACTTCACAAGCAGCCCCATCTTACAAAGACACACACACACACACACACACACACACACACACACACACACACACACACACACACACACACACACACAAAAAACTACAAAGAG